>NC_084799.1:90028065-90344411 GCF_963169125.1 Humulus lupulus
TTTGAAGTGGAAGGCTTAGTTTCAGCAACATTTGCCTCCTCAACTTTGGTGGAAATTTTGTTTAGAGACTCAAAAGTTTGCAACTCATTCAGTAGTTGGATCATGTTGTACTCAAACTTGTTCCTACATAGTTGGTAGTGAATGCCGTAAAAGTTGGTGTGAGAGATTGAAGTATCACACTTACTTGAGTTCTCTCATCAATGGTCGCACCATGGATTTCTGCATCGTGCAATATGTTGATCATGTCTAGGACATGTTCTCTGACAGAAACATTTTTCTTCATTTTCATATTCATGAAGCTTCTAGTGGCATCATGTCTACACTTATTAGATTGCTGGCCAAACATGCCTTGTAGAGATACCCAAATCTCAAAGGTTGTTTCAACAGTTTCAAACTTATTTCTGAGCACATCACTCATACTAGCAAGCATATAGCATTTGGCCTTATTGTTAGATAATATCCAATTGTCATACTTTTCTCTAGCAGTTTTGGCAGCAGTGAGAGCAGGAACCTCATGACATTCCTCATTTAGGACAAACATGTGGTTTTCACATATTAAAACAATGTTCATGGTTGATTTCCATTTCATGAAGTTATCACCAGTCAATTTCTCATTAGCAAATGAAGCAGTTACAGGGTTTGGATTGGACATATTGCTAAAAATTAAATTAATAAATATAATGAATTAATGCATATAATAACTAACAATTTATATTTGGAATAGTAAATATGACGCATGAATGCAACACATAAAATAACACAAAAAAAAAATAGTTACTAGTCCACGATAGATTAATTTAAAAATTAGTGGACCGCCTTTGGGTATGTCAGACTAATCACAAATTAATCTTGAGACAAGATCTCAACTCCATAAGTGAAAACATAAAACTATTTTTTCTCTTTTGACTTATGAATTACTGTTAGTTTGGTCAAGATGTACTAATCGTGCTCGAAAGCCTAGATACATCTTCGGAGTGTAACCCATTATTTTTCGATTAATGACATAACTCAAGCGTGTGCCTTAGGGTCAGTCAAACTTGAAATACATCACTAATTTTATTCTCTTATGAGAAGTCAACCTTGAGATAAAATAAACATATTCGGAAGCCTTTCCTTAGGAGGCCGCAAACAGAGGCGACACGAGGCCCTTCCTATGCCTCTTGGTGTTCAACCAATAATGGAGACCATGAGACTTATTGTCATAATTCCCTCTTCCACTCACTATTTAAAAAAATGTGTTTTTCTCAAAATCAATATTTTTCAATTGGTAAAACTAATTAAATTAATTTTACCAAATAATATTCTAATAAATACTAATCCAATTATGCAAAAATAAATAATCGTACCCTAGATTTTATTTTGCCTTTTAAATAGAATACCAAATAATTTAATAAAACAATTTTATTAAATAAGAAAATAAAAAAATTTAAATTCTTTTGACCATCTTAACTAATTAAGACTAAATTAATTATATGAGTTATCAAATAAAAACATATAATCAATCCTAAACATGTTTCTAAAAATGCATGCTTAATATGTACTATGTGGGTAATATGTATGGCATGTTATAATGCATGATAAAGTATTAAACAATTTAATCATGTTCAAGAAAATAAATAAATACGGGTTGGGTGCTTTGTGCATTTCTAGAAAATTACAACACTTGCAACAACAAAAAAAATACACTAAAATAATTAAGCTAACTATGGTCTAATGAAGAGAAACTCATTTGATCTTGGACCTTCTCTTTTAGTCTTTGGGCCATTACCATTTTAATTATCCATTATGAATTAAATAGTCTTATAATTATTTTAAACAACTTTACAATAATCAAACTTTGGGTTTTAATACCGAACAAGTTATTGAGGCCCAATTGGAATTTGGACACACCACAATTAATTCAAAACTTATAATTAAAACACTTTTAATTGTATTGGGCTTAAAATGGCCCAAATGCATAATTACACATCCATTAGGGGTTTCATGATACAAACTGTAACGTCTCAAATTACCTAATAAGGCTTAGGGCCTTGATTAGGGGGCCAAGATGGCAATTTATGGAAATTATGTGATTATGTGATATATATGTGTATCATTATATGATTATGTAAGTTATATTATAATATGACTTGATATGCATGTTTAGGTGTATTAAATATGCATGTGGGCCCATTTGTGATTAAAAGGGCAATTTTCATAATTTGGCCCGTTATGGGTATATTTGGCATAAGGATCAGATTGGTATTCTAATGGACACTAGGATTAAATGGGAGATTCCAGATGAATCTCATACTTCCCCCTTATTTTCTTCATCCAGGCACCATGAAGATGTACCAAGATCTTAAAGCTTTATTTTGGTGGCCTGGGATGGAGAGGGATGTCAGTGAGTACATGGCAAAGTGCCTGATCTATTAGCAGGTCAAGGCAGAGTATAAGAAACCAGTAAGGCCATTACAACCTTTGAGTATTCCAAAGTGGAAGTGGGAGGACATCACGATGAATGTCATGATGGGGTTGCCCAGGATAATGGGCCAGTGTGATTTTGTTTGGGTTATTATGGACCTATATACAAAGTCAGCTCACTTTTATCAATGAGGATGAGCAATACAGTTGACCAGTATGCATATCTCTATGTGAGAGAGACAGTACGCCTTCTTGGGACTTTGAGGTCTATTCTGATGGATAGGGACCCTGTATTTACTTAGGAAGGTTACAGAAGGCGATGAGTATACAACTGGAGTTCAGTACAGCTTATTATCCTCATACTGATGGTAAATCAGAAAGGGTTATCTAGATATGGGAGGACATGTTGAGAACATGTGTATTGGACTTTGAAGGGCCCTGGAATGAATATTTGCCTTTGATAGAGTCTTCCTATAATGATAGATACCCGTTGATTATGGGAGTGGCACCTTATAAGATGCTGTATGGTAGAAAGAATAGATCACCCATTCATTGGGATGAGATGGGTGAGAGGAAATATTTGGGTCCTGAGGTAGTTCAGAGGGTCGTTGAGGCTATTGAAAAGATTAGAGCTCGGATGCTCGCTTCTCAGAATAGGCATAAAAGTTATGTTGATTTGAAATGCAGGAACGTGGAGTTCCAAGTGGGAGACTATGTCTTCCTTAGGGTATAACCATGGAAAGGGGTGAGGAAATAAGGGCAAGTTGACCCCAAGATTTGTAAGACAGTTTGAGATCATGGAGAGGATTGGTCAGGTGGCCATAGAGTGGCCTTACCATCAACATTATCGGCAGTATACAATGTATTTCATATTTCCATGTTAAGGAAACATGTATTAGATGAGACTCATGTGTTGAGTTATGAGGATCTGGAATTGGAGACTGAGTTATTCTGTGTGGAACAGCCAGTCCAGATATGAGACAAAAATAACAAGATTCTGAGGAACAAAGTTATACCTCTGGTTAAGATATTATATAGAAACATTAAGGTCGAGGGAGCGACCTAGGAACTGGAATCAAATATACAGGATCTATATCTCGAGTTGTTCTTATAAAATTTTGAGGATGAAATTCCTGTAAGGAAGGGATAGTTGTAACTGTAATGCCCCGAATTTCCTAATAAGGGTTAGGACCTTGATTGGGAGGCCGGGAGGGCCATAATTGATTTATTATGTTATTTAGTGATCATATGCATGTTTATGTGAATTATATTATTATATGATGATAAATGCATACATATGGGTTTATTTTAATTATAAGGGCATTTTGGTAATTTGGCCCGTTGAGGGCGTAATTGTGCATTTTCGTGCATGTGGGTGAGTTATGAATGGTACCACGTTATATGTGGAATTTTTCGAGCCTTTCGGCATGAGACGATCATGAAATACAAGTGTTCGGTCTAGTCATAACGGGTTTATGTTCGGGGCTCGGGGTGATTTCAATGATTAGAACATTACCGAGAATTAAGGGGTAATGGGATATGGATAATTGGTGTTTGAGAATATCGAGAATAGCAGGATTTGAAGGGTGTTAATTATGATTAACGAAATATGTACGAAAGGACAATTTTGCCCTTGGTGGCTATTAAGGCTTTATTTTAGACTTGAGGGCATTTAGGTCTTTTCACCATTAAGGCTGTAGAACCTTGTCAAAAACAGAGTCCCATTTTCCCTTCTCTCCCGATGGTTTTCTCCTCCATTTCTTCTTGAATTTTCAAGCTAATTTTGAGGAATCAAGCCAAGGAACCAAGCTGGGATAAGCTAGGGTTATGCTCCACCATTGAAGAGGGTGTGTTGCTGAGATTGAGGTGAGTTTTTAGCCACTAGAACTCTTGGTTTTGCTCTGTTTTCTTAGTCAAGTTTCAGCTGGTTTTTGAGTTGAAAAGTTGGGAATTGATTGGAGTTTTGGCTAGGGTTCTTGTGGTTGTGATGCTTGGGGCATGTGAGGATGGTTTTTGGGTTCATTTGGCACCAAAAATGGGATTTTGAAGCATTGGAATCGAGTTAGAATTGAAGGAGTCGAAGAAGGAGGTTTCAGGGGAGGTTCAGTCTGGGGGTAGCGCTACAGCGCCCATCAGAGGACGCTATATCGCTACACATGATATGTTTGGGGAGGTTTGTGCTTCTGAGAAGAGCGCTGGGGCGTTAGGAGGGTAGCGCTGTAGCGCTAACCTATTTCTTCAGAACCCCGTTTTGAGTGTTTTTAAGGGTTTTTGGCTCGGGGTTTCAATCCTTAAGGCCCGGGATCGAATCTACTCACCGTGTGGGTACGTTTCGAGGTAAAGAGAGTGGGGTTTAGATCAAGACCCTATCTTTGTCAATTTTCATTAATCATAGATTGTTTTTGGTTATGACTAGGTGACCGCTAAAGGATTAAGGAACGATCTTTCTCAAAGGTCGTTCTTGTTCTAATTCTCGCTCAAACCAGAGGTAAGAAAACTGCACCCTGTGTATATGTGACATGCATGGTTATTCTTGATGCATGTTGGATGTTTAAATGTAATGCACGAGAAACATGTGATTAGGACATGCTATGTATACTGAATATGATATTGTTCAGAGCTTGAGCCTCTGTGTTTATGCATGATCATAATTGTGCTAGTAATTGTTAAGTAAGCATGCTGAATGCCCTGTATTCAGATATATGATATATGTTTGGTGGCATTGCTTACTTGTATATGGCACTGACTAGTCAGGGTTGGCACTGGTCGCGTACTACGGACCTAATAGCCGAGAACGGCATAGCGTCATGAATGCAGAGCTGAATGAAGATTAGATCTAATCGATATCAGCGTTGAATGAATCTAAGGCATTTATGCTGGACCGACCCTAAGGTCGATGAAACTTATAAGCAGTTGACTAGTCTAGGACTAGTTACTTAGAGCCAGGGCCTAAGGCCTAGGTGACTACTTGTCACATGGCTAGGGAGCAGAGTTCCATGGTTATGAATTTATGGTCATGAGGAAGGTTATGTTGGTGACTAGTCACCATGCACCTATCCTATTTAAGCTAGTGAAAGGATCACTTATCTACTCGATAGGTTTATGCTTGTGACTATTTCACCAGATACCTATCTTATTTAAGCTAGTGAAAGGATCAATTATCTACTCGATAGGTTTATGCTGGTGACTATTTCACCAAATACCTATCTTGTTTAAGCTAGTGAAAGGATCACTTATCTATAAGCCCCGGTGACCTTATCATCACATGGCTATTGGGAACGGAACCCACCTCAGTGACTAATACAACTGTCACTCTTCTATTTGGGGCTAAAAGCCCTAGATGACTATTATGGTCATTGGTTGATGTGTTATACTCAACTTTACGTGGATTTGTTTGCCTGCTGGGATAGGACTATATCTGCTAGGCGTGTGCCTTATGATTTGATGACATGTTATTAATGTTCATGAACATATTAAGTTTTCTTGCTGGACTTCGGCTCACGGGTGCTATGTGGAGCAGGTAAAGGCAAAAGAAAGTTGGACCATCCTTGAGTTGGAGAGCTTAGGTGACGATGTGTCCATATGCGGCTGCTCGATCGCCACGGCCGAGGGTTGGAAGAGGAATGAGGGTTAAACCCTGTTTTACCGCTTAGATCAGCCTGTTGTAAATATTTTCTTGTAATAGACCTTTAAATTATATTTTTGGGATCCCAATGTATACAGTAAACGTTCTAATGAAACGTTATATCTTAACCAAAAATTTTAATCCCTAAACTGCTAATCATACTTAGTTACACGATTTTGGCCAAATGACTCGATTAGCGAGTTTAGCACTGTTTACAAGGCACACTGTAACGGTCCCTGGAGTTTGGAGCGTTACAGTAACGTCCCAAATTACCTAATAAGGTTTAGGGCCTTGATTAGGGGGCCAGGATGGCAATTTATGGAAATTATGTGATTATGTGATATATATGTGTATCATTATATGATTATGTGAGTTATATTATAATATGACTTGATTTGCATGTTTAGGTGTATTAAATATGCATGTGGGCCTAATTCTGATTAAAATGGAAATTTTCATTATTTGGCTCGTTATGGGTATATTTGGCATATGTGTGATATATGTGTGAGAACACATCATTATTTAGATACATTTGGGTTACTTGGCACGAGACGATCCCAGGGAGCAAGCTAGTGGGAAAGTCCCCAAGCATTGGGATTTGCTTGAGGTTACTTAAGCTTGAAGTAACCTGACAGAATAAATAAAAAAAGAACGTTGAGTTTTAAGACTTAGATTCAAGCAAGGTTTGAGTCATAACAATTCTAAGGAAGATTAGAAGCTTGATAGACGGAGGATTTAGCTGGGAAACAAATTAATTGGAGGTAATCTAAGCTTTGAGTTTTTAAGCTTTGATTGGATTTTATGTTTTGATGAGTTTTTGGATTATTTGGAAAATTGGTTTTAATGGTTTTGGGCCATGGAGTTGATTGGGAACTTTATTTTTTGGGATTTGGATAGGTTTGGATAGGTTTATGGAGGGTTTTAAAATGAGAAAAATGGAGGAAATGGCTGGGTTCCACGTCAGGCCGTGACCTTGTTCTTGGGCGCTGCGACCCATGCTTGATGAAGGAGGAGAATTGGCTGCTGGGAAAATAGGGCCACGGTGCCTGGTAGGCATGCCACGGCGCGAGGCGCAGATAGAAAAGAGGATGGGCCTCTATCTTGGGCTGGTCGCGGCTCAGGGGATTGGGGCCGCGACGCTTAAGGGGATTTTTGGCCAAAATGGCCTTTTAGTGATGGGAACTCAAACCCAAGGGCTCGAGATCGATCCTACTACTCGGTTTTGTAGGATTCGACATCCCGAAGCCTGTGTTTACTCGTTATTGATAGAATTCTACATTATGGTTGTGACTAGGTTATCGCTAGGGGCTCGAAACTGGGATCGTGCTCGAGGGTCGTTCATTGGTAACCTGTACTTGGACTAAAGGTAAGAAAACTGCACCCAGTATGTGATACATGTGATATATATGATTATGGCTTAGCCCGAATTGTTGAACAGGAACATGAATAGGGCATAAACGCCTAAGTATGTGCATGATTATGATTATGCTTGTGATTGTTCATTAAGCATGATGAATGCATTGTATCTAGATATTTTATATACAATGAATGCCTGTTAGCATTATATAATTGAGAAAAGCATTGACTTATTAGTCAAGGTTGACAATAGCACTGAGCGCTGGTCAAAAATCATTGACTTATGAGTTAAGGACGACAATAGCGTGCTGAGCGTTAGTCATTATGGTTATGTCTAACCAGGAGCGCATTATACGCTAAACATACTTATTGGTCATGGAAAACTCAGTGCCAGGTACGATGGGCCATCTCCAAGGCTGGTTATATAGAGGATAGGGCAATGAGGCACAAGGGTGACTTATTAGTCCCAAATCCTAGGGCGTGGCCCCAACATTGACTTATTAGTCAAGGATGGCTTAGCACGTTGAGTATTGGTCATAAAACATTGACTTATTTGTCTAGGACGACCTTAGGATGTTGAGTGATGGCCGTAAAGCATTGACTTATGAGTCAAGGACAAAAATAGCGCGCTGAGCACTGGTCGATATGGTTATGTCTAACAAAAAGCACATCATACCCTTGACCGACCTATCGGTCGGGGGAAAACTAGAGCGTCAAGTACGTTGGGCAAACTCCAAGGCTAGTTATACAGAGGACAGGGCAAAGGCCCCCGGGGTGACTCGTTAGTCCCCTATCCTAGGGAGCTGAGCCAGTATGATTTATGTTGGAAATATGCCCTGAAAGCATATGTAGTAGACATTGTTTTTTGAAATAAATAAATAAATTGAATTTGTTATGCATATATTTTATGGACTATATTATTATATGATAATATTATGTAAATATCAGGAAAATTCCTAAGTTCATATATGTGATCTCAAACACGTATTGGTACGAGAGGATTGTGTTTGAGATAAATGAACTTGAATAGTTCACAGTAAAATAAAGTTATGAAATCTTTAGATTAATTACTGCAAGTACGGTCCACTAGTATTATGAATACATGTGATCTAGATCCGGATCACTAGTGTGGTAGGACACTTTAGTGGAGGTGCATTATATATTAGAGAATATATAGAACTGGACCAGATATGTTTATTAATACTTAGTTAAATACCGTTTCGAAGTATTAATTAAATATATAAACTGATGATCATATACAAATAGATCTTAATCCTGAAGTTACTATGAACTCCTGTTTATGTTATATGAGTTCTTTGATTCACTTGTTAGGGTCTGTCAGAATGATCAGGCTAGAAACTTTTGTTTTGGGAACTCATTAATATAGATGGCTGGGGACATAGTATACAGATATGGAATCTATGCCTTCTCGCAAGAGATTGAATGATGGTTCTCTTAAGGGTTGACTTTTGGGACTGAAAGGTTATTGAGCTCAAATTCATAATTTAGTTATGAATTAACCTTCACTAGTAGAGTCAATGGTACTTAAGGAAACAAGAGATAATTAAAAGGGTAAAACGGTAATTTTATTCCCGATTAATTATGAACCATTATTAGAGGGTCAAGTTGTATGCAATGATTATATCAATGGACGCTTTATGATTATAAAGTACTCAGTAAATGAAATGTCTATAATTACAAGAGTGCAGTCTCATATTTATAGTGGAATAATCATGAGATTAATAAATTAAGATTATTTAATTAAAGAGTTTAATTAATAATCTCAAATTTATTGGAGCTTGGAATTATAGGTCCATAGGTCCCCATAGCGGCTCTATCAACACTGTTCAAGGTAAGAGTTGATATGAAGGGAAAATAGTTTAAAGACATATTTAAGAAGAAACTTGTTCTTCAGGCCAAATATGCAATTATATGATAATAGTGATTAATTAATTAATTACAAATTAGTTGTAGTTAACAAAATTAATTAATATTTAATTATTGTATAATTTTTGAAATTATATTAAATAATTAAATAAATTTCGAAATTTAATTAAATAATTAATTAATTGTAATTTTTGAAATTATGATTAATTAAATATTTATTTTCGAAAATTTTGGATTTAATTAATTGATAGAATTAATTAAATATCTTTATTTGAGTGAGAGAAAATAATCTGATAAGTTCAAATTGGATTTGAATTTAAAAGATTAATATTTATTCAAATAATTAATTATATTTGATAATAATTTGAATTAGTTATCAGGTTGTTAGAACTTATCTGACAAAGTAATTTGAATAAATAATTAAATAAAATTTGAAAAAACAATATCCCTAGAAATTAGGAAGCTACACATTCACACACAGTCCAGGACTGTGTGTGGCGTGTAGGACCAGTATTTTTCAGGGATGAGATTCTCAATTTTATTTATTTAATTAATTAATTAATGGATAATTCAAAATTTGGTTTTTGGATTTTTTTCATTAATGGAATAATTAATTAATTAAAAAAAGTAAATTGTAAAATAGTTACAGATTTATTTTTTAAATTTTGAATATTTTCTGTTAAGTAAGACTGATCAGACCATTATTCAAAATAAGAGAAGTGAGTGTGAGACAACTCACAATATTCGCTCTGTGAAAAATAGAACGATAGTTTTCTCTCCCTGAAAATAAAGAACTAATTCTCAGGCCTATTCTCTTGATCTCATGAGTTGAGTACATCAAGTAGAATCATAAATAAACTATCCTTCATTCTCTAAGTGCCCACACATTTCTTGAGGTGTAGAGAACGCTTTGGAAGATCTTGGTGTGAGTACGTGGGAGCGGCTTGGATAGGAAGATCGTTTTAAATACGAAAAGATAGCAAGGACACTTGATAGGCTTCAAGAGGTATGAATTCTATCCTTACCTTGTTTATGATTAATGTATGTATATTAATGGATTCGCATATTTAAAGGTAGTTTAAATATGTTACAAATTTTTGCTGTACACTCGGCCAACCACACCACCATTCCGCTGCGTATTAGGAAACTTGTTCCTAACAATTTATTAATCATGTGTTGGGGTGTTGAGCCCCAGTATGATTCCATAACCATGTATTTTGGGCTTTGAACCCCGATATGATTCATTGATGGTTATTTTGGGCTATTGGCCCATATGACGATGTAGTCAGTTATATGGATGGTATGCATGCATGAGTAGAGTTATTACTGCTAGGCATGCTTATTATGATTTGAATATATGTTATTAACTGCTTATGGGCATGTTTAATTTTTATTGCTGAGCCTTGGCTCACGAGTGCTATATGGTGCAGGTAAAGGGAAAAAAAGCTGGACCATCATTGAGTTGGAGAGCTTAGTTGACGATGTGTACATATGCGACTGCTTGACCACCACGACCGAGGGTTTAAAGGGGAACTATGGTCAAACCTTATTTTTCCGCATAGGTCAGCAGGTTGTAACTTTTCCATTGTATTTAACCTTTTAAATGTCTTTTGGGATCCCATGTATGAAGTAAAAGTTTTAATAAAATGATGGTACAATTGACCAAACATTTTAACCCTAAATCATTAATCACGTTTAGTTACACGGTTATGGCCAAATGACTCGTTTAGCGAGTTTAGCACTATTAAAAATACACAGTGTAACAGTCCTCGAGTAGTTGGGCGTTACAACTTGGTATTGGAGCATGCCAAGGTTAAGGGTTCCTAAAGACAAGTTGGGCATGTACACCCATCACTAAAGACAAGCTCTACTCGAGGTATGGTGAATATTTATGTGGTTATGTGTTTAACTGCTTAAATAAGATATAAATTCTTTACCTGCATGCCTTATTAGGAAGCATGAGATTCTGATTGGGCCTGGCCCTTGACTATTGATATGACTATGTGATTATCTGCTCAGTTGATATAAGAATGTGTTATCTACATGCTAGAGTTGAGAGCATGATATGTATGTGGAAAGAGCAGAGGATATTGATTGATTCATGAATGTTGTGGGCATGTATTTTTGTACCACGATGCTATGTGAATGTGGTGCGGTTTGGTTTTCCATGGGAAGGCTTGTAAATGTGCTCATCGTGCATAATGGGTCAAGTTATTGACTGCAGACAAATCGAAGGATATGTATCCAAGGTAGTTAATGGGACCCGGTGGTGTTTATACTGAGGCTGGGAATTACAGCCAGGGCCTGAGCCCTCAGCCTGCCCCTTAGAATTGGTAGCAGGTTTTTACAGATATGAAATTAAGATTGCAGAGGCAAGAGGAAGAGATCAGGTGTTTAAAACAACAAGTTCTGTCAGGGAACACATCTTCCTTTGCTATGCCAGGACTGGCACTAGTTATGGCTCAGCCTAGGGTTGAGAACAGATGGGAATTTCTATATGAGAGATTTCAAGAATATTATCCTCCAGTTTTTGAGGGAGCCCTAGATCCATTCAAAGTTGAATAATTGATGGGCATGATCTGTTCAATCCTCGACAGTATAAGGGCGGTGGGTCACGATATAGTGATTTGTGTTACATATGTGTTATGGGAAGATGCTCGGACGTAATGGGAAGTGGTATCCCAAACACGAGATATAGCTGCAATGAACTGGAAAGAATTTAGGCAGTTGTTTAATGAAAGATATTACTGTGATGCAAATAAGACTGCAAAGACAAATGAATTTCTGAACCTTGTTCATGGAAATACAACAGTAATAGAGTATGTTAACAAATTCGATGGGTTGGCCAAGTTTTCTTTTGATATGGTACCCACGGATGTGGCTTGGAAGGATCGATTTATCCAGAGATTGAATTTCGGGATAGCTCAAGGCGTTAAAATCGCCCTAGTACTTGAGATCTCTACCTACGCTCAGGTTGTAGGGAGGGCCCTTGTTGTTGAGGGCATGGGAAATAAGATTTGGAGGGAGAGTGCTGAAGAGCATGCAACTCAGGCAGTGATACCTCCGTTTATTGGATCAAGGAGGGGCATCTGCCCCAATGACCAGGAAGGAAAAGTTATCAATGTATTCGGTACCTCTAGACTAGAAAAGGGGTTTTGAAGTGCTCAGATAGGCCATCAAGCCGAGGACAATGATTGGAAACTATACCTGAAATGCGCTCGGTGTAAGAGACACCATTTGGGAGAATGCCGAGCAAAGACATGTTTCTTATGTGGGATGGTTGGGCATCTCAAGAGGGATTGCCCAGGGCTAAGGAAGGATGAACCAAAGGGGACAAACAGCTCGACTCTAGCTCGAGTATTCGCTCTGACGCAGTCAGAGTCAGAGATTGAGACTGAAGCTGGTCCCTCAATAATGGCAGGTCAGCATTCTGGTTCTGATTCTTATATTGTACTGATTGGTTTTAGTGCCATGTTGTTCTTTGTTTTGTTGCTTTTTGTAGAGGCACAAGCTTGGTATGTGGTTATGATGTGACCCTATTGGTAATTTTAAGAGATGGGTTAGATTATTGTGGGAAAAGACTCACCAGTTAACTTGATAGAGTTGGTTATGACCGACTTTGATATAATCCTGGATATTGATTAGTTAGCCATGTATGGGGCAATGATAGATTGCAAGGAAAAGATGGTAACCCTTGGGCTTGAGGATGAGAAACCCTTGTATTTGTTGGCACTATGCATGCATATACCTATGATATCTGTACTTAGAGCTAGAGACCTATTGCAGGAGGATGCATAGGATTCTTCGCTAGTGTGGTGCATACCACTTAGGTCGTGCCATTGGGACCAGGACAGACTGGATTAGCCTGTGAGTTTCAGCATGTGTTTCTAGGGGATTTTCCAGGGTTACCTTTACACAAAGAAATAGATTTGTGATTATGGTTGTGCCAGGGACGGAATCAGTGTCTAGAGCACCGTATTGAACGACTCTAGTAGAGTTGTAGGAACTAAATGTTCAGTTATTGAGTACGATGGTATTCTTCAAGATGGATCTTCGATCTGGTTATTACTAGCTGAGGATCATGGAGAAGGATATGTAGAAGACTGCTTTTTGTATCATATTCGAGCATTATGAGTTTTTAGTCATGTATGTTGGATTGACTAATGCTCTAGTAGCACTTACGGAATAGATGAACAGGGGGTTCAAAAATTATTTAAATTGGTTTGCGATCGTCTTTATCGATGATATTGTGGTATACTCTCAGTTAGAGATTGGCCAAGGCCAAGGAATGCCTCTGAGGTCAGGAGTTTCCTTGGATTGGTAGAGTATTATATGTGTTTTGTGGAAGAGTTCTCAAGAATTGTTACCTCATTGACAGAAAAGGTGATTGCCTATGCATCATGTTAGTTGAAAGATATGACCAGAACTAGAATAGAGTTACTGGTGGGCCAGTTGGCCAAAATTATGCTTGAGTTTACTCAAGATTAAAGGAAAACAGTTGAGCGACCCACAGATGGGAAGGATTGGAGGGGAATCTTTTAGCTAGATTAGCTAAGGACTATACAGTGTCAGGTATAAGGATCATGTTGGTATTTCGATGGATGCTGGGATTGAACGGGAGATTCCGGATGAATCTCATACTACCCCCTTATTCTCTTCATCTAGTCACCATAAAGATGTACCAGGATCGTAACGCTTTATTTTGGTGGCCTGGGATGGAGAGGGACGTAACTGAGGATGTGGCAAAGTGCATGATCTATTAGCAGGTCAAGGCAGAGTATCAGAAACCAGTAAGGCCATTACAACCTTTGAGTATCCCAAAGTGGAAGTGGGAGGACATCACGATGGATTTCATGATGGGGTTGCCCAGGATAATGGGCCAGTGTGATTTAGTTCAGGTTATTATGGACTGGTATACAAAGTCAGCTCACTTTTCTCAATGAAGATGAGAAATACTGTTGACCAGTATGCAAATCTCTATGTGAGAGAGATAGTGTAATGCCCTGGATAACCAAGACCGTTACACTGTGTGTTTAAAATAGTGCAAGACTTGATAACCAAGTCATTTAAATAAAAATGTGATCCTAAAGTCATAAACAGGCTAGGTTTAAAAGATATTGGTCATAACAGATAATTTTCATTAAAATAAATGTTTTGTACATGGGATCCCAAAACATGGTTTAGATACATATTTACAAAATTTCCAAGAATTATAAACAAACCAATCCACTCTAATGTCAAAATACACGTTTTAGTTTTCCAACCATGCACAATCCCTCGACCGTGGCGGTCGAGCATCTACCAATGTACACCTCACCCCCAAAGTTCTCCAACCTATGGTCGATTCATCTTACCAAGCTTGCCTTCACCTGCACCACGTAGCACTCGTGAGTCGAGGCCCAACAAGAAAACTATGACATTATAGCGCAATCAATATCGATAACCAAATAATTCACGAAGCATAACCAGATATTCAGCAGTCCATAGCATTCACATAATCAGTGATAGTAATTGACAAATCAATAGTATTTTAACCAAGTATTTAACATGCCATAATCATCAGATTAACAATAGCAAACATATCATACAATAACTAGGGTCGACGCCCTTAGGCCACACCCTTTGTTTAATCCACTGTCTTTGGTTCACTTAGGTCGAGTCTAGTGTTCAACCCACTGACTCTGGCTCACTTAGGCCAAGCTCAGTGATTATTTAATTAACCTCAGCTACCAGTGGCCGAGCCGCGTCCTTGTGCGCCAATATTAATTCTGGCACTCTTAGATCATTTATTTCATACTCGCATGGCATAATACCATCATACAACATTACATACAATTATAGGGAACTCTTAGTCCCAACTTATCCACATAAAAGAGTGCAGTTTTCTTACATTTGATTCCGAACAGAGAAGGTGAACTAATTCCGAGCATGGTCCATAGCCTCGAGCCTCGACGATAAACCAAGTCACAAAGGCCATGGCTATCTATCAACTTCCAAGTAGAAACCAAATACATAGGGAACAAAAAAACTAGCCTCCGGGACCTCAATTTCTACTAAATTGGGTAGTAGAAATTGTCCCTAGCATTTAGGATCGAACCCCCGATCCCTAACAACACTTGAAATACTTTCAATACCAGAATTCCCGAGCGGGTCGCGACTTAGTTCAACAAGTCATGACTTGCCCCAAGTAAGAGAGCAAACTCCCAAGCCAAAGGGGAGGCGGGTCGCGACTTGGCCAGGCAAGTCGCAACGCGCCCCCAAGTCAAAGAGCATCCAGACCATGGGGGCCACACGCACCGCAGAGCCCCCCTTGTCTAAGTCACGGCGCACCCCCTTCAACCCAGAAAATTCTGGGTTTCCCTCCTCCTTCTTCCCAGCCAAGAACACCCAAGGTAAGCCCAGAATTTTCTCCTCAATTCAACACTAACCATCTACGAATTTCAAGCTTAAATTCCATATTTCTAATCACCAAAACTTTAACAATGCTACAACAATCATTATCCCAATTCAGTAGTAAATCACACTCTCATTAGCACCGAAATTCAACTCAAAATGAACTAACAAAACCAGACTTAAACAAGCTTAATCTTCAGCATAGTTTCAGCAAAAATTCAAAGGTTCTAACTAGTATCCTTACCTTAAGTGGCCACCAAATTCTTCACAAATTCTCTAAGTATTCCTAGCTTGTTCACCCAAATTCCCTCTTATTTTCAGCTTCCATTCCAGCTTGACTTCCCCTTCAATCCATCAAAGCTCACTAGCCCCAAAGACAAGTCTAGGCCCCTTCCTTAGCTTCAAGTTCCCTCAAGCTATCACTTCCTTCTTCAACTCAAAAATTCAATCACCAAGTGAGATAGAGAGTAGCCATGAGGGAGAAGGAGAAAAAATGAGCTGAGTGTTTCCTTTGAATTTTCTACCACTTTCCACTATATTCCAATAAATCTGAATATATCCCCTCATTAGCAAAAAGACCCATTTACCCCTCCTTATTCTAATTGACCCTTCAATTCATTAATCACTCTAAGGGTATAATGGTCATTGCTCCCAATTCCCTCTAATTCCTCAAGTGTTCCTAAAATCCACCAATTAATCCAGTCACTCAATTAATTCCCAATTATTCATCCAATGTCTAATAATCCCCGATATATTTCTAAATTCCTGAAAATACCCCTAGGCTCCCCCGAGCCGGGTATAAATCCCCGTCGTGACTATTCGCCAATTCGCTTGCCAGGACCGTCTCGAGCCATATGCTGCAAATATATCCACATAATAATGCGGTCTCAACAGTTTATCACATATAATTGCATTTATGCTCTCAACGGGCAAAAATTACAAATATGCCCTTACAAGCTAAACAGGGCCCACATGCACATTTAATACTCATAAATGTGCATTTAATCATATCCATATAATCATATAATCATGCATGCCACATAATCATGCATTTTATCATTAATTCACATAAATACCAATTATGCCCTCCCCGCATACTAATCAAGGCCCTTAAGCCCTATTAGTAATTTTGGGTCGTTACAACTATCCTCTCCTTACATCAATTTTGTCCTCGAAATTTATTTGAACATATCAGAACATATCAGGTAATAAACCTCATACCTCTGACCATAATTCCATAACCCAATTCTTTACCTTTTATCCTTCAATAACTCTCTTACTAGAGTGATAAATCTTGCTCCATAAGGTCTCATCTTATGACTATAATTTTATTAACACTTCCTTGCACAACTACTCTTGTTGAAACCCCAGGGTCTGCTTGTCTTATCAGCGGTCATTTGCCCGTCCTGTTATTGGCACCAGCAATACTCATAAGCCACCACCCATACCAGGGTAAGGCTATCTTGTAGGCCCTCGGCCTAAACCTTGGTACGATCTCAGAACTCTTGTTAAATTAGGAGCTGAAACTCCCATTTCTTCCCCAGAATATCATACTCTTTCTTGTCTGTAGTACTTGGAGAAATACAGATCTCCCGTTCTGGAACTTCGTGTTCCATTGTTTACAACTTGCAAACTCTTATGTCCTTTTAGATAGGCAGATACTTCTGCCTTAAGAATTCCAACAACTTCATTAGTTTTCTCCCCGAACCAATACTGAACCGTAATACCCACTGCCTTTGATTTCTTTACTTAACCAATTTCTCTTGCTTTGTGTCTCACCATATCTTATGCCATGTCACCTTAACTGTAATCTAGTATTCATCACTGTAACTATTTCATCAAGGGACTATATTTTCCTTTATATCCCAAACATTTGCACATCAATGCATAATTCCTTAGATCAACCATTAATTCTTCAGATTGCCATCTTATCTGTAGACAGCTATTAATTCTAAGTTCCAACCTTATTCCCTTCATACTTTAATTTATTTCTGGAACTAGAACATTAAAGGGACTCAACTTGGCACTATCAATTATCACGCCACGTCACCCGTTCACACGCATCAAAATGTGTTAACTCACTTTGGTGAGTTGCAACCTTCCATATCCAATCATCTCACTTGTAGTCTAATGTGGTCCACTCCCACAATCCACCACTATACCATTTTACCTTCCAATATACAAATTTTAAACCTTATCACCTGTTTAAACTTCCTGACTACCGTATGCCTAAGAAGGTAGTACAACGTTCATTTAAGACTTTCATCTCCCCACCAAATTCCATCGGATCACTCATCCAATCTTCATATCTTAACTCATATTATACTGGTAAGGTTCTTCACCATTTCCACAAGATCCTCACTTTGGATTTCATTATCCAAAATGTTATATCTGTCCATAACCAATCACATGTACTATATGAATCTCAGTTTTTACCCTATCTAACCTTATTGTAGTCTGTGACGTCTTATCCAACCGACACAAACCCTTCCAAGTAAGAGGTTAGCTTCCATATTAATTTTCTCCTTGTACAGTCAAGGGTTTCTAACTTGAATCACCCACTAACTCTCACTGAACCTTGATCTCAGGATTATTCCTCCATAAATGATCCAGTTCTCAAATCCCTTACGCTAAGAATTCACCGTTAATTTAATGTTCCATGTATACCGGCCATGTCTCCATTCTTTCACCTCCCGCGAGGCACAAACCATCATCCCTTCAATCTATAACTGGGCACGTCTCATCCTTTGATGCACTGCTTATAGTTTCATGTCTTAACAAAAATAAGGTCCTTCATGTTACCCCTCCGTATCCATCCATTACATGCAGATTCCTATCTCACAGGGTGCTAACCAATTCTCATTCTGTCTTCTAAAAATCCGGTACAAAATTATCCATTCAGTTTACACTTAGGTTCTTCTGTCGTTCCAATCTCTGGTGTAGCTACCTTCGGAGACACTTCAAGTAGTAGATGACATGTCCACTGGTCTCATTGTGCGTCTTATCCCTCAGGTGTTCTTTAGTAACTTCTCTGTGGCTTCAGATTAAATCTCTTCATACCTGATCCCTTATCTTCTTGTAGTGTGACCTTGATTACCCACGAAGAAATGAAGCTAATACCTTCTGGAACCTTACCTGTGACCTGCTGCTTCAATCTTAGTATCATCAGTGTAGTAGTCATCCGCATTTTTCTTCTGATTGGGGAGTAGATCAACATATCCCTAACGTACCTGAATGACCCTTATTCATATCATTCCTGTACTCTCTGCTTGTTGAACTTACCTGTGTTGTTGAAGCTTAAGTCAGTTAAGAACCTTTACTAATAATCCATCACACCCCACTGGGTACAAGTAATAACTCCTGAAATGTCTTTTTCCTTGATCCTCAGCTGGTAATAACCAGATCGAAGATCAATTCTTGAATACATTGTCCTGTCTTGTAACCGTGCATTTGAACTCTTTATCCTTAACATGCAACGACAACAAATTCCACGATACGACGCTTCGTAAAATCTATCCCTAAGTCAAAACTTCTTCATCTGAACCAGTAATTCTTTCTTCCAAACTAATACCATTCTTCATAGTGTCCCTGATACTGAGTCTGCTCATAGCCCAATTCTGAAGCGTATCCAACAATTCCTTACATACACATCTGAATCCCTAGTGACCAACTCAATTTCCATTCAGTCCAACCAATGTACTTTGAGTGATGCCCCCTACAATCCATTGTTGTCTCTTATCTAACAAATTAGCTCTCACTCAGGCCCTTATCAAGGGGCTCATAAGACGAGCTCAATTACTTTCACTATGAACTCCCTTTACTACTTGTGTTCCAACTCTTCTTTAAAAGTTTCTAATTTATCTTCAACAAAACTACCATCTCAAGCCCCTCGTACAATAGCCTTGAGACATAAACTTCATGCCTAAATCCCTCATAGGAGATGCGCAACACCGAACTCTTTCAGCTCTTATATAACCAAGACAAAGATTATAAGTCAACTGGTTACCTCCGAGGAACTAGCCTCGGGCTTCGAGTGCAACAAGGCATTGCAATCTTCCAGTCTCTAATCCTGGGCAATATCCCTAGTCTGACTTGGTGTACTGAACCATTCCATGTAGATAACGTATCCCTACCTAGCATCTTTCCAGATGGCGTCTCCTGCTTTCGGTGCATATTAAATGACTTCACTAGATCTCATCACCATCCTGACAGCTAACCTATAAACTAGACCCCTTCTTGTCAAACCAGTAGCCATAGAACTATCAGGGGTCCTTCTATTCCGATTACCGAGAATATGTCCTTACTAATCTCCACCAATGGAAATACTACCATCTGCATCTCTTGCCCTACGACATTCACGCTCCATACCTCATTCCGTATACCTTTAAGTAACATGGCCTTCCCTACTGCCCAAGCATAAATAAACATCTCGTGCACTAGAGCAGCCCTGATGCTCTGGGCCATCCTAGAGTTTAACCCTTAAATGAGTCATCATTTCCAGTTACATCCGCTTATATCAACTTCCAAAGTGGATTGACTAACTCACCAAACTTGTTGACATATTTTGTCGTTGTTTTACCATCCTAAACCAAGTTCATAAACCCCTTAGTCTCCGCAGCTCCAACTACGTCTTCATAACCTCTTTATTAAATCACTACCTGAATTCCTCTCAACCCGTTATGACAACACTTTAGGTCTGAGTACCACTTTCGGGCATCCTTCTACCACAACTACTTAACACAACCAATTTGTCACGACCTAACATCTTCATGTAATCAAGGATGGGATTAGCTATGCCCATCCACTGATCAATTCTTAGGCAAATCCAAACCTCCTCAAAACTAGAGGATAATGCCTCATGGGCCTTCCATACAATAATTCCTATCTATTTCCACCCTTAGGTGAAACCAACACTAGTATTCTTACTATCAAAATATACAAAGAAGCTTTCTCTTAGTAAAACCCGCTATTTCACCCATCTAATCTCCTCTATCAAACCTCACAGCTTTACTTACTTACAATGAATGTCTGCTGCGACTTTCAGGGGCAAATGGAGGATTCCAACCCCAACTATCATCTGCAACCCTCACTATAACCATATCAGGTCCTCCACCCATTCTAAGCACAAACAATCTGAATTCATCAGTCATCACCGACTAAACCCCTCAGCCCTGATGTTCATACCCAGAACCATCCCACGGCCACGTCCAAATAACCACAATAATCATGCACACATAAAGCATAATAAGCACCAATCTACAACACTGCGCATTTAGTTATCAAACTTCATTGCTACCAGGTACATTCATACTTACCATGCTTCCATTACCCAATAAGCAGATAAAGCATATATACATTCAATTTAAACAATTCAGCACATGCAACTAATATACACACCATTATCCAAATATTCATCGACATACAATAGCAATGCTAATCAGCACGCCTCAATATCATCACACAACAGTCAAGGGCCAGGCCATATCAATATCTTATGCTCCCTATTAATCATACCATTTAATACATTCATATTTTCATTCAAGCACTTAAGCATATAATCTCAGGTATTCAATTACAAAACCCTAAGTCGAACTTGTCTTTCGCGGCAAGTGTACATGTCCAGCCAGTCTTCAGGAACCCTTAAACCTAGACTGCTCTAATACCAAGTTGTAACTCCCTAGATAACCCAGACTGTTACACTGTGTGTTTAAAATAGTGCAAGACTTGCTAACAAAGTCATAAAAATAAAAATGTGATCCTAGAGTCATAAACAGGCTAGGTTTAAAATATTTTGGTCATAACAGATAATTTTCATTAAAATAAATGTTTAGCACATGGGATCCCAAAACATGGTTTACAAACATATTTACAAAATTTCCAAGTATTATAAACAAACCAAGCCACTCTAATGTCAAAATACACGTTTTAGGTTTCCGTCCATGCACAATCCCTCGACGGGGGCGGTCGAGCAGCTGACAATGTACACCTTGCCCCCAGAGCTCTCCAACCCATGGTCGATTCGTCTTACCCTTGCCTTCACCTGCACCATGTAGCACCCATGAGCCGAGGCCCAACAAGAAAACTATGACATCATAGCACAATCAATATCGATAACCAAATAATTCACAAAGCATGACCAGATATTCATCAGTCCATAACATTCATATAATTAGTGATAGTAATTGACAAAGCAATAGTCTTTTAACCAAGTATTTAACATGCCATAATAATCAGATTAACAATAGTAAACATATCATACAATAACTAGGGTCGACGCCCTTAGGCCGCACCCTCTGTTTAATCCACTGTCTTTGGCTCAGTTAGGTCGAGTCCAGTGTTCAACCCACTGACTCTGGCTCGCTTAGGCCAAGCTCAGTGATTATTTAATTAACCTCAGCTACCAGTGGCCAAGCTGCGTCCTTGTGCGCCAATATTAATGTCGGCACTCTTAGGTCGTTATTTCATACTCACATGGCATAATACCATCATACAACATTGCATACAAATATAGGGAACTCTTAGTTCCAACTTATCCACATAAAAGGGTGTAATTTTCTTACCTTTGATTCCGAGTGGAGAAGGTGAACTGATTCCAAGCACGGTCCTTAGCCTTGAGCCTCGACGATAAACCTAGTGAAAAAGGCCATGGATATCTATCAACTTCCAATTAGAAACAAAATACCTAGGGAACCAAACTAGCCTCTGGGACCTCAATTTCTACTAAACCGGGTAGTAGAAATTGTCCCGAACACTTAGGATCAAACCCGCGGGCCCTAACAACACTTGAAATACTTTCAAGACCGGAACTCTTAGGTCGTTATTTCATACTCACATGGCATAATACCATCATACAACATTGCATACAAATATAGAGAATCTTAGTTCCAACTTATCCACATAAAAGGGTGCAGTTTTCTTACTTTTGATTCCGAGTGGAGAAGGTGAACTAATTCCAAGCACGGTCCTTAGCCTAGAGCCTCGACGATAAAACTAGTGAAAAAGGCCATGGATATCTATCAACTTCCAATTAGAAACAAAATACCTAGGGAACCAAACTAGCCTCTGGGACCTCAATTTCTACTAAACCGGGTAGTAGAAATTGTCCCGAACACTTAGGATCGAACCCGCGGGCCCTAACAACACTTGAAATACTTTCAAGACCAGAACTCCCAGACAAGTCGCGACTTGGCTCAACAAGTCACGACTTGCCCCAAGTCAGAGAGCAAACTCCCAAGCCAAAGGGGAGGTGGGTTGCGACTTGGCCAGGCAAGTCGCGGCGCAACCCTAAGTTAGAGAACATCCGGGCCATAAGGGCCACATGCGTCGCGGTGCCCGTTATCTAAGTCGCGGTGTGCCCCCTTCGACCTAGAAAATTATGGGTTTCTCTCCTCCTTCTTCCCAGCCAAGAACACCCAAGGTAAGCTTATAATTTTCCCCTCAATTCAACACTAACCATCTACAAATTTCAAGCTTAAATTCCATATTTCTAACCACCAAAACTTTAACAATTTTACAACAATCATTATCCCAATTCAATAGTAAATCACACTCTCATTAGCACCCCAAATTCAACTCAAAACTAACTAACAAAACAAGACTTAAACAAGCTTAATCTTCAGCATAGTTTCAGCAAAAATTCAAAGGTTCTAACTAGTATCCTTACCTTAAGTGGCCACCAAATTCTTCACAAATTCTCTAAGTATTCCTAGCTTGTTCTCCCAAATTCCATCCTGTTTTCAGCTTCAATTCTAGCCTGATTTCCCCTTCAATCCATCAAAGCTCACCAGCCCTAAAGACAAGTATAGGCCCCTTTGATCCTTAGCTTCAAGTTCCCTCAAGCTCTCACTTCCTTCTTCAACTCCAAAATTCAATCACCAAGTGAGATAGAGAGTAGCCGTGAGGGAGAAGGAGAAAGAATGAGCTGAGTGTTTCCTTTGAATTTTCTACCACTTTCCACTATAATCCAATAAATCTGAATATATCCCCTTATTAACCAAAATGCCCATTTACCCCTCCTTATTCTAATTGATCCTTTAATCCATTAATCACTCTAAGGGTATAATGGTCATTGCTCCTGATTCCCTCTAATTCCTCAAGTGTTCCTAAAATCCACCAATTAATCCAGTCACTCAATTAATTCCCAATTATTCATCCAATGTCTAATAATCCCTGATATATTTCAAAATTCCCGAAAATACCCCCAAGCTCCCCCGAGCCGGGTATAAATCCCCGCCGTGACTATTTCACCAATTCGCTCGCCAGGAACGTTTCGAGCCATATGCTGCAAATATATCCACATAATAATGTGGTCTCAACAATTTATACATATCATTGCATTTATGCCCTCAACGGGCAAAAATTACAAATATGCCCTTACAAGCTAAACAGGGCCCACATGCACATTTAATACTCATAAACATGCATTTAATCATATCCATATAATCATGCATTTTATCATTAATTTACATAAATACCAATTATGCCCTCTCGGCACACTAATCAAGGCCCTTAAGCCTTATTAGTAATTTTGGGTTGTTACAGACAATACGCCTTCTTGGTACTTTGAGGTCTATCCGAATGGATAGGGACCCTTTATTTATTTCCAAGTTTTGGGGAAGGTTACAGAAGTCGATCTGTATACAGCAAGATTCTCTTTTTGGTGTTTGTGAGCGTTTTCGAGGGAAACTCAAGTTTTATGACTCATATTCAAGCAAGGTTTGAGTCATAACGATTCTAGGGATGATTAGAAGCTTGATAGCCGAAGGATTTAGTTGGGAAATGACTTAATTGGAGGTAATCTAAGCTTTGAGTTTTGATTTTTTTTAGTTTTTAAGCTTTGATTGGATTTTATGTTTTGATGAGTTTCTGGATTGTTCGGAACTTGGGTTTTGATGGTTTTGGGCCATGGAGTTGATTGGGAACTTTGTTTTTGGGATTTGGATATGTTTGGATAGGTTTATGGAGGGTTTTGAAATAAGAAAATGGAGGAAATGGCTGGGTTCCACGTTGGGCTGCAACCCTGTTCTTGGGCGCTGCGACCCATGATTATCGAAAGAAGGAGAATTGGCTGTTCGGTAATTAGGGCCGCGGTGCCAGGTAGGCGCGCCGCGGCATGTGGCGTAGACAAAAAAGTGGTTGGGCCTCTATCTTTGGCGAGTCGCAGATCAGGGGCTTGGGGCCGCAACGCTTAAGGGTTTTTTTTTGGCCAAAATGGGCTTTTAGTGATGGGAACTCAAACCTAAGGGCTCGAGATCGATTCTGCTACTCGATTTAGTAGGATTCGACGTCTCGAAGGCTAGTACTTGGTCTGGAAGCCTATGTTTACTCGTTATTGACGAGATTCTATATTATGGTTGTTACTAGGTTATCGCTAGGGGCTCGGAACTGGGATCGTGCTCAAGTCGTTCATTGGTAACCTGTAATTGGACTAAAGGTAAGAAAACTGCACCCAATATGTGATATATGTGGTTATGGCTTAGCCCGAATTGTTGAACAGGAACATGAATAGGGCATAAGCGCTTGAGTTTGTGCATGATTATGATTATGCTTGTGATTGTTGATTAAGCTTGTTAAAAGCTTTGTATCTAGATATTTGATATACGATGAATGCCTGTTAACATTATATAATTGAGAAACACATTGACTTATTAGTCAAGGTAAACAATAGCGCCTTGCACTGGTCGAAAAGCATTGACTTATTAGTCAAGGTATACAATAGCGCTGAGCGCTGGTCAAAAAGCATTGACTTATGAGTCAAGGACGACAATAGCGTGCTGAGCATTGTTCATTATGGTTATGTCTAACCAAGAGCGTATTATACGCATGACCAACCTATTGGTTGTGAAAATCTTAGCGCCAGGTATGCTGGGCCAGCTCCAAGGCTGGTTATACAATGGATGACTTATTAGTCCCATATCCTAGGGTAGGGCCCCAACATTGACTTATTAGTTAAGGATGACCTTAACACGTTGGGTGCTGGTCGTAAAGCATTGACTTATCAGTAAAGGATGACCTTAGTACATTGAGTGCTGGTCGAAAAGCATTGACTTGTTAGTCAAGGACGGAAATAGCGTGCTGAGCGCTGGTCGATATGGTTATGTCTAACCAGAAGCGCATCATACGCTTGACTGAACTAGGGGAAAACTAGAGCGCCAAGTATGTTGGACCTCTCCAAGGCTAGGTATACAGAGGACAGGGTAAAGGCCCCTAGGGTGACTCATTAGTCCCCTATCCTAGGGAGCAGAGCCAGTATGATTTATTAATCATGTGTTGGGGTGCTGAGCCCCATTATGATTCCATAATCATGTATTTTGGGCATTGGACCCCGATATGATTAATTGATCGTTATTTTGGGCTATTGGCCCATATGACGCTATAGACAGTATATGGATGGTATGCATGCATGAGTAGAGTTATTACTTTGAGGCATGCTTATTATGATTTGGATATATGTTATTAACTGCTTATGGGCATGAATAAGTTTTCTTGCCAAGCCTTGGCTCACGGGTGCTATATGGTGCAGGTAAAGGTAAAAAAAAGTTGGACCATCCTTGAGTTGGAGAGCTTAGTTAACGATGTGTACATATGCGGCAGCTCGACCACCATGACCGATGGTTTAAAGGGGAACTGGGGTCAAACCTTATTTTTCCGCTTAGATCGGAAGGTTGTAACTTTTCCATTGTAATTAACCTTTTAAATGTATTTTGGGATCCCATGCATGAAGTAAACGTTTTAATAAAATGATGGTACAATTGACCAAAAATTTTAACCCTAAATCGTTAATCACATTTAGTTCCACAGTTATGGCCAAATGACTCGATTAGCAAGTTTAGCACTATTCAAAATACACAGTGTAATAGTCCTCGAGTAGTAGGGCGTTAGAACTTGGTATCAGAGCGTGCCAAGGTTAAGGGTTCTTGAAGACAAGTTGGGCATGTACACTCGTCACTAAAGACAAGCTCCACTTGGGGTATGGTGAATATTTACGTGGTTATGTGTTTAACTGCTTAAATAAGATATAAATGCTTTACCTGCATGCCTTATTAGGAAGCATGAGATTCTGATAGGGTCTGGCCCTTGACTATTGATATGACTATGTGATTATCTACTCAGTTGATATATGAATGTGTTATCTTCATGCTAGAGTTGAGAGCATGATATGTATGTGGAAAGAACATGGGTTATTGATTGATGCATGAATGTTGTGGGCATGTATTTTAGTACCATAGTGTTATTTGAATGTGGTGCAGTTTGGTTTTCCATGGGAAGACTTGTAAATGTGATCATCATGCTTAATGGGTCAAATTATTGACTGCAGAATAAATCAAAGGTTATGTACCCAAGGTAGTTAATGGGACCCGGTGGTGTTTATAATGAGGTTGGGAATTACAGCCAGGGCCT
This sequence comes from Humulus lupulus, assembly GCF_963169125.1. NCBI lineage: Eukaryota > Viridiplantae > Streptophyta > Magnoliopsida > Rosales > Cannabaceae > Humulus > Humulus lupulus. Next base: position 90,055,130 of record NC_084799.1, read on the forward strand.
GAGCCCTCCACCTGCCCCTCAGAATTGGCAGCAGGTGTTTACAGATATGCAATTAAGATTGCGGAGGGCTCAGGCCACAACAAAATTTTATCCATAATTTAAAAATAAATTACAAAATTTTTATGCCCCAAAATGGCTTACAATTTTTGTATATCTAGTAAAGTTAAGAACTTTTCCTAACCCAAAAACACCATGTAAACAAACCCTTAAGAACATAAACGATTCATACATAAACATACATCCATTCATATATTACACATAATATAAAAAATTCATATGATACACACAAAATATTTAACATATGCAGGGATTAAAGATGGCTCTGGTACTAATTGTTAGGAACAGTTCCTAGTGCGCAGCGGAAATTGCGGTAGTGGTTGTATTGTATACAACAACAAAATTTCATATAAACAACTTTATATGAGGATCGTTTAATATGCAATATGTTAATCAATATATTATGTATATTTAAAATATAATACGAAATGATTTACCTCTTGTAGCCTATCAAGAATCCTTGAATCTTTTTGTATATATTTCGATCTTCCTATCATCGTCAGAGTACTCACACCAAGATCTTCCAAGACATTCTCAACACCTCAAGAAGTGGGTGGACACATAGAGAACAATAATCAATATTTGTGAATCAAAAGTATTCTCAACACATGAGACTCTTGATTATAGGCTAGAGAGAAAAGTTTATCTTTTGTGTGAAAAAGTGATCAATTTTTCTATTCTGTATGAAAATCGTGTTCTTCTATTTTCTATCATATAGAATATATATAGACATTATAATAATAATAATAATAATAATTAAATACAAAGTCATACATTCTATTTTAAAACCCTTTTCAAAATATTTTATTAATTAAATAAATAAAATAAAAAACCAATAACTGATTACCATCAGTAGTGGTACACGCATAGGGTAGTCCAAGAAACCTTATGCTTGTAGCACTTTCCCTGAAAAATGAGATTTGATTTTTTCATGTGTTTTTTATGTTAATTAATTAATAATTAGAAATTCAAATAAGGTATCAACCTTTTAAGGAAAATATAACAACGTAAATTTCAAAATTCAAAATTCAAAATTTGAATTTCCATTATCAACCTATTATTAATTAAATAAATATAATAATCAAAACCAATTTTGACTATACATATTTATCTTTTCACAATTAAATAAAATAATTGACTAAATCAATTTCTTTTATTTCTACACAATTTCAAAAATTGCACAAATACAATAATAAATTGTGCAACTTCAATTATCACATAATTGCACATTTATCTCAAAGAATAAATATTCTCTCAAATAGCCCATTCAAAGTTTGACCCTTGTATCAACTCTTACCTTGAATAGTGTTGATAGAGTAGCCCCAAGGACCTATGGACCAATAATTCCAAGCTCCAATAAATAAGAGATTATTAACCAAAACTCTTTGATTCAATAATCATATTTATTAATCTCATGATTATTTCATTATAAATATGAGACTGTACTCTTGAGAATTAAAAACATATATTTACTGAGTACTTTATTGTAACCATAAAGTGTCCAATGATATAATCATTACATAAAAATTAATCTTCTATTGATGATTGTGGGAATAAAATTATTGTTTTACACTTGTAGTTATATCTTGATTCATAGTGTACCATTGACTTTACCAGTGAAGGTTAATTCATAATATGATTATGAATTTGACGTCAATAACCTTTTCAGTTCCAAAAGCCAACCCAATAAGGAACCATCATTCAATCTATAAGGAAATATAGATTCCATATCTGTTAAGCTATGTCCCCAGCCATATACATCATTGAGTCCCCAAAACAATAGTTCTTAGCCTAATCATTCTGACAAACCGTAATGCATGAATCAAAGGATCAAATGACATATATATGAGTTTATAGTAACTTAGGAATTAAGATCATTTTGTATATGATCATCAATTGATGTGTTTTATAATACTACGAAATAGTATTTAAAAAAGTATTATTAAATCACATATGGTCTAGTTCTACATACTCTCAGCATGCAAAGTACCTCCACTACAGTGTCCTCCTACACTAGTAACCCGGATCTAGGTCACATGTATTCATAATACTAGTGGACCGTACTAGCAGTAATTAATCTAAAGATTCCATAACTTTATTTTATTGCGAACTATTTAAGTTCATAATCTCAATCTCGATCCTCTCATACCAATATGAGATTGATACCACATAGATGAACTTGGGAATTTTATGATATTTACTTAATATTATCAACAATAATATAGTACATAAGCTTCATATATACAATAATTTAATTAATTCATTTATTTAATTAAAACCATTGTCAACTACAATTTCCTTAAGGGCACAATTCCCAACATCACTTTGGTAGCAATCAACATTAACTCACCCTTGATGGGACCTTTAAGTTGTTAATGTTGAACCTATTCCCTTATCAAATGACTTATTCTTACCCATTGAACTCTATGCTGATGTAAACTAGTTTTGAGTTGGATTGCTATCGAATCTATTTGTCAAGGAGTTTTAGTCCCATCCCTTTCTTTGTAGAACTAACCGAATCTCTCCCAAGAGGTTTGGTAAATGGATCCATGAGGTTCTCACATGATTTCACGTATGAAATTGATATGGTACACTTATCAATCCATTCCCTCACATAGTCATGTCTTAGACTTTTATGTTTAGACTTCCCATTATAAATTTTGCTGAAGCACTAATCAAAGTGGCTTGAAATCATTGATACATCAACCGTAGTTTTCGGTATCTCCACTATGAGATCTATTCGCCACTCGACCTCTTTGTCGATTGCCACTAGAGCTCAAACTTGGACTCCATGGTTGAGTGACTTATACATGTTTGTTTCTTAGAACTCTACGAAATCTCACCCCCACCAAGGGTGAACACCAAACCGAACGTCAAGAGATTATCTCCTACACCGGATATCCAACTTGCATCAGTATATCCCTCAAGTACCTTAGGAAACATAGAATATTGGAGGCATAACTCTTTGGTCCTTTTAAGGTATCCAAATACTCTTTCAACGACCTTCCAATGTAAAATACTTGGGTTGCTAGTAAACCTACATAGTTTACTAACCACAAATACAATGTCCATTCTATTACAATGAGCGACATACATTAGATTCCCAATTGCACTTGCATACTCTAGTTGAGTCAATGCTCTCTGTTCATTCTTTTCGAGCTTTACACTTGAATCGAAGGGTGTGTTTGCCTATTTGATATTAAGATTACCAAACTTCTCAAGCATTTTCTCAACATAATGAGCTTGTCCTAAGGCATAACCACCCACATTTCTTTTAACATTGATACCTAGTGTGGTATCAACCTCTCCAAGGTCGTTCATCTTCAAGTTAGAAGATAGAAACCTCTTCATTTCTATTATGCCTTTCATGTCATTACTTAACATCAACATCTCATCAACATATAGACACATTAAGATGACATAGCCATTGAAAATCTTAGAGAATAAGCACTTGTTCGCATTATTGTATCTAACACATCTGAAACAATGGCCTCATCAAACTTCTCATGTCATTGTTTTGGTGCTTGTTTTAAACCATATAATGATTTAACAAGCTGACACACCTTATGTTCATTTCCCCTTAGAACAAACCATTCTCGTTGTTTGTTGTAGAGTTCCAGAATATTTACTTAACTAGCTAGATAGTAGTAGCAGTAGTAGTAGTGGTAGTTAGTATTAGTTTGTAGTATGTTAGATTCTGTGGATTTTGGTTCAAGTCGGGACTTAGTTGGAAACTCGTAGCAACAGATATGGATTTTATAAGTTTAACCTATAGTTTAGAAATATTAAATATAACATAAGGATTGATTGATATTGCTGGTCTTAGATATATTATTATTATAACCTAAGGTTTAGATAGAGCCAATAAGAGCATGACATTTGTCATAATTATGATTATTAAGGAATTAAGTATTTTTTATGGATAGTTTTAATAATAGAAGAATCTAGAAGCTTTAGAACCTTCCAGAAACTGTTAGGATCATATTATGACTCAGTCAAAGTTGTTTATTCAATTATAATTATCCTAAATTAGTGAAAAAAACGCGTTAAAAATATTTACGTATGCCGATATATCGCAGCATAGGGGCCGATATATCGCCCAATGGAAGATACGGAAAACATGTCGACTTTGCATGAACGTACCAATAAAGGCTCTGGATTAGGGCAGAGTCGATATATCGCCCTTAGGGTGTGTTTTTTTTTAGTAGTTGAGTTGCCTTGGAAAGTGTAGAGGGGTTTAGGATGGAGGTAATATTAAACTCTTGTGTACAAAAGGTTTCACTTTACCTTTAAAATAGATGTGGGACCTACATAAATTAATCACTTTACCCCCTTAAAATTTGAACCAAACATAGGAATGGTTTTAGATTCCTATTCCCACCTTTACTTTACCCCATACCATACACCCCCTTAGTATTATTTTTCTAAAATTTTGAATTTTTGAAATTTAACAATATCCTTAACCACTTAGACCTGCCTTTGACTTATTTTGACCGAGTTCTGGGCGGTTGTTGAACGAAAAATTCAAATATTTTTTGAAATTTTGTTTTTAGTAATTAACAAATTAATTAAACCATGTCAATTAATTAAAGTGTGGAATGGTAATTAACTGTTTAAACAGATTGCAGTTCTGTCGGGACAGAATTCGAACTTGTCACGACAGAAACTTAACACAATAAAAAGACAGTGCAAAATAATAAAGAACACATCGAATTTTTACAAGGTTTAGAAACCCTTTCGGATAACCTACTCCTTGGGGCCACGCCCAGAGAATAAAACCAATTAATAAAGAATCACAAGTACAAAATATTGACTTTGTTGTACTTCTCTTCACTAATCTGATCTTCATTGAAATGCTCAACCACTTGAACTCCCTTCAATGGCCAGTGAGTGTTTGCATCCTCCCGACGCAAGGCTTGTAAAAATCTTCTCCCGAAGACTTATAAAAGTTGTGTTCAAATTACAATGTGTATTCACTCATGAACGTGGTATAAACTCATAACATATACTAAACTCTCATATTTCTACAAGATCACGTGAATACAATGATCTTGAATACAAAGAAGGAGCTCTCACAAATATTACAATACACTCACAAATTATGCATCTAAGAGTTCACTTTTCTCACTGCCTTTAGAGCCGTATTTATAGAGACCTTTTTGGTGCTCATAAAGGCTGAGAAAGAATCTCCTAATAAAGACAAGAATAATTGAAGATATTCTTGATTGATGAAGAGTTGCCTTTTTTAGAAGATGATGATCCAACAGATACGATTTTGGTGGGGATAGCGCAGACCTGTGTCAGATCAAAAACATGCTCAAAATAGAAAGAACAATTAATGACATTAAAGATTCAGTTTCCTGAATGTCAATTCTTGAGCTGCACGAAAATATACAATCAAATATTCCAAAAATGACTTTGGGTTAGTACTGAATATTTGCAAGATATTACTTCCCTTTATAATCAAATAAAGTTAAATAAGGAATGTAAATATTCCACAAATCACAAGAAAGGGAAAGTTTAATTCCGAAAAACACAATAAAGGGAAACAAACAATTTATCTTTTAATAAAAAGATATTTCTATAAAATATGCCAATTTTAGGATTTACAATCTCCCCATTTGGAAATTTTATAGACAAAGCATATCTATTTTTAAAAGATCCCTACAAAACACAAGTAAGTGCTTAAAATCACAAGAGTCACAAAATGACTCCCCCTGCTGAAAAGAACCAAAGCACAAGATAAAACAGTTAACAAAAACCAATGAGAAACAGCAGGTCAAACAACAGAAGCAAAGTACCAAAAAAAGAGTTACTCTCTCTCCCCCTCATTGTCTAAGAAAATGCCAAAGAAAAAAGGAAACGAAACCAAAAGAAAGACACATATAGTGTTCTTTTACATGTATCAAAAGCAAAATATAAAAAAGAGTGAAAGGAACTGTAACCATCATGGAGCAGGAGAGGTGGATGCATTGATAAGAGCCAACGAAGCAAGAATTTGGCGCTGAGTATCCTCCATGAGAGTGAACCGGTCAGAAAGACTTGTAATTCCTGTCTGGACAGAAGCGACATCAGTCGTGACAGCAGGAGTGTCAGTCACAGCATTGCCAGAACCAGAACCAGCCAGATTAATACCTTTGAATTTTCGAGCTGTGGATGGAGCATGGTCATCTTTGACAGTGTAGGTAGGACCAACCAAAGGAGAAGTCAAGGTCTCATGGGACTTCTTCAAAGGACGCTGAGAGTCCAAAAGTTTGTAAATGACTTGTGGAAACATCAATTGTTGACCCTTGCATTTGGCATCACTCAAGGACATGCTTTGATAAAAAATAACAGCAGCAAGATCAATTGCGACTCCAGTCCCAATTTTGAACAATAGAAAAGCCATGTCTTGAGTGATGGGAGAGGAATGAGTGGTAGGCATCCAATTAAACATTGCGAATTTGAAAAGAGCACCATAATAATGAGTGAGATCCGAGACTCGAAGATAGGTGCTTGGTTCCCACACCATAGCTTGACCAACCAACTCAGACAACACTTTATCCTTTGCAAACTCAATAGAATCATCAATCTCAACAGGAACAAGATTGAGAGCTTTAGCAATTTTAGATGGATCAAACTTATACCAATGTCCCCTAACATACACTTTATGAAACATAAAAGAAGACTGGTCTAATAACTCATCATTTAAATTTGCATAAAATTCTTTAACAACCCGAGGCACAAACCCATCAAACCCAGAAAAAGATTGCAACAAACCCCTTTCCTCTAAAGTAAGTAAGACCCCAAAAATACGATGAGGAGCAAAAAGGAAATTACGCTCACTAATAAAGTGACGATGCTCATAAAATTGCATGTTCTTCTCATTATCATTAAAACAGAAAGTAAGAGAATGAGCTTTGACAGAACCTGAGGTACAGACAAGAGCACATTTTTGTTTAGGGAGTTTGGAAGACAATTCGGGAAATGCCAATGGTGTGGTGCATTTTGGGTCAGATGTAGCAGGAGAGGCTTCTGATGGGTCTTCTTCAGATTCAGTCTCCTCCACCAAATCATCAAGAGGAGCATTAGGATTTCGCTCGGTCAAGGAAGGGTCCAACTCAGACTGAGAGTCTTCTATTTCAGGAAAAACATCCTCCGATGAGGTGCAAAGAGGTGGGTTGATTTTTGCCTTCAATTTAAATCAAGATAACGGAGATGAATCAGAGATGGAGCTGGTACCTTTTAATGGAGCCAATTTGGCCTTCTTGCCTTTCTTTGTTCCAGCAGATTTGGTCTTGCATTTTCCCTATGCCTTGGGGGTCAAAACATCAGGAGATAACGACGATTCAGAGCCATGATCAGATGGATTGGGAATAACTTGTAGCCAAGGAGAGTTTGGCTTTTATTTGACCTTCGGAAGAGGCGAGTGGAACCGCTGAGGCTAGGATTGGCTCAGCATCCAAGTTGGGAAACATAACTCCTTTACTTGAAGCTCCAAGAACAGTAGATCCTATAGGACCCGAAAGAGCAAGAAGTTTTTTTCTTGCTGTGGTTTTAGGTCGACGGCCTGTAGGAGGCGAGACAACAGGGATTGATGCTGGGACGGGAGGAGTGGCAGTGGGAATTGACTCAGGAATTGTCTCCTACTGAGACTTCACAGATTTGGAAGATGAACCACGGCCTCGAGTCTTCATGGCTGCTAAGAATGAAACAAGTGAAACACACAAGGAAAAGACCCTAAACACTTTGGTTATACGTGAGAGAGACAAACAAGAAAACACTGAGTATGAAACAGCCAAAGTGAATCCGGAAATATAGAGTATTCGGTGCACAAATGAGGAAAGTTCAAAAATGGGTAACCAAAAATGGGTAATCGGATTTTATGTGATAAATGCCAAAATATCTCCTTTTTAAAACAAATTCTTTCACACCTCAAAATTGGAAACTTTTTTAATATTCTAGAATATACTGAGATAAAACAAATAAATTGCATCAATTAATTTTTCAAACCTTTTTTTTAAGTATACGGTTCAAAGGAGATTTTATTTTACCACTTTTATTTATTTATTTTTATTATTTTATTAAAAAATTGCCGAAAATAGAGTGTAAATTGTCATACAATATGTATCCATGTAAATGCCAAGTCTTGTTCAAAAGAAACAAGATAACCATATTTTTCACAAATTAGAGAAATGAGTTATAATTCAAATACTAAGTGACCATAATTCAAAAAATATACCAATCACAAATCATATTTGAATCAATTCATTATATGTAAGAGTCTTACAACCATCTTACACAGTCTAGTCAACAGGCATGTGTGTGTGCATGTGTAATCAATTTGGTGTTTCTTTTTTGCCTTTTAAAGCTAGGGTCATTGCCCATATTTGGCGATTGTAGCCTTTTTTCTAATTGTAACCATAATGGAGGCTATAACTCTTATAGTGATGGTAGCCCTTTACACTGGTAGAGTATCCTCCAATATAATTGCTAATTACCTGGTACCAACTTACTCAGTGTCGGCTTCACACATCAGTATAGGTAGCTCTTTTCCAAAATGGAGCCTGAAAAAGAAACTGGATTAAGGAATGCTCATACAAACATAATGATTTGATCAAATATAAATTGGATGGTCTATAATTTTTCAAATATGGTTTTTTATTCCAATCAAAGTATAGGACTTATAACGATCATTTTCTAAAATACAAAAAATATGCTCATCAAATTTCTTCCAAATAGGACAAGAGATTCACACAAACACATATACAAGGAAAGATAATCAATTTATTGGAAATTTCAAATAAAACAAACCCCCAAGGACTTCCTAAGGGAATCAAATCTGACCGTGTATAAAGCTTTAGTAAAAATATCTGCAATTTGTTTGTTAGTCTCAACATATTCTAAAATCAATGTTTTGTTTTCAACAAGTTCCCTAATAAAATGATGACGAATGTCAATATGTTTGGTGCGAGAGTGCTGAACAGGATTTTTGGAGATATTAATAGCACTTGTATTATCACAAAAAATGGTTAAAGTTTTAATATCAAACCCATAGTCTGCCAACATTTGTTTCATCCACAAAAGTTGAGTACAACAGCTTCCAGCAGCTATGTACTCAGCCTCGGCTGTTGACAAGGAGATGGAGTTTTGTTTTTTACTATTTCAGGAGACCAAATTGTTTCCTAAGTAAAAACAACCACCACTTGTGCTTTTGCGATCATCAGTGTTTCCTGCCCAATCTACATCACTATAACACACAAGGTTAGAATTTTTTTCTTTGGAGTTCCAAATGCCTAAATCAAGAGTATTATTGATGTAACAAATAATTCTTTTTGCAGTAGTCACATGAGACTCCTTGGGGTTCCCTTGGAAACGAGCACACACTCCAACACTGTAACTGATGTCAGGGCGACTTGCAGTTAAGTATAGGAGACTCCCAATCATACTCCTGTAAAGAGTTGGATCAACTTTCTTCCCATTTTCATCTTTAGATAATTTGACCGTAGTACCCATTGGAGTTTTAGCAGGTTTAGATGCATCGAGTCCAAATCTTTTCACTAGACTTCTTGCATACTTGCTTTGTGAAATGAAAATTCCCTCATCTGACTGCTTCACTTGAAGTCCTAAGAAAAAATTGAGTTCTCCTACCATGCTCATCTCAAACTCTTCCTGCATTTGTTTCACAAATTCCTGCACTAGAGAATCATTAGTAGAACAAAACACTATATCATCAACATAGATTTGTGCTATCATAATATTTTCATCAACATTTTTTATAAAAAGTGTTTTGTCTACTCCCCCTCTCTTGTACCCCTTTGAGACCAAAAAATGAGTTAGACTCTCATACCAAGCCCGTGGGGCTTGTTTCAGCCCATACAAAGCTTTTTGCAATTTAAAAACATGATTAGGATTGTAAGGATCCTCAAACCCTTTGGGTTGTTCCACATAAGCTTCTTCATTCAAGATTCCATTTAAAAGGCGGATTTTACATCCATTTGGAACAATTTAAAACCAAGAACACATGAAATAGCTAGTAATAATCTTATGGATTCAAGTCTTGCAACAGGGGAAAATGTCTCATCAAAATCAATTCCTTCAACTTGAGTGTACCTCTGTACAATTAGTCTAGTTTTATTTCTTATTATGGTCCCAAATTCATCAGTTTTATTTTTAAATATCCACTTTGTACCTATAACATTAGTATGACTCGGTCTAAGGACAAGAATCCATACCTCATTCCTTGTGAATTGAACTAGATCTTCTTGCATAGCATTGATCCATGATTCATCATTTAAGGCTTCCTTCACATTTTTTGGTTCCAAAGTAGAAGTAAAAAAACCAAATTTACATACCTCTTTCGAGTGACCATACTCTCTTCAAGATTTCCCAAAATAAGATCAGAAGGGTGATTCTTTTTTACTCTGGTTGATGGTTCTTTTTGAACGGAGTCATAGCAAATAACTGGATTTTCCTTCTCTGTTTGTCCAGTTGTTATGTCGACAGAATCATCATTTGATACATCAGCCGTGGCTGTTGTCACCTCCGAAGGTTGTGCTGTCAGATCTGCAATTTCTTTTTGATGTTGAACATCAATGAGCCTGTCAATTTCCTCCACATGGGACTACTCAGAAAAATATTTGAAATCATCTACAACCACATTAGCTGATTCCATAATAGTTTGGGTTCTTATGTTATAAACACGATAAGCCCTACTATTGGTGGAATATCCAAGAAAAATTCCCACATCGCTTTTGGCATCAAATTTTCCCAGATTCTCACGATCTCTAAGAATATAACACAGACACCCAAATACATGAAAATAGTTGACATTGGGTTTTCTACCTTTCCAGATTTCATGAGTTTTATTTGTACCTGGACGTAGAAAAAAACGATTAATTGTGTAACAAGCTGTATTAATTGCTTCAGCCCACAATTTCTTTGTGAGTTTTTTTGCTATTTAGCATAACTTTGGCCATTTCCTGCAAAGTACGATTTTTCCGTTCCACTACCCCATTTTGTTCAGGGGTTTTGGGAGCAGAAAATTCATGTAAAATTCCAAAAGATTTACAATATTCATCATAAACAGAATTTTCAAACTCCTTACCATGATCACTTCGTATTCTTACAATCTTTCCAATGTTACAATTTTTTTCAACTCTAAGTCTTCTACATAGAGTTTGAAAAGCTTCAAATGTATCTAATTTTTCTCTTAAGAAATCTACCCAAGTAAATCTAGAAAAATCATCCACACATACAAAAATGTATCTCTTACCATTAATGCTTTCAACTTGTATAGGAACCATGAGATCCATATGCAATAATTCTAACACATTTAAAGTATTAATATCAGACAATGCTTTATGGGAAATTTTCAACTGTTTTCCCAATTGACATGATTCACACTTACCAAGCGATTCTTTACCCAAATTGGGTATACCACGGATGAGACCTGCATTAGCAATATTTTTCAAGTTTTTGAAATTTATATGTCCAAGTTTTTCATGCCACAAGTCAGTAATATTAAAACTTGATGAAGACGCATGACATGTGAATTTTTGTGTGAGTGTGTAACAATTATCCAAAGAACGAGAACCTTTGAGAACAATATCACCACTTTGATTTATAACATTACACTCATTATGTGAAAAATTAACAAGAAAACCTTGGTCACAAATTTGACTTATGCTAATTAAGTTGGCTTTCAGCCCATCCACAAGAAGCACATTTTTCAGTTTCGGTAACCCTTCAATGTTTAGAGTACCTTTACCTAAAATATTTCCTGTCATTCCATCCCCAAATGTTACTACTCCACACTTCAAGGATTTGAAGTTGGTAAGTATGTTGGCATTACCTGTCATATGTCTTGAACAACCGCTATCGAAGTACCATGAATTAGATGCATGCATTTTATGACAGGTAAAGAACGCCAAGCAAACAGAGTTAACTTTCTTGACCCATATTGTTTTTTATTTTGAATTTCTTTTGGTCAAGAATTGATTCATACTACCAAAGTGTTTAACATAATTATTTTTAAACAAATTTAACAGATAAAAACACTTAGGTCTTATGTGTCCTTTCATCCCACAAAAATGACAAAATGGTACAAATTGTCCAATGTTTCTTTTTGAAGAAATTTTCTTTAGTTGTAGATCTGTTGGAATAGATGACAACTGTGTGGTCTAGTTAGAGTGACTTGTTCCTCCAAAACAATTAGTTCGCACAACAGTCAGATAATTCATAGATTTTACAAAAACCATATTTCTTGAGGATTCAGATCCATTAGATCCTAATCCACTATAGTCACCAGCCTTTTTTCCTGCAGAAAGAATATCATCCAATATTCCAGATGTAGGATTAAGCATTTTGATACCTTTTTGCAAAAGATCAATTTCTTTACTCAAATAATTAATTTCATCATTTTTGGAAGCAATAATCATATCAAGTTCTTCAATTTTTTCAACAAGTTTTTTATTATTGCTAGCCATTAGACGATTCTCAAAGCACACTTTCAGCCATTGATCATACATTATTTTATAAGACTCTTTCAATGACTCCTCATCTAAATCAGAATCAATGTCAGAATTCTCATTATTCTGAACAAAATTATTAAGGCATAACGCATCCTTGTAATCAACTGAAGAGAAAACCATACCTTTGTGAACAGAGGTTAAGGCAACACTATTTTCCTCCTCATCACTCTGTTCAGAGTCTTGATCACTCCACGTGGCTGTCATGACTTTCTTTTTCTTTAAGGTATTTGCACACTCAGATTGAATGTGTCCAAATCCTTCACATTCCCTGCACTGAATACCCTTTTTATTAGTCTCAAAGGGTTTAGAAAATTACCTTTTGGGTTTTTGGATATGGCCTTTTTGTTTCCCAATTTCTTTATGTATTTTTGGAAATTTTTTGTCAACAGAGCCATCTCATCATCTGAACTTTCCTTCTTTTCTTTAGAAGATTTCAAGGTAATAGATTTCTCCTTGATTGCTTCTGTCTTACCTTTTTTTCTAATTTGTTGGTTTAGTTCAAAAGTTCGAAGTGAACCCATCAATTCTTCTACTTTTATTTTGTCCAGATCTTTTGCTTCTACAATTGCAGTTAGCTTTGTCTGAAACCTGTCAGAGAGAACTCTAACAATTTTTCGAACCAAAACATTCACTTCAAGTTTTTCACCAAGAGAAAAATATTCGTTAGCAATATCTGACAATTTCTCATAAAATTCAGTGAGGGTTTCATTTTCATTCATTTTCAAATTTTGTTGTGAGCATAACAAGCCTAGAATGCTTGACATCAACAGTTCCTTCAAATTGATTTTGAAGGATTTTCCAAGCATCTTTGGCTGAAACACACGAAGAAATCAATTTAATGTAACCTTCACCAACACCATTAAAAATAGCATGCAATGCTTTATTATTGTAACTGGACAGTTTATCTTCAGCATCAGTCTAATCTAGTTCAGATTTTACCTTAGTTACATCATCTCTTTCTGCTGGAGGAGTCCAACCACTTAAAACAGCTCTCCAAGCCTTATCATCTTGAGATTTGATGAAGGCTCTCATTCTAACTTTCCAATATGGATAGTTCGAATCGTTGAGTAAAGGGGGGCGAGTTATGGAACCTCATTCTGTGAAAAAAGACATTACAAGAACAAGAACAACAAACAGAATAAACCAAGATCACACTCAGAAATGAGTGACCTGCTCTGATACCAATTGAAATTCTGTTTTTAGTAATTACCAAATTAATTAAACCTTGTGAGTTAATTAAAGTGCGGAATGGTAATTAACTGTTTAAACAGATTGCAGTTCTGTCGGGACAGAATCCGAACTTGTCACGACAGAAACTGAACACAATAAAAAGACAGTGCAAAACAATAAAGAACACAACGAATTTTTAAAAGGTTCAGAAACCCTTTTGGATAACCTACTCATTGGGGCCACGCCCAGAGAATAAAATCAATTAATAAAGAATCACAAGTACAAAATATTGACTTAAACAAAACAAGACTCCTCTTGAGATTTGCCGTAACTTTGTTGTACTTCTCTTTACTAATCTGATCTTGATTGAAACGCTCAACCACTTGAACTCCCTTCAATAGACAGCGAGTGCTTGCATCCTCCCGATACAAGGCTTGTAAAAATCCTCTCCCGAAGACTTATAAAAGTTGCATTCAAATTACAATGTGTATTCACTCATGAACGTGGTATAAACTCACCACATAAACTAAACTCTCATATTTCTACAAGATCATGTGAATACAATGATCTTGAATACAAAGAAGGAACTCTCACAAATATTACAATACACTCACAAATTATGCATCTAAGAGTTCACTTTTCTCACTGCCTTTAGAGCCCTATTTATAGAGACCTTTTTGGTGCTCATAAAGGCTGAGAAAGAATCTCCTAATAAAGACAAAAATAATTGAAGATATTCTTGATTGATGAAGAGTTGCCTTTTTTAGAAGATGATGATTCAACAAGTACGATTTTGTGGGACAGCTCAGACCTGGGTCGGATCAAAAACATGCTCAAAATAGAAAGAACAATTAATGACATTAAAGATTCAGTTTCCTGAATGTCAATTCTTGAGCTGCATGAAAGTATACAATCAAATATTCCATAAATGACTTTGGGTAAGTACTGAATATTTGCAAGATATTACTTCCCTTTATAATCAAATAAAGTTAAATAAGGAATGTAAATATTCCACAAATCACAAGAAAGGGAAAGTTTAATTCTGAAAAACACAATAAAGGGAAACAAACAATTTACCTTTTAATAGAAAGATATTTCTATAAAATATTCCAATTTTAGGATTTACATTTTTCATTTTATAATCATTTATTTATTCAAATTTAAAGGGGTTAGTTTCACTCCTTGAACTCTATAAATAGGACCTAGTGCTCAGCCATTTTCTTCATTCTTCAAGTACTTGATCATAGCTTCCAAGGTGCTAGTGTTAGTATAGAGAGATACACTTGGGTTTGGGATAAAAGCTTTATCATTCTAAGCTTTCTAAACACTTGGGAAGTGAGATATAGTGTGATTTCGATGTTGAGGTTTAGATCAATCTATAAGATCAACCAAGGTAGTTCAATTCATAAGATCAGTTCTTTATAATCCTTTAGTTTTCTTTAGTTTCTTTTATTCAGATCCTAACTCTTGTTTATGATTCTTGATTAGGTATTTAAGTTCTAGAAATTTAAGGTCCTTCTTGGTAAGTTTCTTCTTGATGGTTTAGTTTTCATATTCATCTCTATTCTTAGAGATTCTCACCTTTTTCTACTGTTGGTTTACAGGACTTTTCTAATCCTGTTCTTGTCTCAAATATCCTGGCTTTTGGTAAGGAAAATAGGATAGATTTTATGTGCTTATATGTTATGTTTATGTTATAATATGTTTATGTTATGATATGTATATGTGTTATATGTTTTTAGTTCTTGGGTATATGATTTGTTTAGATAACAAGCATATAAATTATTCAGATAACAAGTCCCAAGAATATATTCCTTGGGCATATGATTTGTTCAGATAAAAAGCCCCATAAATTTATATGATTTGTTTAGATAACAAGTCCCGCAAACTTATGGGCATATGATTGCCTAGCTAACAAGTCCCAAGAAGAATGATGGCCATTATAGTCCTATATGATATATTTTTTTTATAGTCATATGTTTTATAGTGTATGTTTATAATGTAGTTTTATGCTTATGATATATGATGTATGTTGTTAGTAGATTTTCCTTGCTGGGCATTAGGCTCATTCCTTTATTTTTAGTATGATGCAGGAAAATGATATGGAAGGCGGAAGGATTCTTGGTAGCTTGGCTTGTGTGTTGAGGATGAATGGAATGAGTGGACTGCGTGTCGATCGAGGATGACATTTATTTTAGTCTTTTGAATTATGTTTCTTTTGTAGTTCCGCATTTAGTTTTTTTTAACAATTGAATTAAAGTTATGTTTTATGTTTTTCTTTTAAACAATGGGTACCCATGCCATATTTTCTATTATTATGTATTTGATACAATATTTTGAGTTTTAATAAAGTTATATTGTTTCTTATGTATCTTTCCCAAAATAGTAGCTATGTCTAGTAGTTTTAATGGTCCAATGTCTTAGAAATAGTTGGGCTCTTTTTGGAGAAAACATACATAAGAAATAACATAACTTTATTAAACCCCAAAATAAATATTGTGCATATTACAAAATAAAATATAAAATACGGTATGGGTACCCATTGTTTAATAAAGCATAAAACATAAACTTTAATTCAAGTGTTTAAAAACTAAACGCGGAATTACAAAGAAACATAATTCAAAAGACCATCCTCGATCGACACGCAGTCCACTCAATCCATTCATCCTTAACACACAAGCCAAGCTACCAAGAATCCTTCCGCCTCCATATTCATTTTCATGCATCACACTAAAAATAAAGGAGTGAGCCTATTGCCCAGCAAGGAAAATCTATTAAATACATACATCATAATTCATAAGCATAAAACTATATCATAAACATATTCTATAAAATATATGACTATAAAAATATATAGCATATAGGACTACAATATTAATGGCCATTAACTCATTAACATGGCATGTGATAAACCATCTAAGTCCTCTGTCCAATCGAGGTAGATAGATCACATGGTAGTATATGATAACCCATCTAGGTCCTCTACTAGTCGAGGTAGGGTAAATCATAACTCTAACCCATGAAATGATAAATAATCTTGGGGCTTGCTTTCTAAGCAAGTCATATTCCCAAGCGACTAAAAACATATCATACATATACATATCATAGCATAAACATATCATAACATAAACATATCATAATATATAAGCACATAAAATCTATCCTATTTTCCTTACCAAACGCCGGGATATTTGGGAACAAGAACGGGATTAGAAACTCCTATAGACCAACAGTAAAATGGTGAAAATCTCTAAAGAATAAAGATGAAATGAGAACTAAACCATCAAGAAGAAACTTACCAAGAAGAACCTTAAGTTTCAAGAACTTAAATACCTAATCAAGAATCATAAACAAGTTAGGATTTGAATAAAGAAACTAAAGAAAACTAAAGAACCATATAGAACTGAACTTAGGAATAGAAATACCTTGAATGACCTTATGGATTTGTGTAAACCTCAATACCGAAATCACACTATTACTCACTTCCCAAGTGATTATAAAAGCTTAGAATGATAAAGCTTTAACCCAAAACCCAAGTGTATTTCTCTATAGTAACACTAACACCTTGGAGGCTGAGATCAAATGCTTGAAGAATGAAGAAAATGGTTGAGCACTATGTCCTATTTATAGAGTGCAAGGAGTGAAACTAACCCCTTTTAATTCGAATAAATAAATTATTATAAAATGAAAAAGATTTGAATTTTCGTTCAACTGACGCCCAGAACTCAGTCAAAATCGTTCAAAGGCAGGTCTAAGTGGTTAAGGGTAATTTTAAAATTCAAAAATCAAACTTTCAAAAATACATGCATGGAGTCGATATATTGCTCCCTATAGGCGATATATCGCCTCCCCCTGTATTCTCGAGGCTTGTTCGATTGTTCCTGCAAAGTCGACGTGTTTTTCGTATCTTTCGTAGGCGATATATCGGGCCCTATGTTGCGATATATCGGCATACGTTGATATATTAAACATGTATTTGTAATTTTTCAGCATAATTTGAATTGGATAAACAGCTTTGACTGAGTCATAATACGATCCTAACAGCTGCTGGAAGGTTCTAGAGCTTCTAGATCTTTCTTTTATTAAAACTATCTATCAAAAATACTTAATTCCTTAATAATCATAATTATGACAAGTGTCACACTCTTATTAGCTCTATCTAAACCATTGATTATAATAAATATATTTCTAGATCCAGTAATATTAATCAAACCTTATGTTATAATTAATATTCTTAAACTATAGGTTAAACTTATAAAATCCATAACTGTTGCTATGAGTTTCCAACTAAGTCCCGACTTGAACCAAAATCCACGGTAACTAACATACTACTAACTAATACTAACTACTGCTACTACTACTATCTAGCTAGCTAAGTAAATATTCTGGGACTCTACATTGTTCCATGTATACCTCCTCATCAAGATTGCCATTTAGGAATGCCGCATTGACATCCATTTGATGAACATATAGGTTGTATATTGATGACAAGGAAAACAACATTCTTATAGATGCTGTTTTTGCTACCGGGGCATAGATATAAAAATAATCTATGCCCTCATTTTATCTAAACCCTTTAGCCACCAATCTTGCCTTATAGGCTTGAATTGTCCCATTAGTGTTGTATTTCTTTCAAAATACCCACTTACAACCTATTGGCTTTGATCCTTGTGGTAGATCAAAAATATCCCAAGTGTGGTTGGACATAATTGAATCCGTCTCATCATTTATTGCCTCTTTCCAAAAGTTAGAGTCCCTTGAGTACATAGCTTCTTGGAAAGTTTTAAGATCATCCTCCACTTGAAGTACCATAGGATACTTCCAAGTAACTCCCTTATGGTTTCCTTCTACTAGGCAAAGAGTCTCCAGTTGAGAGGTTTCATTTTGTGATCCACTCTCTTTAAGCCTTTGGCTTCTTCTAAGAAACGTCGGTTGCTCTACAACCCTTGAATGTAACTCCTCTTGAGTTCCTTCTAATGAGATTGGTTCATGAGGCTTATTGTCACTATACAACAAAATCTCAAAGAACTACCCTTCTCTTAATTCAATTATCACATTAGACTTCAAGTCTAATAGCCTATAGGCCTTGTTATTTGAGGCATAGCCTACAAACACACATTTGATAGCCCTTGGACCCAACTTGGTCCTTTTAGGCTCCATGCTCTTGCAATAAGCAAGGCACCCCCACACTTTGAGATACCCTAGGTTGTTCATCTTTCCTTTCTATATCTCATATGGTTAAATTTGATTCTTCTTTAGTGTAATCTAGTTTAGAATATGACAAGCGGTAAGCAAGGCTTCTCCCCATAACGCCAAACTTAAGTTCGGTGTAATAGCATAACATTAATCGTTTCAACATATGTTCTATTCTTATTTCTTTCTGCTATAGCATTTTTTTTGGGGAGTAGGAGGGTCTATGCATTCATGTATTGTAGCATAAATCTCACAAAACACATTAAATTCATTGGAAAAGTATTCATCGCTCCTATCACTTCTAATCACTTTTATTTTCTTCTCCAATTGATTTTCAACTTCGGCTTTATAGATTTTAATCATGCTAAAGGCCTCATCCATATTCTTAAGTAAGTATACATATGTGAATCTAGAACATTTATCAATAAAGGTAATAAAATACCTATGTCCACCTCTAGTTATTATTCCATTCAATTCACATAAATCACTATGTATCAAATCTAACATGTTAGTTTTCCTTTCAACACTTGGAAAAGGTTTCTTTACCATCTTAGATTTACACATGATTCAAACCTATCATGCTCAACATCATTTCATACAATTAAACCACATTTGATAAATCTTTTAATTGTACTAAAACCTATATGGGAAAGTCTATTATGCCATAAAGTAATAGAATCAAAACCAAGCCCATTTTCTTATTCCCCATTTGGATTTCATGCACATCATTTGATTCTTCAAAGGTCTTGAAGACCTCTCTATCATAGGCAACATGAATGGTGGCACATTTGTCACACCACCTCCCTTACACCTTACCTTGGATGGCATTCACCTCACTCAAACTTGCAGCTATCTCCTCTTCAGTTGTGTTGAATTTAGATCCATGGTTATGGGGCTATCGCTACTTACAATCTCTAGCCAAGAGACCACTCTTGCCACAAAAAAAAAAAAAAAAACAAGGGCATCTCACACTCTTGAATTTTCCTTCATTCTTCCTTGGAGCTATATGTGTATCTTTCTTTTATTGGGGTTTCTTGTGAGTCTTTCCTTTGGATTAAGAGGGTTTCTCTGTTGCATTAGCCTTGGATGTCCTAACATTGGACTCTTCCATACACTTGTCTCTAGAACGAGACTCATGTTCAATCCTTAGGTGCTTTAAGATTTCTTCCAAAGATATCTCTTCATTCTTCTGGAGAATCTTCTTCCTATAGCCTCTCCAAGATGGAGGTAGTTTTTCTATAATCCCTCCAACAATGACGGGTTCCAAAAATGTTGTCTTAAGAGTAGATAACTTATTCACAATCACTTAAGCTAATGTACTTGAGGGAGTAAAGTTTAGCATTAAATAATTTAAATTTCATGTATTGAGTGATAAGGAATTTCTTGGTACCTTCTTCTTTGGTTTTGTATTTCTTCTCATGAGCTTCCCATATCTCCTTTGTCAATGTAGTGTTTGTGTAGAGATCATAGAGACGATCCGACAAAGCATTGAGTGTGCGGGCTCTACAAATGAGTTCATCTTCCTTTCTTTAATCACTTCTTAAGAATCATCATCTTTTGGAGGCTCCAAAGTCTTTAAATATTTTTCAAGAATGTAGTGTACTTTCAATGTTGTGAGGAGAAACTTGATCTTGTCTTGCCATCTTATAAAGTTTGAGCCATCAAACCTATCTAGTCGAACTAGATCTTGACAAATAAACTTGAGGCCTGAGATTAAGGAGCTTTCTTCCATGACTTTCACTAGCACAAAAACCTTTAGAAATATACAAACTTTGACACAAAACAACAGTTTAGAGATAAAGATTTTTTATTGTTGGGCTTAGGCTATAAACAACCCAAGATTCATGATACAACTCAAGACAAAATATACAAGTAATCAACCTTTAATGATAGTAAAACATAAGTTACATAAACACACTGAGATCAAAGTTTAGAGTAGACCTTTCTTGAGGAACAACCCTTAGAGCATAAAATCACAAATCTATGAATTTATGTGAAACACTAAAGTTGCAAGGCTTGACACAAATGTAGATTTGTTGTCCAAAAATATCTAATCCAAGCCTTCTCTATGGAAATGCTTGAAGCTAAAACAATGGAATGAGATTTGGATACATAAGCCTTGATCCTTCATACAAGCCAAGCTTTCTTGATGAAGATCTTGAAGAAAACTAGTAATCTTGGAGCTAGAGAGAGAGAGAGTTCTTCTTTTAGAGAGAGAGAGAGGTGAGTGATCAAGTCACAAATTAACTCATCTGAACCCCTTAAATAGTATAGAACCCTCATTAGACTCAACCAATGAGATTAAAGCATTTAAATTTAAGTTTTGGAGCTAAATTACGTAACCATACGGACATGCAATAACAGCCCAGACGATACATCACTTGCCAGGCAATGCATCACCTAACACCAGGCAATATGTCACCTAGTCTGTCTCGTTTAGGGTTTCATGGGCTAGGCGACGCGTCACTTTCGAGGGGTGACACATAGCTGATGCCTTTCACTCCAAAGTATGTCTCAAAACATCCTCAAATGCTCCCAAACTTCTTGGGTAGATAATTTATAAATGCCTATGCCGAAAGTCAACTTTCACATGTTGACTTTTGTGAAATCATTATTGTTTAGCACCTCTTCGTGCCTAAATAATTCCACTGTGTATTTAACCATTCTTAACAGGATATTCATGTGTATTCAGCTATGAAAATGGCTAGTTCTTGGCCTATGATTGTAGTTCCTGGGTGATAAGTGATCTCGAATTGCTTGAGTTCGACTGCCCACTTTAATAGCTGACTTGATGCTTCTGGTTTTGCCATTACTTGTCTTAATGGTTGGTCAGTGAAAACATGTATTGAATGTGCTTGGAAGTATGGTAGTAACTTACTTGAAGCGTGTACCATACTTACTGTGAGCTTCTCCATCATTGGATACCTTGATTCAACTCCTAATAGTCTTTTACTGACATAATACACTGGTCTTTTACCTTTTTATCCTTCTGGATCAATCCAGTACTAATTTCATGCTTGGTTATTGCGAGGTATAGGTACAACACTTCACCCAAAATAGGTTTGGACAGAATTGGTGGTTCTCCGAAGTGTTTCTTCAGAGCCTGAAAGGCTAGCTCACATCCCTCTGTCCATTCAAACTTTTTGCCCCCTCTCATAAGGTTGAAAAATGGCAGACATTTGTTGGTAGATTTTGAGAAGAACTTATTCTAAGAGGCCATTCGTTCAATCAAACTCTATACATCCTTGTGTTTTCGAGGTGAAGGCATTTCAATTAGGGCCTTTATTTTGTCTTGGTGTGCCTCGATTCCCCGAACATTCACTATAAATCCAAGGAATTTCCCCAAAGATACTTCAAAGGAGCACTTTTATGGGTCTAACCTCATATTGTACTTTCTTAATATAGTGAAACATTTTGTTAGGTCAACAACATGACTAGTGGTGTGTTTGGATTTGACCAACATGTCATCCACTTACACCTCCATGTTCCTTCCTATCTGCTCGGCGAACATTCGGTTTACAAGTTTTTGGTATGTAGCTCTAGCATTTTTGAGCCCAAAGGGCATCACATTGTTGAAGTACAAACATTCATCTGTCACAAAGCTCGTGTATTCCTGGTCGGGAGCATGCATGACTATCTGGTTATATCCAGAATATGCATCCATAGAGGACATAATGTCATGACCCAAGGTAGCATCTACGAGCTGTTCTATCCGAGGCAGTGGAAAATAGTCCTTTGGGCATGCTTTATTGAGATCCGAATAGCCAATGCAAGTTCGCCATTTCCCGTTCGTTTTGGGAACTAACAATGGATTTGAAATCCAGTTTGGATAAAATGTTTCCCATATAAAGCAGTTGGCTTTTAACCTGTCGACTTCCTCCTTTAAGGCTTGCTTCCTTTCATCATCGAGCAACCTACTCTTCTATTGCTTCAGAGGAAAGGTCTTGTCTATGTTTAAGGCATGACTAATTACATTAGGACTGATTCCAATCATGTTCGAGTGCGACCAGGCAAATACGTCTTGATTTTCTTGTAGAAATTGAGTTAATTTTTATTTTGCATCTTTGGCTAGATTTTTTCCATTTTTTACTACCTTACTCGAGTCCTTATAATCAAGCTAGACATCTTCTAGCGCCTCAATAGGTCCGAGTTCGGCTCGGTCTTCTCCCATATGAGGTTCAACCGCGTTTTCAATCTCGAAATCCATCTCTTCCATTTTTTCAATTATTACAAATGATTGGGCACTAGGTTGGCCACTTCTCCTCATGGAAATGTTGTAGCATTCTCAAGCTCCCAAGTGGTCACCCTTCAACATCCCATTTTTACTAGGTGTTGGGAATTTCACAGCCAAATGTCGTATTGATGTTGCTGCCCCAACCCGATCAGGGCGGGTCTCCCGAGTAGAAAATTGTATGATGGTGTGTCAACAACTATGAACTCGAACATCTTGGCTACCGAGACCAGATATTTCCCTAGTGCTACGAGGAGCTCAATGACCCTTGTACTCGCAATCCTTTCTCTTGAATATCCATACAGGGTAGGTGCACAAGCCTTAAGGTCTTGAACTGATTAACCCATCTTTTCCAGCGTTGTTTTGTACAAGATATTCACCGAGCTACCATTATCGATTAGTAGCCGAAGAACTCTCTTGTTAGCAAGTTGGATGGTGATGACCAATGGATCATTATGTGGAAATTTTATGTGAGAGGCGTCCTCCTCATTGAAAGTTATTGCCTGGGATATGACCCATAGTTGTTTTGGAGCTCGTGGCTCCGACATGTAAGTGTTAGGATTAATGCCCTAAAATCATGTAATGAAATTTTATTGATTTAAATAAAAGTACAATTTTATTATATTTTGAATTTTATAATTATTGTTTGAATTAATTATATAATAATATCAAGAAAATTCCTTATTCATTCATGAAAATATGTTCTTGTATTAGTACGAGAGAATTAAGATCATATATAATGAATAATATAGTCAGTAACATATTAAAGTAAGAAATCTTTAATGAATGGTTACTAGTGCGGTTTACTAAGCATACAGGATGCAAGTGATCTAGATTCAGATTACTGATGTGGGTAGACATCTTAGTAAATGTGTTGTATATAATAGAGATTATATATGACAGGACTGATGAGAATTAATTATCTTTATAAACTTGTCGTTTGACATAAAGATTTAACTCTTATCATAATTGATGATCATTTGTAGATCAGTCTAATTCCTGAGTATTCATGAACTTTTGTTTGTGTTTATTGGATCTTTTGATTCACTCATTAAGGTTTAAATGTGAGTTGAATTAAATAGGTTATAACTAATCAGTTTGGCGTAAAGTTGATGCTACTTTAATCGCAACATGGCCAGTCTTAAATGTTCCTCGTGCTCGACTTCGTCCTTAGAGTACACCAATATATCATTAATGAATACCACGACGAATTTTTCCAAGTAATCCTTGAAGACCCTATTCATTAAGTCCATAAATGTGGTTGGAGTGTTGGTAAGACCAAAAGACATAACTAGGAAGTCGTAATGTCTGTATCGAGTCCTAAAAGTTGTCTTTGGTATATCCTCTTCCCTTACCTTGAGCTGGTGATAAGCAGACCATAGATCAATCTTTGAAAAACAGTCGCTCCTCGGAGTTGATCAAATAAGTCATCGATTTGGGGTAGATTGTCACCTTGTTTAACTCGCGGTAATCAATATACATACGCATGCTTCCATCCTTCTTCTTCACAAATAGAACTGATGCTCCCATGGCAAATGGCTCAGTCTGGTGAAACCCAAGTCCAAAATTTCTTGTAATTGCGTTTTCAACTCCTTGAGTTCGGTAAGTGCCATCTAGTATGGTGCCTTTGAAATGGGCTCGATTCCCGATACTAGTTCAATTGTGAAGTCAATTTCCCGAGTAGGGGGGTAACCCTGGTAAGTCTTCAGGAAATATCTCTTTAAATTCCTTTATAATGCGGATGCTCCACCCTTTAATGATGTTTCTTGTGCCACATCCGTGATGCTTGCTAAGAATGTGTGACATCCTTTCTCTGTCTTCCTCTGAGCTTTGAGAGATGAGATAAGTGGTGTCTATAGTCTTGAAACATTTCCCATAAAACATAGTTTCTGACCCTAAGGAGTATCGAATATCACTTGCTTGCGTCTACAGTCGATGGTTGCGCCATGTCTCGCTAGCCAGTCCATGCCCAATATTACGTCGAAGTCCTTGATCTTTATCTCTATCAAGTCTCCTTCTAGCTCTATGCCCTAGACTATGATCGGTACTCCTTGTAATATTCGTGATGGTAGAACTACTTCGCCCGAAGGCAGTTCCATAACAAACCTAGTTCTAAATATTTCACAAGGTTTGTCTAATTTTTCTATCATTCCTAATGAGAAATACAAGTGTGTTGCTCCCGAATCAAACAATACTAAACATATATTATTAAGGATAGAAAGCTGACCTCTGACCACTTTATTACTAGGTTCGGCTTCTCCTTGGGTCAAGGCGAAGACTCTGGCTAGAACCATCTTGTTGTCCTTCTTTTCTTCTGTTTTGAGCCATGGACAATCTCTCTTCCGATGACCTTCCTAGCCACAATTGTAACAACCCTTGGTGTTTGCATGACACTCCCTATATTGTCTTTTCTGGCACTTGGAGCACTGAGGGTATTCTACATAACCTGACCTATGATTACCATTGTTAGTCAGTGCTGTTTTGTCAGCGTCGACTTGCTTATTATTAGGATGCTTTCTTTTCTGCCCATTATTGTTATGTTGGTTGTTGTTGTGGTTTCAACCATTCTTAGTCTGATTTTTCTACTTGGGTTCAGACTTCCTTGCCTCCTCCTTACTAACATTTTCTTGAAGTCTTTCCACCTCTATAGTCGTTTCCAAAACATCGGCGTAAGAAATGGTTCTAGGGTCTGCAATCGTGACTCCTAACTCAATCTTAGGTCTGATTCACCTGGTGAACTTGGTAACCCTCAAATAGTCAGTTGGGGCTAACTCTGGTGCAAGCTTGGATAGACGATCAAATTGTCGAGCGTACTCGACTACCATCAAATTTCCCTACTTTAGAATGGCAAACTCTTCCACCCTCGTAGCGATGACTGCCGAGTTGTAGTAATTTTTGTGAAACAGCTCCACAAATCTGGCCCAAGTCATGGTGGTGATATCATGAATCAATTGTACCAAATCCCACCAGATCCTAGCATCTTTTCTTAGTAGAGAGGAAACGCAAGATATGCGAACTGCGTTGCCGAGGTTCATGTATGCCAAAATCGGCTCTACATTCATATGCCATTCTTCAACCTCAAAGGGATCGGTTTCCCCTTCAATATTTGGAGCGTGTTTCTTGCGGAAACGCTCGTAGACTGGCTCTATGTACTGAGCTGGATAAGGCGCATAGTTTTCCATCGGCAATCCCCCTTATGGATATCCTACATTCTGCCCTTGCTGGGGTGCTTGAGCCATTGGCTGAGAGGTTGCGGCTGAGGCTGTTGTCGTTGTTGCTGCAGTAGTTCTTCTACTTGTTGTCGTAACCGGATAATTTCAGTGTTGTTGTCAACTGGAGGTGGTGTATTTCTATTGGAAGCAGCAGTGGTGGCACGCGTTCCCCTTCTTCAGACTGGAGGGGCTTATTGAGTCTCATTGGCGATGTTGGGGGCATTGTCGTTCGTGCGTGCAGACCTTCATAGCGACATCTTCAGGAAAGTTCAAACAATCGAGAAAAACACGTTAAAACTTACCATAATAGTTTCTAAGCCAAAACTTAGTATAAGCAAACAATCGAGAAAAACACCTTGGACCTATCAGTTATAATTTCTTATGAAAATTTATGTAAGTCATCTTTATAAATTAGGGTGTGTTTCTATACTTAGACTATTAAGCCACCTTTATTATTTTCTAAGTCTGTTTCTAACCACCCTATATGACTTAATTCTCAAGCTCGAAACTTGTCGCTGTTCCAAAGTTAACCATATTGAGGGAGGGTTGGGATCAGTAAAATCGTTCCCACTACTATGGCCCCCTAAACTCTCAATACAGAACCCAGTTCATTGATTTGTATCCACCCTCACCGAACTCAGTCATTATTTATTGAATTTATTCTAAATTTATTATGATTGTAAAAAAAATCAAACTTATACATGCCATTCAAAAATAACAACTTTATTCATTTGGAAAAAAAAATTCACTTATTAGAATCATAAATTCAAAATAAATAAAGAAACTATACCAATAATATCTAGGGTAAAATTTCTAAAAATCAGGATTTTCTACATCTGACCCTTCATCTAAAATATTATCAGTTATTTCCTCATATTCATCAGTATCATAAGCCTCAAAACTACCATGGGGAATATTCATTAAGATATTATGCTTTGTTCATTGGTGAATTGAAACTCAAACCTATAGGTAAACCTAAGTATAAGAAAATAATATCTCATGGCTACTGGTAAATCATCTTCATCATCCATTGTCTCCCATAATTCTTCCAATTTTGAAACTACGGAAGGAAAATCCTTAAAAAGCCTAATTACTAGGGCATATTGTTCCATGGCTCTCATCATAATTTGCCTAGCGATTTGAAGGTGAACTATCTACATGTGAAATTTGACCAATCTTTGAGTGATTCTTTCTAGCACTCCTATTGTATCCCTTGGCTCTCTAACTCTTTTTTATGCCTTAATGGCTCAGATATATTGATAGGTCAAAGCTCCATTAATTTTGACTGAAAATATATTAACTAAAACATTAGATCTTAACATAAACATAATATTCATAACATAAACACTTACATTGGCGGTTAGATCCGGAGCTTTTGCATGTGTATCAAGGAGAACTTCATGCATATGAATCGTGGCTCTGATACCAACTGTAATGACCCGACTAACTTAAAGACCTCGAACCATTAGAACTACTAAGACATAATTATAAATTTTGAATTCATACATAAAATAATATAACTTTATTAGAAAATCCAAAATATAGGATCCCATTGTTATTACATAAAAACATAAAGAAAACAAAACCTTTATTTTAATTGTTCAAATAATGAATGCGAAAAATCATAAATACATAATTAAAAGACTCAGAAAATAAACATCATCCTCGATCGTTCCCATCAGTCCATTCATTTAGTCCTCTCCCAAAACACATGCCAAAGTCGCCATGGATCCGTCCCGCCTTCCATGCCCATTTACCTGCACAATCTAAATAAAAAGGAATGAGCCTAATGCCCAGTAAGGAAAAACTACTAAAACATATCATAAATCATAAAACATAAAAACATAAAACATAAAACGTATGGCGTAAAAACGTAAATCATAAAACATAAGACTACAAATTAATGGCCATTAACTCATTACCGTAGTATGTGATAGAAACCATCTAGGTCATCTTGCTACTATTTAGAGGTAGGTTTAAACACAAATATAGTATATGATAAGCCATCTATATCCTCTTGCTACTATTTAGAGGTAGGTTTAGACATAACTATAGTCTACGATAATGATAAAAATCTCGCGATTTTCTTATTTGCTATCTAAGCAGCCATATTTCCCAAGCGACTACAACATAAACATATACATACATACATACATACATACATACATACATACATACATACATACATACATACATACATACATACATACATACATACATACATACATACATACATACATACATACATACACACACACATAGCATATAAACATAATCATAACACATAAAATCTAACCTATTTTCTTTACCAAAAACTAGGATATTGGAGACAAGAGCGGGATTGGGAACTCCTAAAACTAAACAGTAAGATCCATAAGTTTTCTAAAGAAATGAAGATAAAAAGAAGATCTAAACCATCAAGATAACAACTTACCAAAAACCTTAAGTTTCAAAGGAAATCAAACACCTAACCAAAAAGCCGTTATAACAAGTTAGGATTTGAAGAAAATGAAAAGAATAAGAGAAACTATAATGAACTAAACCCGAGAATAAAAGTACCTTAAATAGATTAGAACTTTGATCTACACCTCAATATTGAAATAACACTCTAGCTTACTTCCCAAGTGTTTTAGAAAAGCTTAGATTTGAAAGCTTTTAACCCCAAAACCCTAGTGTTTCTCTCTAGAACAAACTTAGCAGCTTGGAGGCTCTGGAAAATGCTTGATGATGAAGAAAATGGTTGAGTGAAAGGTCTTATTTATAGAGTTAAAGGAATGAAACTAACTCCTTTTAAAATGAATAAAAATTAAATTTCCTGTTCAACAGATGCCCAGAACTCGGTCAAAAATATTCAAGAGCAAGTCCAAGTTGTTGAGAGCTGTTTCTAGCTCGGATTCCACGAATTTTCAAAAATGCACGAGGGAGTTGATATATCGCCCTCCATAGGCGATATATCACTTGCCCCATAATCCCAAGCCTCTGTGGTTTCGTTCGTGTGAAGTCGACGTGTTTTCCATATCAATCATAGGCGATATATCGACCCCTATAGTTGTGATATATCGGCTTACGCTGATATATCAAACACGATTTTGCACTCTTTCAGTATACTTGAAGTTGTTTAAAACCACTTTGACTAAGTAATATGAGATCCTAACAGCTGAGGGAAGGTTCTAGACTTCTTATGTTTATCATTTATTAATTTATTCATCTAAAATCCGTAAATCTTAATAAACATACATGTGACAAATGTCACATTCTTAATTATTCTATCTAAACCTTAGGTTATAATAAATAATATTTCTAGGATCAGTTATATCAATCAAACCTTATGATCAAATTAATATTTCTAAACTATAGGCTAAACTTATAAAATCTATAACTATCTCTATGAGTTTCCAACTAAATCCCGACTTGAACCCATAACCACGAAAACTAAAATACTACAGCACAAGCTACTACTATCTAGCTAGGTAAAATTCTGAGACGCTAGAGAAGGCGCGCAAATACTGCTCTACATAGCGGTTGGTTACTTCTGATTGGCCATCTATTTAGGGGTGGTAAGCCAAGCTTATTTTCAAGCGAGTACCCATAAATTTGAATAGTTTTTGCCAAAAAAGAATTTCTGAAAATGAGATCTCTATCAAACACAATTGTACGGGGTAGGCCATGAAGGCAGATGACCATATTGGAGAATAGTTCAGTAACCTTTGTAGCTGTGTAGCAAGTGGGAAGAGCTCTGAAGTGAGCGTATTTAGTAAACCGATCAATGACAACCAAGATAGAAGTGAGACCATGGGAATTGGGAAGTCCAACAATGAAATCCATAGTGAGGTCTTCCCATACACATTCAGGCAGTTTCAAGGGTTGTAGAAGGCCATATGGAGCAGTAGTAGAATACTTAACTGTCTGGCAAATGAGGCAGGCTGCTACAAAATCCTTAACATCTTTTTTCATTCCCTCCCAAACGAAATTAGAACTTAAGCGAGGGAAGGTGCGCTCGACTCCGGCATGACCCCCAATTGGTGTAGCGTGGTGTTGGGGTTTTATGCCATAATTAAAACCCAAATTCTTTGTAATCTCATTTTATTATCAATAAAAGAATAGAAATCATTTTTTGACTTGGTTAATCATTTGCTCACATGTTTTATTTTCATGATTATTGGTTTAATATAAACTACTATTAAATCCCGAGCATATAGCTAATCTTATTTATAGTGACATCATCACAGTGAAATATAAACATGATTATATGTTCAAAATAAGTTAGTCCTAAGAGTAGTCAGTGCACAGGATTTACACTAACTTGCCAATCTACGATATGATCTACTTACACATTACAGTGTTATGTTCTTTCCACACCATTAGCAAAGTAGATAAGATCGGATGTATTTGTTACATCGGACATGACTGATATTGACAGTTGATAAGATAAGTAAACATACCGTTATTATCTATTCTAGTCATATCATATAGTTGACCATAGATCAATTCAATCTCAATTCTGAGTGGTTAGTATTCTAAATAATTGTATTATTTGAGTTCTTTGACTTGTTCGTTACCAGCTTACCCTACGGACTAGCCCATTCTTACATCTTGTGAACTTGGTAGTATAATTGAGTGGGAGTGTTAATAATAGATATGAACATCTATAGCTTCTAATGAAGAAGTGAAACGATGGTTTCCTTTTAGTTTTGTTCAAGGTGTTAAATGATAGAGATCTCATTTCAGTAATTAAATTAGTTTACTGAAAAATCATTTACAAGGAACTAAGTGTTTTAAGGATAAAATACAATGAGGGGTAAAACTGTATTTTAGTCCTATCTCATTGTAGACCGTCTATAGAGGATTGAGTGACAATTATGGTTGTAACAATAGATAATTAATAGCGTATCTATATTTGTTATAGAGCGTTTTATGAATTCAAGAGTGCAATTCTGAGTCTATAGTGGAGTCACGAGGAATTAATAAGTTAGTAAATTTATTTGTTAGATTTATGATAACTTATTGGAGCTTGATTTCATAGGCCCATGGTCCCTATTGTACCTTAGATAAAATCATCTAGACTGTCTCAATTAATTGATTTAATCATCAATTAGAATTATCAAAGTTGACCAGGTCAATTTTGGATAGTTTCACAGAGTTGTGTAATTTTGAGAAGAAAAGAGAAATTATGGCAGATTTATTAATTAAGATAAATTGGTATCTAAATTAATAAATAAATTTAAATCAAGGTTCAAATTATAAATAATTAATTTGATAAATGATTTAAATGATTATTTAATTAATTAAATTAATAGAAAAAAATACACGCCTTGATTTTAAGTCCAATGGGCTTATAATCAAATGGGAAATTTCACGGGCCTATGGCTCAAGATAATTTCGACCTAGGGCTTCAAAATAGCTATTATTTTATTGGTTTTTAATTAAATTAAATGGCCTAATTGAGTCTATAAAAGGAGTGTTTAGAGAGAAGTCAAAACATAAGTCACAAGTCAGATTTTCTGATAGTTTTAGATTCTCTCTAAACACAAGTCTTTTTCTAAGCCTCTTTGTTATTTTCTCTTCTTCTCTCTATATCAATCTCATGTGTTGAGAATTTCCCACACTAGTCTAGGTGGTTCTAAGGATACATTGGAAAGCTGTGAAGAAAATAGAAGATCGGTTCAGTTTCTTGGTAATACTTTGCGACAGAGAGGATACAAGAGTTAGAGAAACTGAAGGAAGGAATCTTTAATTCTACTGCGTATACTGTAAGTATTATATTCTTTGTTTCTCTTTGAATTCAATTTTAGAAACATGTTTTAGGCTATCTCGTATTAATTTGTTTAATATTAGATATACATGAAAATAAATAAAGATCCTGTATAAGCTAATCCAACACGTGGAACTCTTGAAGTAAAAGAGGTTTCAAAGAAGAGAATTTGCTAATTACTAGACACTGCTTGTACAGTATAAGTACATTGCGGTTGCTGTAATGAGAGTCAGAGAGCTGGCCAGCCTGGAGCTGCTGGTGCAAGCGGAGGAGATCAGTGCAAGTCTCATTTTCACGCTTGAGATCAACCAAAATATCATATTGTCCCACGGATAAGGAAGTCCCAAAATTCCTAACAGTAGTATCTTGACACCTAGATAAAGCATCAACAACGGAGTTGGTCTTCCCTGACTTGTACTCAATGGTGAATTGATACCTCAGTAATTTATGGAGGCAAAACTGCTGCTCAGGAGTTTGTATAACTTGAGTGAGGAGCTCTTTCAAACCTTTGTGGTCTGTCCGAATGATGAAAGGACGACCCTAGAGGTATTGACGTCAGCAAGTGATAGCTTCAACTACTGTTCGAAGCTCACAATGATAGGCCGATGCACCCATTAGACGGGGTCCTAGTTTCTTGCTGAAATAAGCCAGGGGTGTCCGTCCTGCAACAAGACTCTGCTAATTCCCACAATGGAAGCATCATTTTTGACAATGAAGACCTTAGAAAAATCAGGCAAACGCAAGACCGATGTGGATGTCATTGCTTGCTTCAGGGTATCAAAAGCTTGAGTGGCTTCAGTAGACCACTGAAAGTTGTCCTTCTTTAGAAATTTGGTGAGTGGTGCTACAATAGTTGCATAATGGGCTACAAATCAGCGGTAATACCTCGTAAAGCCAAGAAAACCCCGTAATTGTTTCAGATTGTGAGGTGTAGGTCAGTCAACCATAGCGGCTATCTTGGAAGGGTCTGCAGCTACCCCATGCCGAGACACAATGTGGCCCAAGTACTCAATGGAATGTTGAAATAAGAAGCACTTGTTGCCCTTAGCATAGTACTTGTGGTCAGCTAATAATTGGAAAATCAATCGCAGATGATAAATGTGGTCTTCGAGGCTGCAGCTATAAACAAGAATGTCATAAAAAAAATTAACAAATTGACGAAGATATGGGCGAAAAACCTGGTTCATGGCAGCTTGGAAAGTTGCGGGTGCGTAAGTAAGACCAAACAACATGACCATGAATTCGTAATGACCCTCATGTGTGTGGAAAGCGGTCTTGTGGACGTCCCTGGAATCCATTCAAATTTAGTGGTACCCAGCCCGCAAATCTAACTTAGAAAAGATGACCGCCGCTCCCAAATCATCCAAAAGCTCATCTATAGTGGGAATTGGAAATCTATCCTTGATCGTAATCTCATTCAACATCCTATAATCCACACAAAAGAGCCAAGAACCATCCTTCTTTTTGACAAGGATCATGGGAGAGGAGTAAGGGTTGTTATTGTGATGAATAAACCCGACTTCCGACATCTCTTGAACTAACTTCTCCATGATATCCTTATGAAAATAAGGGTATCGATAGGGTTGTACATTTTCTAGCGAGGTACCGAGCTATAGGTGGATGCGATGGTCCACATTGCAGAGGGGTGGAAGTTGGTGTGGCGTCTCAAAAACCACTTGGAACTCATCGATAGGTGCTTGTCCCTTGACAGGAAGTGTTTGTTTCAGTTGTGCCAACTTAGAGCATTGTTCCTTGTCACTAACAGTAGGTGTCATTCTCAATAACCAGCGCACTTCTCCCTCAATCATCAACGTGCTAAGCTATGGGAAGGAGATTTGTTTGGCTTGCCATGTGTTATTCCCACCCAATTTCACTGTTTGGCCACCCCACTGAAATTCCATTGTGAGAGCCTTGTGGTCATGTGTGCATGGACCCAAAGTTTGTAACCACTGCATGCTGAGCACAACATCCAGCCCCCTGATAGGTAAAACATACAAATCCACCACAACTTGGTGCCCCTGTAGCAGCAATGTGACTTGTTTGCATCTAGAACAAGTTAAGAATTGTCCATTACCCATATACACCTTGAAGCTCTTAGTGGGTGCACAAGTGAGTTGCAACTTTTCAACTAAGGATTCTTGGATAAAATTATTGTTATTGTCGGTATCAATCAACACCTCTAAGGTTTTCGACCCATCCTTCACCATCAAACGGAATATTCGAGGATTGGTAGAATTGGATAATGAGTGAAGACTGACCTCTTCTTCAAGTTCTTCGTTAGCCGCAGATAAAAATTCCCCACATTCGTCGTCATCGCTGTCATTTCCGCAGATCAATAAGACACGATTCTTGCACTTGTGGTTGAAATTGAACTTCTCATCACAGGTGAAGCACAATCCCTTGTCCCTCTGAACTTTAAGCTCGACTGGGGAAAGTCTCTTGATGGGTAGTGATGCCTGACTAGAAGAGGATGGGAAATGAGATGGACCTAAGGCACCAAGCACCAAATGGCCTCCTGATTTGTTGCTAACCGATTGGTCGATGGAGCTTTTGAATCCAGAAATCTTACGAGGAGGAAAAACAGCACGAGTAGAGTCATACCGATGACGGCCCGCGAGATCATCCTGGCGGTTCTCATATAACTAAGCTTTGGCCATAGCATCAGACAAATCTGTCGGAGAGGCCATAAGTAGCTCTCGGCGAATTTCCAATTTTAAGCCCCAGATGAAAAAAATTAAGAAACATGGAATCAGACACACCTGAGATTTGGGTCATGAGCTCTTCAAATTCAGCTCGATATTGAGCAATTCTACCGGTTTGTATGAGCTTAGCAATGCGCCCCAAAGGATCATCATAAATAGAAGCATTGTAGCGTTTGTACAGTTCATGTAAGAAGACATCCCAATTAGTGAACATCCCTCCCTTTTCCATCCACTGATACCAAGTGGAAGGGCCTCCATTCAAGAGAAAAGCGACAACAGCTAAACGCATAGCCAAGTCGACATTGTGCAAGTCAAAGAACTTGTTAGTTTTGTAAGTCTAATTTTCCATCTAATGGCCATCAAACCGTGGAACCTTGACTCGAAGGGTCTTCAGAATGGTATTCATGTATGTGGCAGAGGAATCCCCGCCGATGCGGCACCCTTTGAGGGACTCCTTAGTGGCTGAGGTTGGTGGAGCTTGGGACGATTGTATCAGGCGTGCTTCCATGGCGGTTCAGTGTTGCTCGAGCAAGGACGTAAACTTCTCCATTTGAGTCTCGGAATGTTGCTTGAAATTGAGCTTCATCGATTTCAAGAGGTTTGCAATCTCATCGTTCTTCATGACAGAAGGCAATGAAAGCACTAGTGTTACTCAATTAACAAAAGTCACATTCTTTGAGTCAGTGCCCAACTCCTTAATTCACCGAAATGGCCATACAACATAAAAAAACTGTTCTCAAATGTCCTATATATATCAGTCTAGGAAAAAATAAAATAAGAAAAATACAAATAGCTATAACCGAAATTGGTTGGTTATGGAATCCCACTCTTCAACGATGCTCGGCCAACACAAAATCCTTCAGCCATCTAAGCCTCACGCGCGTGTGAGCTACACGTGGTGTCTTCACAGCTTCTGCGTTCTTGTTCATGTAAATTATTGTGTGAATCATTTTAGAAGCTGGTTGTTCACCTGTTTGAGAGTTATCCTCATGGGTCTCATTAGTTGACCACTTTTCCATTTGGGCCTGTACAACTTGGGAGTCCAAAATCACTTGGGTCTGCGTATCATTTCTTCTTATTCCTCCTTATCCTTTTCTAAATGCTACACCCTAAAATTTAAAGGAAATACTTAACTAGGTAAGTTGGCGATGGATTGGGCAAGATTGAAAGCGTCTGGTATGTTGGGCAAAGTATTTGGCATCCAGGTGGAGGACTTTGGTACAAGTGAAGATATCGCATGTGGGCACGTTGGTTGGCAATGGTTGAGATCGGGGTTGGATTTGAGTTTTTTCGGTGAATCGAACATTTGTGGTGTATTATAGGGCTGGAGTTAGTATAAAGATTATGATATTGAACATTATTGATGTTGTAAGATTGAATATTAATGTTAGCTTGATATTCATGCTTTTTTGTTTGGGAGAGGATCAGAGAAAATTCTTGGTTGGGAGAAAGAAGATAAAAATAAAAAAATAAAAAAACTAAATGAAATTCTATTTTGTTTACATTTTATGTATAAACTAAACCATATTGTAGACTAAAATTTTTATTTCTTTTTTTCTTTCTAAATTTTAGTTTTTTTTTTAATAATTTAAATGTATTGTAAAGATATTATAGAAATATTTTTTATCAATTAGAATACTAAGTTATTTGTTTTAATTTGGTTTATGTTTAAACTTTGAATTATTTAAAAAATTAACCTTTTATAAAAAAAAAAATTAACATCAATTGAGTTTAAAAAATAAATTCTAACATTAAATATTTGTTCATTTTAAAAAATCTTTATCAACACTCAATTTTTAATTTAATTGTTTTTGACAATAAGAAACCACCAAGTGGGTCGATTTCGGCGAGAAACCTACACCAAAATATTTGCAACAGAAAGTTTTAGCACAAAATTTGTATAATAATATATTTGCATAATATTATGAGTAATGATAGATGCACTTATAATTTCAAAACCAAAATTACACATAATAATATGTAAGTAATCTGAATCATGAATAATTTTAAGTGGGGTCCACATAATATTTAATTATATGATTGAGATTACTTACACATCGTAGTGTATAATTTAAGTGTGCAAATTGAAAATTTATCTATCATTACTCTATTATTATTGTTTTGCTGCAAACAAAAGTTATAGCTTAATTTCAATTAGAAAATATCTCGGTAACCAAGCCTCTCCAGTAACAAACGAGATACACCTCTATGTAAAAATTACATAGAATACCCACTTCAAGTGATTTTTTCTCATTTGTAGCCATATTTAAAAAAAAATTATACCCATTATTTTAGTTACTATTCTTGTTATACCATTTTTCTTATTCAAATACTCATAACACAATGTATTTTTCAAGTGGTATTATAGGAAATGTGATTGTAAAAATGATTAATATGTAGCTAAATGTATTTAGTGGCTAATTTTAGTTGATTAATCTAAAAAATGAGTACTTTTCAAGTTATCGACTACACCTATCAAAAGAGCCAATCTACAATAAAAGCTCATATCGAAAGAGCCCATTTAGCAAGGACCTGAGCTCAAGTGGTCTGGTTTCTCCTCTTAAATCAAGTGTCAGTAAAAGGGCCGAACGCAGGCGTTTCTTTGCGGAGAAAGCCTTAAAAATTTCCCATCAATTGGATTCAAAACAAGTGAAGTGAAAAACCAACGACGAAGTTTACTTATCTTTTGACAAAAGTAGCGAACAAGCTCCTTTCTACTAAATATATGTAATCATTTTAGTTTATGGTTCGGAGTGGTCCAAGATTTACTACTTATTGGTGTAAATGCACATATAAATCAGTAAAAAGCAAAAGAGTATATTTTAACAGACGACCACAGTGGGAGTCGAACCCACGACCTTTTGATCCGAAGTCAAACGCGCTAATCCACTGCGCTATGCGGTCCTATGTTTACACATGTAATTATTCTTTTCTATACCAATTATAATGTATACGTTTAGTTTTGCTGATACTTGAGTTGTGTTTTTGTTTAAACCTTAAAAATGAATATCACTAATGTGTCCTATCACTTTCGAGGAAAAAAGCAGCCACATCCACATGCATGATTTTTCTTTTCTTTTTGGGCCCCATGCATGGAGTGATCAATATGTCTAAATTAACATTATCTAATTAAGTTGGTTTAAGAATGACAAATTAAAATGTGACAAAAGATATGTTTGATGTACATACATGCAAATACATACGCATGCATCATGGGTGATGAAAGAATAGATTCCAAAATCAATGTCACGTAAATATAGTCAAGGACGATCAACGTTAGCAAACGCGCTTAATGGTAATATGTTATGTTAGTAATTATTTTGTTAATTTGTCTCGTAGCTATAACTTGTAGTGATGGGATGTGGCTTATATTATCATAAATTGAGATATCAATTCGACGAAAAAATATCTTTGTGTGTCGTTTCAATTTGGCCCACCGTGCCGTTTGAAATAGTTGAATTAAAGAGCGCTATTATTATATATTTATACTAGATACAAATAGTATATAATATACATGCTTGCTTAATTTTATTTATAGAATTTATTAATTATTTTTATTAAATTTATATAAATTTTAAAATAAATATGCTATTTTAATTAAATAATTTATTTATTTTTATTTAAATTTATGTTTGTTGTAATTTTTGAATTTAGGAATGATAACAAGAAATTATATATTATATATTTCATATAACATTAAATATTATACGTAAATTTTAAATTTAAGTTTATTTTGCTAGTTTTTTTTTAAATAATTTGCTGATAATTGACCGTAGATTATATTATGTTTAATATGATATTATTCTAATAATTGAGTTTAAGTTTAATTAAATTTTATTTAAATTATAAAACGTATGATTTTATTATTTTTAAATAATTATCATTGTAAAATATCTTAAAAATATCATATTTTAATTTGTTTAATTATTTATTATTTTAAAATAATTATTATTGTAAAATATCTTAAAAATATTATATTTTAATTTTTTTAATTAATTATTATTTTTAAATAATGATCATTGTAAAATATCTCAAAAATATATATTTTTTAATTATTTATTTTATTTTATTTAAATTTAAGTGTTTAAAAACTACCATTAAATATAAAAATATTCCGTTAAATATAATAATATTCTGTTAAAGTTAACATTAAAAAAATAAAAACCGTTAAAACAAAAAAATTTAATTATCTCCATATTTATTATATAAAAGATATATATATATATTTATCAACGTTAAAAGAAAATAAATAAAAGATGTTGAAAATCCAATTCTAGAAGTTCGGTTGAGAAGGACTACCATGGTTTCATTTCATTTGTATTTACATATGATCATAATATTCCAAATAAGGTGGAATACATATTGTGCTCTCTTTTTGGCAACCTCACGCGGTGAGGGTTTTATATACACAATGTTTCTTTAATTCTCATATGTCACAGTTTTACGAAAGTAGTAGGAATTGCTTTTGGCCTGTCCTTTTTATTTAGTTTTTGTTATTGTATCTTTTTATTTAGTTTTTGTTATTGATGTTAGATTAAAATGAAATGTAGGTATATGAACAATCCTATTTATATGGAGGCAGAATTAATATATAGAATAAACATATACAAAAAGATGATCGAATATTGTATACCCCCAGCCATTGCAATTGATAATCTCGATCTAGTTTTAGATCTACAAAAAAAAAAGAGACAGAAGTTAGAACGAGTACACGGGCTTCCAAGCTCTCACTAGCTCTTTTAGATGGAGTTACTGAAAGTCAGAATGAGCAGTGAGCTTGGGGACTGGTACTCTATATTTATAGAGTGAGACCTACCATCAGAGTCTCTGTCACTGATTGAGATATTTTCTCAATCAGTTGGGATATGAAAAATCGAGTAACAACAAAATCAGGTAACAAATAATGTTGACCATTAATTAGAATATTTTGTCAATAAATTAAATATTGACTTTAATATATTAAATCAATTAGTTGTAACAAATTGATTTTATATACCATTTAAATAAATATTCTAACATTCTCCCACTTGGTCAGCATTTAAATTAATGTATTACTTAAGCCCGACGATCATCCCTGTTAGATAATAAACACACGAATCATGGCGATAGGTCCTCTTTTTATGATGAGTATTATCTTCCATGTATTACAATATATTTATTACATAACAATGTAATTTATGTGGCTATGTACTTAAACGAATAAACCTTATGTTTATTCAGGTCCTATGAAGATAAAATTTTCTCAAATAAAATTAAGATGCGCATAAATATGAGAAAACATCAAAATAAGAGTTTCATTGATAATAACTTCAGTTTGTACAATAAATTTACATAAGGGAACCAAGTCCCATGTTCACTACATGATTCTTGAATTTATGAGGTGGCAAGCCTTTCGTCATAGGATCAGCAATCATCAATTCAGTGCTAATGTGTTGAATGACCACTTTATTTTCTTTAACACGTTCTCTCCCGGCTAAGTACTTGATGTCGATGTGCTTGCTTCGACTACCACTCTTGTTGTTCTTAGCCATGAATACAGCAACTGAATTGTCGCAGAACATTCTCAATGGCCTAGATATAGAATCTACAACTCTAAGGCCAGAAATGAAACTCTTTATCCATACACCATGCGATGTAGCCTCAAAACATGAAACGAACTCGGCTTCCATAGTGGAAGTAGCAGTCAAGGTCTGTTTGTTACTCCTCCATGATATAGCTCCACCGGCAAACATAAACACGTAACCAGAAGTTGATTTACGTGAATCAGTACAACCAGCAACGTCTGAATCTGAGTAGCCAACTACTTCTAGGTTGTCAGTTCGTCTGAACATGAGTTTGTAATCCTTAGTACCCTGAAGATACCTCATAACTTTCTTTGCAGCTTTCCAGTGGTCTAATCTCGGGTTACTCTGAAATCTTCCTAGCATTCCGACAGCAAAGGCAATGTCGGGTCGTGTGCACACCTAAGCATACATCAAGCTTCCAACAGCATAAGCATATGGGATGTTCTTCATTTCTTCCTTTTCAAAATCATTCTTTGGACACTGGCTCAAATTTAATTTATCACCCTTAACGATAGGAGCAACACTTGGTGAACAATCTTTCATCCGAAATCTCTCTAAAACTTTGTTAATGTAGGTTTCTTGAGATAGACCTAAGATACCTTTGAATTTATCTCGATGGATCTTAATGCCAATGACATAAGACGCATCACCCATATCCTTCATCTCAAAGTTATTTGAGAGAAATTACTTCACCTCATGTAGCATACCCTTATCATTGGTTGCAAGAAGAATATCGTCCACATATAAAACAAGAAAACAAATCTTACTCCCACTGACCTTGTGGTATATACGTTGATCCATGACATTATCTTCAAATCCAAAAGAAGAGATGACATCATGGAATTTTAAATACCATTGGCGGGACTCTTGTTTTAAACCATAGATGGACTTCTTAAGCTTGCACACCAAATGCTCACCATTACTAGAGGAGAATCCTTCTAGTTGTTTCATGTATACCTCCTCCTCTAGGTCACCATTTAGGAAGGCAGTATTCACATCCATCTGCTGTAGCTCTAAATCGAAATGAGCAACTAATGCCAGGATAACTCTGAGGGAATCTTTCTTAGATACCGGAGAAAAGGTTTCCGTGTAGTCAATTCCTTCTTTTTGAGTGAACCCCTTAGCAACGAGTCTCGCTTTGTGTCTCTCAATGTTGCCTAATGAGTCTTTCTTTGTTTTGAAGACCCATTTACACCCAATATCCCTCGCCCCATTAGGCAACTCAACAAGATCCCAGACTCCGTTGCTCTTCATAGAATTCATTTCTTCATTCATGGCATTGTACCACAGTTCCGATTCTTTGC
This sequence comes from Humulus lupulus, assembly GCF_963169125.1. NCBI lineage: Eukaryota > Viridiplantae > Streptophyta > Magnoliopsida > Rosales > Cannabaceae > Humulus > Humulus lupulus. The sequence goes on from NC_084799.1 coordinate 90,096,827, forward strand.
TATTCATAGCTTGTGAAAATGTTTCTGGATCATTTTCGGCTCCTATATTGTAGTCAGATTCTTGCAAATACACAATGTAGTCACTAGGTTTTGCCGATTTTGTTGTCCTAGTGGATCTTCTTAAGGCTACACCAGCAGGCTCTTGAGGAGCGGGGGGTTCAGCTTGTTGTTCAACAATTATAGGCAACTCTTAAACAACTTGATCCATTTGAACTTCATCATTGACTTGTGGATCTTCAACAATTGGCTGTGGTGGTTCAACATCCATTTGGACTGCATGGGTGTTATCAACCACAATCAATCTTGCTCTTGAGGTGGAGGGTTCTGAAGGATCTTTCTCAGAACCTATGTCATTGGATTAATCACTCCCACTAATCAAGGCATTTTCAAGAAATTTTGCATTCCTTGATTCCACAATCCTAGTGCTATGAGATGGACAATAAAACTTGTAACCTTTAGACCTTTCAGCGTAACCAATAAAGTATCCACTTATGGTCCTTGGGTCCAGTTTCTTTTCTTGTGGATTGTATACCCTAACTTCAGATGGGCATCCCCAAATGCGTACATGTTGCAAACTCGGTTTCCAACCTTTCCATAATTCAAAAGGAGTTTTGGAGACTGCCTTGGTTGGAACTCGATTTAATATGTACACGGATGTCTTTAGAGCTTCAGTCCACAAGGATTTAGGAAGTTTAGGGTTGCTGCTAAGCATACTTCGCACCATGTCCATCAATGTTCGGTTTCTCATTTTTTCAACACCATTTTGCTCGGGTGTACCGGGCATGGTATATTGGGCAACAATCCCATTTTCTTGAAGAAACTTTGCAAAAGGACCAGGTGCTTGTCCATCTTCAGTGTATCTACCATAATATTCTCCACCTCTATCTGATCTCACTATCTTAATTTGCTTGTTGCATTGTTTCTCTACTTCAGCTTTAAATATCTTAAAGACATCTAACGCTTCGCTTTTGTTACGAAGTAAGTAGATATACATGTAGCGTGAGTAATCATCTATGAAAGAGATGAAGTATTTCTGACCATATGAGTCCATGTCTGGACTACATATATCAGTATGTATGATTTCTACTAGGTCGAAACTCCTATGGACACTACTTTTCTTAGACTTGGAGGTATGCTTTCCCTTAATGCAATCCACACAAGTATCAAAATCAGTAAAATCTAAGGTATTGAGTACCCCATCTTTTACTAACCTTCTAATTCTATCAATGGAGATATGTCCCAATCTCCAGTGCCATAATGTAGAGGAATTCTCATTCATAACACATCTTTTATTGCCAGCGTGAACGTGCACTGTATTATAAGCAGTATTGTTTTGTAAATTAAGGCAGTAAAGACCATCAGACAAAATACCATTTCAAACACATTCAGATTTATTATATAAAGTAAAAGATTTGTTTGAAAATGTAAAGGAACAACCAAAAGGTACAAGTCTTGAAACGGAAATCAAGTTTCTAGAGAAACTTGTTACATAAAATGTCATTTCTAACTTTAAAACAAAACCGCTACTTAAAACTAAATGGCACGTTCCAATAGCCTCCACATGTGAGCCCATCTTGTTTCTGGATAAGATGCTTTGCTCACTTCCCACTGGCTTCCTTAGGTTTTGTAAACCCTGCAAGGAATTTGAAATGTGAATTGTTGATCCAGAATCAATCCACCATGTGTTAATATTAACATTAGCCATATTAGATTCATAACATAAGAATGAAATTGGATTACCTTTGTCATCCATCCATTTCTTGAACTTGGCGCATTCCTTTTTCGCATGTCCCTTCTTTTTGCAGAAGAAACACTTGATGGAATCCTTCTTTATATCGCCTTGGGTAGGCACTTTATTTTTCCCCTTGTCCTTCTTGGATGGTTTGCGTTTCTTTCCTTGGGTGGCCATGTGAGCACTTTCACCTTGTTCCTGCAGGAGCCTTGCTTCTTCTTGAGCACACATAGTTATCAGTTCATTGATACTCCATTTGTTCTTATGTGTGTTGTAGGAAATTTTGAAAGGCCCATATTGAGGTGGAAGATGGTTAAGGATGTAGTGGACCAGGAAGGTTTCAGGAATGACTACATCGAGTTTCTTCAGTTGAGCAGAAATGTCCCTCATCTTTGAAATATGTTCTCTAACTCCTTTAACACCAGTGAGTTTTGTGGATGAGAACTGGTGGATGATTTTGTTGTAAAGTGGTTTGTCCGAAGTATCGAACTGCTCATCGATCAGTTTGATCAAGTCTTTGACTTTCTCAGGTTGCTCCACCGATCCACGCATTCCCAGAGGGATCTTGGACATGATGAACATGATGCTGAGGCGATTGGACCGCTCCCATTTCTCATATAGTGCGATCTGAGCAGCAGTGCTAGTCGCAGTGATTGCAGCAGGTTCGTCCTTCCTTATTGCACAGTCCATGTCGACGCAGCCTAAATGAAGAAGAACTCGTTCATTCCAGATTTTGAAATTATCACCCCTAAGCTCAAGAATTTCAGTAAGGATTTCAGCAAAACAAGAGGATGATGAAGAAGCTGCATGAATAGGATTACAAACTTAGATTTTGAAGATTGAGGTTTAATGAAGTCATGTTTTACCAATGTATAACATGCTGAAGAATGAAATTTTATTAAACAAAAATTGCCTGTGGGCTAAATTTTTAATTTAATAAAATTGGATGTAAATGATGATAGATTATTCAAACGAATTATTTGGGATAAAGTAAGGTTTGATACTTCTATCTTTATTAAACTTTATGATAGAACTATTAAATTAATTTTCATAACTCCTGTGGGTAAATTAAGAAAATTAATTTAATATATTATCCTAATTAATTATATAAATATAATAAAATCCCTGTGGGGTAAAATTATTATATCTATATAATTAATCACAATTTATGTCCATTATGTGATCCTTTCAAATTAATATATAATTTTATATAATAAAAGATGTTGTGGCTACTCCTTAATTATGTAAAATTATATGGTTCACTAGACATTATGTTTCAGGCTCTAAGGAAACCTAAGAACAATTTCGTTATAACATAATAGGCAATCACAGAGAGTAGTGCTCCTAGTGTGGTCATCCGAAGATCATTAAAAACTGTTCTAGATTGAGCATTTGTCTCAGTTTCATGCGTTCTTATGTCAACCACAAAATTTTTTATGAATTATTCATAATTTATTCACCCTAAATGTTTTATGAATATTTTATGAATAAATTATGAAGATTAATGTGCTAAATATTATTCAACCTATCTTAATATTTGAATATAATCTAAATATATCTAGCATAACTATGGAATATACAACGTATTTAAAATTATAAATCCATACATATAAAATTAAAGATAATTATACTTAGAATAAATTTGCATGAATAATAACAAAATAATCATACAATTAGCATACTTAACTATATGTACGAAAGAAAATACAAAAATTCCATATATATGCTTGGCAAAAATAATGTTAAATAAGACAATAAAATCATTTATTGATTTGGTGAATTAATAAAATAATTGCACAAACTTAATTGTAAAATAATTACATTCTTAAAATAGCACAATTATTTAATATTGCATGAATAAAAGAAATATACCATGCAATAAATACACCAAAATCAAGTAATTGCACATTTTAATTAATTTTCAAATTTATAATTTACCAAAATTATATGTTTGAATTAAATTTGCAAAGATAAAAAATGAAATTTATTATCTAAATAAGCATTAAAATCAAGAAAATAATAAAATCCCAAAATAAATAAAATTTGTAATTTTTTAGAATTTTCTTCAATTTTTCTTAATTTTTTATTTAAAAACCTGCCATGGGGAAAACGACAGAATCGTCGAAGGACTCGTCAAACAACGAGTCATTTTTCTGCAGCAGGGGGGAAAACGACATGTCGTTTTCCCCGTTTTGGCGTCATAGGACCCGTCAAACGACGGGTCGTTATGCAGCAAAGACCAAAACGACATGTCGTTTTGGTCATCTTCTTCAGCCAATTCGGGTCGTTTTGACCCGGTTTCATGCAAACGGGTCGTACATAACCCGGAATGAAACCCGGTCGGAAAAATGCATTCCGACGACCAAAAAACTTGTTTCAAAGCACAGATCACACGTAAATGAATAAATAAAGAGATCCATGGCATTATATTTATTAAACAACAGCTAAAATCGAGGTTTTAATTATAAATTTTTTTTAACCATAAACGGGTCCGAATGAAAACAACGGTTTTTACATCCAAATTCATATATTTTCGCCCATAATGAATCTAAAACAATGTCTAAAGAGATTCATGACGTTTTATTGCTTAAAAAATAAATTAAAACCGAACTTTAATATCAAGGAAACTTTTGGCCATAAGCGTGTATGAACGGAGCAAAAAGTGAGTTTCAATGGTTGAATAACTGGTTTTTAATACACAAACCAAAAGAAATACGAATCTTAATATATTTCTAATGGAATTAAAAACATAATAATAAAGGAAAACCATACACCAAAGAAATAAACCAATCGGCAATAAAATATACACATATATGAATATGAATATAAATGCATATATAAATCAAATAAATATATATATGCAGATAAAATTAACAATGCAGAGATAATTATGGCGACTGATACCAAATGTTAGATTATAAAGAAATGTAGGCATATGAACAATCTTATTTACATGTAGGCGAAATTAATATATAGAATGAATATATACAAAAAGAGGATCGAATATTGTATACCCACAACCATTGCAATTGATAACCTCAATCTAGTTTTAGATCTACAAAAGAAAAGAGACAGAAGTTAGAACGAGTACACGGGCTTCCAAGTTACTGAAAGTCAGAATGAGCAGTGAGCTTGGGGACCGGTACTCTATATTTATAGAGTGAGACCTACCATCAGAGTCTCTGCCACATATTGAGATATTTTCTCAATCAGTTGGGATATGAAAAATCGAGTAACAACAAAATCAGGTAACAAATAATGTTGACCATTAATTAGAATATTTTGTCAATAAATTAAATATTGACTTTAATATATTAAATCAATTAGTTGTAACAAATTGATTTTATATACCATTTAAATAAATATTCTAACAATTGAAACATTAATTGCTGGTCATGAGTAGTACTCCTTCCATCAAAAAAAGAAAAAGAAAATTAAAAAAATAATACTCCTTATTTTATTTTATTTTATTTTTTAGATCAAGTAGCATTCCTTAATTACAACCACTATTTTTCAAGTTATAACAAAGCTAGATATATAAACGAGTTATAAATTTTCACTTTGTGTAAGTTTGGTTGGGAATAATAAAACAATGGAATAGGAATGAAATTGAATAAAATTTAATAAGTAAAAAGGATTAATTTTATTTGTGTATTGGGATGACCTTTCTTTCTACTTTTTGACAGAATAGCCAAATCTACCAAAATGAGAGAAAAGTCATTTCATTGGAATGAGATTCCAATGTTTTATAGTTTCCATTCTATTACCTCCAACCAAACATAATCTTGAATCTTACCAAATCTTATAATATAATTATATCAAAGAGATAGGAAAAATGTTCAAGGGACCAAAAGATTAAAATTTTTGAGGGGGGTCGAACATTTAATATAGCTTAAAATCTTTTGTTTAAGGGACCAAAAGATTAAAATCTATTTGTAAAAAATTAGTTATATCTTAAGATACTGATTAGTTACCTTTCAAAATATGACTTCATTTTTAGGATATTATGGTGTTTTATTATTTAAGATACTTTTACGTTATCCAAAACCTATTTGTAGAAAAATAGTTATCTTAAGATACTGATTTCATATTCAAATACCGTTATAAATATGATTTCATTTTTAGGTTTTAATATGGTAACTTATAATTTAAGAGACCAAAATGTGTATTTTTAATTATAATTTGAAAGTAACTTATAAGTTTCTTTTCTGTTTGGTTAATAAAAAAACTACTATTACTCACATGTAAATTACATGAGTGATCAAAAGTGTATTAAAAATTTTCATTCAAAAGTTACTATGTAGTATACTTAAGTAAATTTTGCTAATAAGCTATATCGTAACTTGTTATACTATATGACAACTCATTAGTTTTTGAAATAGGCATGAATGTAACGGAAAAGTATCTTAAATAATAGGATACTATAACATAACCTAAAAATGACTAATTAGTCTCTTAAGATAACAAATTTTCTATAAATAAGTTTTGGAGGTAACCAAAATGTATATATGAAATAATATGGTTTAAAAATGAAACTTTATATGAAAATGTAATTAATCGGTATCTTATCAACATCGTAAGTAACAACTATAACGCCCCTAATTACCTATATTTATTAAAATACTAATTTTAATAGCCACTTAAAAGAATTACATAATTTGACTGAAAAATACAATGGGTCTTTATTGAAAATAAATGAAGAGTTCGGATCCAATGTTTAAAACCAAAAGAGAATTTAATGCATTCTTAAATAAAGAAATACATCTCACTAATAAATTAACATAAGAAAAGACTCTAAGACACTACGACGTTCCAGATCGTTTCCTTGTTCACTAGCTCCCCGCAGCATACATACATACTTTCTAGAAACTGACTCAGCTCACCATGTGTGCCAAATAAGTCTACCTAGTGTTTACCTGCAAGGGGGAAAGTAAAAGGGTGAGCTAAAAGCTCAGTAAGGATGTATAAAAAAGAAAGGAAAACACAACATAAAAGCATAAGCGACCGATCTCATAAATTCTTAACATATTTTCTTATAGCAATCATTATCAACATAAGTCATGTGAAAATATTATCATACTAACATAAGTCATAATCATAGTCATAAACATAAGATTATATAAAACACAAGCATAATCATATAACATATGACCATGGCACATCTATTGTCCATGTCACATCATATGAAAACATAACCATAATAACGTAATTCATAATCATAAATATAAGCATAATCATACAACATAAGATCATGACACCCCTATTGTCCAAGATCACATGTGACTCTCCTTTGGTCACTTACATGGCGCTCCTTTTGTCCATGTTTTACTTGGCACCCATACTGTCCAGATTTTAGGTACATTTACCTTTAATAATGTTGCAGTACTAGGTTAAGCAAACACAAAAAAAATCCATACATATCTCATAACTAGAGTCCATTAAAAAAATAAAACATAAATCTAGCTGAGCTCCTTACCTCGAGTCCAAGCAATATTCAAAGAGAAGGAACACTTCATAAAGAGCCTAGAATTGTAACAAAATACATGTCTTAATATCACATAAAACCACACCTAAATGTTAAGAAGTATTTCCCACATTTGCATGGGACATGTAACATGACAACTACCTAAAGACCAAACACACAATACTAGGTATGTTTCTACTATCAAACATAGAACACATAATTGATTCAATTACTTAGAAATAAACCTTTCAAGAAAACTAAAGCCTAGGCCGAAACCATCATAGGCACAGACAACAATTAACCACATGCTTGCATAATTCATAAGGTCATGAAAGCAATATCATTTGACATGTCAAAAATTCTTAGATAGATCTTATGGCTCATATTTGGTAAATATCTCAAGAAAGAAATAAAACAATTTTAGGAAACATGCATGTTGAAACCTCATATACCCTTACTACCAAAACATGATGACAAAATCATACATAAGCTTGCATAATTAAATAAACTGATAGAAACAATACCAATTGGCATGCTAAGTATCTAGGCCGAAACCCTTCAACATGTCATGCCAATGGAACCTTAAAAAAAATAGTAAGCATGTTTGTAATATCAAAATATTTTAGAATCATGGCACAATAACACATATCACTTTGAATAATTTTTAACAAATTCTAACTTGGTTAAATAGCCTTGGTCAAAATATATAATATAGCTAAAGCATAATATTTTAACACCAAATATATAGTGACAAGGCATCCATCATGTTTTTATAATTAAGAAAAATCCCATAGCATTTCTCACAATTTACTTTAGCATTTTTATCAAATACATCTCAAGCCACATATACATATACATACAGACATATCTACACTGTCTATATACATAATACATTTAAATCATATAATAGAATTTCAATTAAGAAAATAGCATGCATACCTAATATCCAAACAATTTACATGCATTTATAAGACATATATCATAACCATATACATTGACAAATAACTTATTCCCATAGACAAGTTAAAATCACTTATTGTTTTTCATCATAAAACAACATTTCACCACACATAGCATAACCAAAACTCATATCCAAACTCAACACACACACATATATATATTACACATAGCATCACATATATATACATATATACCTTCACTACATATTCCACATATATTTAATACAAACAAGATTATATACCCTCCATATTATACACATATATATATATCTTTTAACTCCTCTTGCTTGTACAAACACACACAGTCGCATACATATGAGTCAATATATGCAGATACGACATTCATATATACATAAATTTATAAATGAGTTATTCATAGAACAACACTCGTTCATCAAAACCACATGTACAACCCTAGCATGTTTCTATAAATTTAAATAGAGAAAAAGGAGAACAACATCAAAACACATAGAGAAACAATATCAAAACAACAAACAGAGAACACAAACCTCTTGATAATTTTGCTTAGCCCAAACTCTAGAAATGTGTCCATTGACACCCTTGTTGCTTATCATGAAAACCTAGAAGCGAAACACCCCAAAGCATCTATGTTTTAGAATTCGGAAAGAAAGATAAAAAAGAAGGAAAATAAGTGAACATCATCTTACCTTTTCTAAACCCGAAAATCTTAACTTTCATGCCTTGCAGGATAATGAAAGAAAGATAAAAATGAGATTTCTCTTCTCTGCTAATAGGTGGAACACGTTGGTAGAAATTGGAAGATGAAAGAAAATTTTCTAGTACCTTCTTGGAGGTGGTCGGCAATGAGAAAGTGAAGAGAGAAAGAGAGAGAGAGATTGAATTTCTTGAGTTTTCTCCTTCGATATTGGGCAGCTACAAGTGGTGAATTAGGGGAAGAAGAAGAGAACAAAGAAAAGAAATTGGGAAACCAATTACTTATGCCCTTACCCTAGCTGAAACTCTCTAGCCAATATCTAATTAAAGACCAATTATTCTCCTTGATTCCCTCTTCTTTATCATATGCAAATTGACAACTAAGAATTGATAGAAATATCTACAAAATTGGAAATCACTACCAATTGCTAATCCATTACTTGACCAATGCCCACTCTCCTTGCACACTATCAATTTCGGCTAGCACTAATAGAGGAAACAATCAATTCCTTTATTTTTCAATTAACAAAATAATTACTAGAAAAGGTAACCAAAAGAATCTAGGAAAATATATCAATTTCTATTGATTTTGAATAAAGGAAATATTCTTAAAAAATAGAAGCAACATCACACATTTCCCACTTAGTGCTTGACCAAAATTTTCACATTCACACCATAAAAATTTGTTCATAGCACACTTAAGAAATTATTCATTTTACTTTGATTACAATATCATCCAATTATTGCAACTAATATTCAAATTATTATCAAGATAGAAACTTGAGTGTCTTGGTCACTACTTTATGTGTACACACAAGACAAGGCAAGAGTAAATCTCAACATTCATTCTCATGTTGTGCCACACTTAAAATTCTATTTTCAACTTAATAGTAAATAAATATTTCACAAAACAACTAATTTCAAACAATTCAAACAAATAAAAATAATCAATTAAACAATTAATAACCATTTAAATAAATAAATCAACAAAATAAAACAAAACAAAATAAAAAAAACAAAAATTGGTGCGCTACAACAATTGATCAAGAATATAAGCTAGAAGAATATGTCAATCGTGGCCAAGTTCGAGCTTGAGAAATTTGATGGTACAAATAATTTTTCATTATGGAGAGAAAGCCTTAAAGGAATTCGGGTACACCATAAAGTAGCCAAGATTCTTGGAGATCAAAAGTTGGTGGCTGATAAGAAACTGTTAGAAATAGCTGAGATGGAAGAAATTACATATTATACAAAAATCATGTAGCTGTCTAATGGAGTACGAAGGAAATTGACTTTAGAGACTACAACAAAGGGATTATGGGATAAGATGGAATAATTATACTTAAAGCCTTCTGTTTCTAACAAAATTAATTTACCTAAAAGGATTTATGGTTTTAGAATGAATCATTTTATGTCTTTAGATGAAAACATTGTCAAATTCAATGAAATCATTATAGGTTTGGAAAATATCAAGCACAAGGTGGATGAGGAAAGCCAATCAAAAATCTTGTTGTGCTCATTACCGATGGCATACCAATAAGTGAAAGCTGCGATAAAGTATGGCAGATATATCATTTCAGTAGATGGAGTTCTTGGAGCTTTGAAGCCCAAAGACTTTGAACTTCAATTTGAGAAAGAATCTAAGAAGGTTGAAGCCTACTTTGTTCATGGAAGATTAACAAAGAGAAACTCTTCAAGAAGCCATGCACCATTTCATTCCCATTCTAAATCAAGGGGAAATGATTCAAGACAATGTCACCACTGTGGAAACATAGGGCATATAAATTTTTTTAGTAATCTATTGAAAAATCATCTAGGATTTAGACAAAACCAAGACAAGAGAACACACCATTATCATCGACCTCAACATGACAACAACTTTCATAATGGATCCAAGTCAATGCATGATCAAAGGAATCAAAGAAATGATTCAGCTATTGAGCTATTGTAGTATAAGGAGAAGATGAATGTGTCTAAGAATGAGAACTTTTTTCCATCTCAGAAACTACCATGACAAGGGAGTGGATTCTTGATTTTGGATGCATATTTCATATGTGTCTGAATCGAGAATCATTTTCTGATTATAAAGAAATTAATAGTATTGAGGTATTGATGAGTAATTATTTTTCTTGTAGGGTTTATGGAATTAGCAAGGTAGTTGTTAAACAATTTAATGGTGAGGTCAAGGTATTGACAAACATGAGGCATATACCATAATTGAGGAGAAACTTGATTTCTCTCGAATCTTTGGAAGATGAAGGATATAGCTACAAGTCTACAAATGGCATCTTGAAAATCACTAGTGGCTCATTGGTAGTAATGAAAGGAAAGAGAGTAAATGGATTGTATGTACTAGAAGGATAGACTCTAGCCATTGCTGAAGCATCTGTTGTTAAGACTCAGAAAAGTGAGATGCATCTGTGGCACCAACAGATGGGAAATATCAATGAGTAGGGACTGAGAGAGCTTCACCTTTCTGTGAATCATATGTATTGGGAAAGCAGCATAAAATAAAATTCACTACAACAAATCACAATACAAAAGGGTTATTGGAGTACATTCACTCGGATCTATGGGGGCCTAGCAAAATACTAACACACTTAGGAAAGCATTACTTCGTATCCATAGTAGATGATTACTCTAGATGTGTTTGGGTAAATTTACTTAGGCACTACTACAAAAATTACATGATAAGTCGGTTAAAAACTGACATCTGAATGTTCATAAGTCGGTTGGGAACCGACTTCCCATGCAGTGACTTATGATGTAAAAACGTGGTAGATCAGTTGGCGCCAAACCGACATCTGGTGTAAGACATGGTACGTCGGTGGAAAACTGACATCTAGTGTAAGACATGGTACGTCGGTTGCAAACCGACCTCTAGTGTAAGACATGGTAGGTCGGTTGTACACCGACCTCTGGTGTAAAACATGATATGTCGGTTCACAGCCGACTTATGGTGTCGACATCTATTGTTAGTTTTAGTAGAACTGACTTATGGTGTTTTTTTCTTAAAAAGTGTATTACGCCGAAAACAAATCATGCTTTTTATACAAACAAACTGAACAAAACAAAACATATATCACAATAATATAAAATACTAGAATTTGAACTAAGTATCTAAAATAACGAGTCTTAAGTTAATTACAAAATAACTCATATAAGCATTGTAAACTATAGTTGGACAACAAAAGTGTGTATATCTTCAAGAAAGTTTAAGTTAACATTGTAAGTATATCTCATTAAAAGTCTAAGTTAACAAAAGTGGGTGGACCTATGTAATACTCATCAAATCCATGACGCATTGTGTCCATTCTTCACGTACTTCATTGATCTCATCCTTTGTGTAATAGTTCTTCCCGCCACACTAAAACAAAATTCATTGCATGAGTTGAATTAATATACTTAATCTTAAGGTAAAGCTAAAACTTTAATAATGAATATTTTCACTTACGTTACTAGTTAGCCATCGCATTAAAAACTCATTTGTCACGAAGTCCTTCATCATCCTCATAACATAGAACCCACATTGTACTGATTGTAATGGTTGACGAGGACATTCTCCACGCGACTTCCTTAGTTTTTGCATTATTTGTGCGTAAATGTTGAAAGACACTAAATAATAATAACATAAACATTTAGATGTTGTTAATTTTAAATGAATTAAAGAGTATGCATTTAATTGGTTAGATTTTTACCGAGAAATGAGAGATTTGATTTCATCTGTTGAAAAATTGTGAAGAGAATCCAGGAAACAGCACAATTGGTGATCAAAATCAATTATTATAAGCATCCAATGCTTTCTAACATAGACACAAAAATATTTCATTATTAATATTATATATATTCACTAACAAAATACTAAAAGTAAAAAACTTACCCCTTATGATATGGCAACAACCACATCTGACCCGAGTTTTAATCAATCATACGCTTTGATACCCATTCAACTCGTTCTTCTTCAGTGGATCCTACAATTCACAGTACAATTTTTCTATGAGTTCAGCCACCTGCACCCAATTTTTCTATGATCTCTCTTTGCACCCAACCAAAATCAGATCTTTTTCTATGAGTTCAGCCACCTGCATGAAATTCACAGTACAATTTCAACAATTTTAAGTGCATCTAAATTCTAAACCAAATTTAAGCTTATAATTTATGATACAGAACCAGTATAACACATATCTCTCATAAGAAACTACAACAACACCTCAAAATGAGATTGCATAGGCATTTCCAAACTCTTGAGGCAATTCATACAAATCCAACGGAATATTACCTCATCCAACTTCTTTTCACGATCACGTAGAGAAGATTTCGCCTGAATAAACTTCTCATTCCAGCTTTCATACATATCAGGACTTAAATCTCTATAAGCTAAGCAAAGGGTACGTAGCCCAGAACATCCAAAATTTTCCAAATGATCCCTAGATACTTTCTTTAAATCATCATTCCCATCAGCTAATCGCTCATAGATCACAGTGTCAGCACCCTGTCAAATGAGTTTTCCTGACAGAATGTCACTTGCTTCCAATTGCTCATATGTTTATACAATGTAGAAGTTTTGATTAAGTATTACCTTGCAGTATAATACAAGCCTGCCATCTGGATAGCGACAAACAACAGACTGGCGCTTCCTTGTACTATTAGTATACCAAAAATTGTAAGTAAAGTTAGTGCTATCAATCAAGATGTCCCAAATTATTTACAACTATGTGTACCCCTTACCTATTAAACTCAAGAACATTTAAGATCTCATATGAAACATCTTGAATTTTACCCATCTTTTCAACATGAGATTCACGAACATATATGGTTGTTGGTGTACGCCTGGGAATAAAGAAAACAACGACCTCAAAATATGTAAAATTTTAAAAATAGCAGTTCAATGAACTAATAAGAACCAACACTAGAAATTAAAAAATAATAATAAGTGAAAGAATTAAAAGAAAAAAAGTTAGGCTTCTAATTATTATCAAGCCAAATCTCTTCCATATTTGATGGCACCTGGTAGAAGGAAAAAACTAATGAGCATAATAATCATATTTAAAAGGATGTCTCCCAATAATTAGAGATATTAAAAAGTGTTTGCAATGGAACAACTACAATATAGTTACAAGTTATGATATCAAAAGAAGGGCCAAAAGATTACAACTAATTTAAGCAAACATGATTTCGAGGTTCACCTGTAGAAAAAGAAGCCAAAGTTTTTTGCAGCAGTAACCAAAACAGCTTCATCTGGTGATGCAGCTTGATATGTAACTTTCTCAGGGGATGTTACATCACCCTCCGGAAGCACTGTATGACATATAGCAAGGCATCTGAAAAATTCCTAAAAAAGGAGGGGAAAAAAGGTCAAATTGTGAATCAATTACATATACTTTATTTATAAGCAACTTATCAAATATCTTAAGGTGAATTTTCACAAATAGTAAAATTTCATATTTTAAGTTTCTCCCATACAGAAAAAGGAAAAAAGCTGAAAACTCTTCCAAAACTTTAGGAGTAACCTGAATAGCAGCACCAAATTTATCAATATGACACTAGGATAAAAGCTACACTAGAAACTTCCAAACAAAATTAAAAAATCCACCTTGCAAAGATCAGGATTAGGCTCATTCCTCTAAGCTCCTCGCATAAGTCTAGCATCATCAAAATTAAATCCCTTCTCTTGCACCACATTGGCTGACTTTTGCCCCTGTGAGCAATTGGAATGAAAACTGCTTTAAAAGAGAACACAGCCACGTTTGCATATCTGTGTTTTATGCACACATGTACTGAATAATGTTTGTCCATATATATTCAAAAAATTATCAAAGAGAGAGAGGTATACCTCCTCAAGTTTATGGCCTCTCCGCTGTGCTAATCCCCTCTCTATTTCAGTGACACCAGTGCCATACACCTCTCCTCCAATTGAACACTTGAAAAACTCCATTAAATTTCTTGTTAGATTTCCAATTTTATCAGAAAATATGTACTCCACCTGAGAAAAGTAGCAATTTGTATGATAAGAAATAATAAGTCACTGGAGAAGGTATCATTTATTTGTTTCTGACAAATCCAAACAACACAATAATATAACTCTTTGTAACAATGATAATCATCAAAATCATTATTTTATATTTGCCAAGTAACAATTTGAACAAATGTCGAATATGGCAGCATCTTTACTTGTCCCAGTTCTTCATTCAAATTGGAAGTCCTAGCCAATGAAGGGGTATTACTCTCAGCATGAAACATATGCAAGTCCTTGTTGATATATTGGGTACACTGGATAAACTTGATCATCTGAAAATTATATCAGAAGAAAATAAATGTTGAAGCCATTAGGAAAGCAATGGTCATTGCTAGGGTAGGCACAGATATAATAGCTAAAGAGTCTTACCTCAATGGAAACATAAAGAGATATAGGAATGATGGTTGAATATAGAGTAATAAGAGTGAACATAGTAAGAATAGCAACCTGTATACCAATAAACATAATTTAGCAGGAAAAATAGAACAAACTGTCAAGCGAAGTAGCAACTGCCAACAAAATATCATTCTATAATAGTTCATTTCTGTATAAATATGTTACCACAAAAGGTTTTTGAGGATTGAACTGATCTTCTACACCTTCATTTAGACCCAAGTAGAAGTACTTGCGATTGATGAATACACTGCTGCAGAATATCATACATTTTCAAGCTGGCAACTACATATTAAACAACAATGAAATATAGTCTAGTGGGCATCAAACCTGCCAATAGCTCCAATGAGACACATGAGAAAGAGGGTTCCAAAAAGTGTAAGTATAAGTTTGTCAAGTTTTCTCTCTAGTGTACTTCTTTTGGAAGGAACATTCATGGAATTCATCATTACCTGCAAAAATTCAATTGAAAGGTAAATCAAATTGGCAAGTGACAGAAAAGACGAATAAGGAAGAGGTACCACAGAAAGAAAACAACAGTGCAAGTGATAAATAATTCTAGAACTTCATAACCTCTAGTTGCAAAGGAAACAAGTACAATGAAGAACCACCACCACATGGCAGAGGTACCACAGCAAATAATAATAAAATAACAGTGCAAGTGACAAATAATTCTAGAATTTCATAACCAGTTGCAAAGCAAACAAGTAAAATGGACACATGGCAGCAAACCTAATTTTATTTAAAAGGCCAATGGAGCTCAAAATCCACTCAATCCTATCCCAAGTAAAGAACACATTAGCACCACTTCTAATAACCATTTATACAAAGGCCTTGCTACAATAAAACAATTAGTATAGGCTTTTATAGCTCACAGGAATTCTTGGAAACGAACCTTTGTTTCATGACCTGAGAACATAACAGCCCCAACAATATACTCAGTGTTCCTTAGACTGCATCCCTGATTACACATGATAAAGTCCCAATGTCAATTCATAGTAATTATATTAAATTAAACCCGATATGGATAAAACTCTGGGACAAAGAGAGCAACAAGGTACTGCTTCCAGATTAATGACTGGCTTATATAAACCAAGATAAAGTATCTTCTACGTTCTACCAATATCAAAAAATTTAGAAGAATTTGTGAGTAACATGGTGCTGCTTCATAAATTTTCCTGTCCATCATTCAAATACATTTGCAACAAACATTGATAGAATTGTAAGCAAGGGCAAGAACACAATCTTAATTAACTTTCTAAACCTCATATTGAAAAGAAAAAAAAATGCAAGAGGAGAAATTAATCATGTCTTACTCTCAGCAGGAGTTGGTTTGGGGTGAGAGGTTAGAACTCACGTACCGCACTCAATCTCTGAACTCAATCTCTTAATCCAAATCTATGTACCGAACCAACAGATTTTCCAATATCTAAACCCAAGCGCACCTTTGCGATTGGCCTTTTGTTATGCCCAAACCCGTGCGATTGCCGAGGATGCTGAAATTTGAAGAAGAAGGAGGCGATTCTAGAGAGGTTACAGTGAGAGTTGATGCCGAAGGGAGCTGAGATGATGAGATCGTGAAGCTGAGTGACCGGAGTTGAGGAGGGAGAGTCGCTGCAGTTTGGGTTGCTCGCGGAATGAAGAAGACGAGAAGAAATTTTTTTCGCGGGGGTGTACAGTGAAGAATAAGAGCGCGGGATCTTATTTTCCACCCTAATTAATTTTAACATGCTATGTCTCCAATACCAACCGACATATATGATGTAGCATCATAAGTCATTTCTAAAACTGACTTATGATATTAAAACTAAAAATATATAATTTTAACATGGTAAGTCAGTGCATTAGCAATTGACATATGATGCAGCATGATGTGTCTGTTCTAAAACCGACTTATGATATTAAAATTAACAAATATATAACTTTAATATGTTGATATTTTATTTTAAAATTATAAATCTCCAACTTATTTAGTTTATTTTTTTTCAAATATTTATAAATATGTCATTTATAAATTAAAATATTTTCTTATTAAAAACTAAATTAAATTTTTTTAATTCCGAATAATTAATTAATTAATATTTAAAAAATTATAATATATGTAATATTAATAAGTATATATTTTTTATACTTATTGCATTCACAAATCAATTACATATATGTATTGTTTAATAAAGTAATATATTTTAAAATTCAAATAATACAAAAACAAATTAGACTATCTTTAATAATATATTTTTATAATGACATGATAAGTCAGTCCATAGAACCGACTTACCATGTCACATAAAAAGTCGGTTCCTACACAACCGACCTTCCATGTCATTTAAAAAAATATTAATTAAATACATTAAAATATTTATAAATTTTTTTTATTTTAAATTATAAATACTATATTCAATTAAAATATTTTTTCATTATAAAATATAATTATTTTTTATATTATAAATAATTGATTAATTTGATTCATCTATTTATATTTCAAAACATTATAATGTAGATTGACAAATATAAATTTTTTACATTTATTTCATACACTACTAAATAAATTATTGTATTTTAAAATTCAAATAATTTAAAATAAATAAAAATGTGACATGATAAGTCAGTTCATATAGTACCGACATACCATGTTAGAAATGTAGGACATAGTAAGTCGATCCACACAGAACTGACCTACCATGATTAACATGGCAGGTCAGTTTTGCAGGAACCGACTTACTATGACATCTTCAAGCATGGGATGTCGGTTCAATGTGAACCGACCTACCATGTCAACATGGTAAGTCGGTTCCTGCATAACCGACCTCTCATGCTTCCCTTTGTTATACATGATAAGTCGGTTCTGTGTAAACCGACTTATGAACATGTGGTAAGTCAGTTTAAGCAGAACCGACCTCTCATGGCCGATGACTGATGTCTAGATTGTAGTAGTGAGGACTAAAGATGAATGTCTAGAACAGTTCAAAGTATGAAAAAATCAGGTGGAAAATCAAACAAACTTTATAATTAAAACTCTTAGAACCGACAATGGCTTAGAGTTTATAAACCATGAGTTTGAAATGCTGTGAAATGAGTATGGTATCACTAGACATATGACAATGGTTAGGACTCCAGAACAAAATGGAGTTTCTGAGAGAATGAATCATATTCTATTGAATAAGATTAGGTGTTTGCTAGTAAGTTCAGGGTTGCCTAAATCTTATTAGGGATAAGAAATTACTACCACATGCTATTCGATAAATAGGATTCTTAACATATCTATAGATTTGAAAACACCATATGAAATGTGGTATGGAAAAGCCCCAAGCTTCAAACATTTGAGATTTTTTGGTTGTGCAGCCTATGCCCAACAGTATAATGATAAACTAGGCAATAGATATGTCAAGGGAATTTTTCTTGGTTGCACTATAGGAACTAAAGGGTATATAGACTTTGTGTTAATCAAAATGGTAAGCCTAGAATTATAATTTCAAGAAATGTTATCTTTAATGAGTATGATTTTCCTCACTTGAAAGCCGAGTTGGTAGTGTTTCAAATGATGTAGGTCGAACAAGTAAAAGGAGCGTGGCTGAGTTTGAAGTAAATCTGAAAAACTTTGAAGGAAATACTCAAGCTATTGTTGATATGAATGACCAAAGTTGTAACATCCCAAAATTTGCTAATAAGGCTTAGGGCCTTTATTAGCGTGCCTGGAGGGCAATAAGTTATTTATTATTATAATATGTGAATTTGATGAGTATGTGATTAGAAATGCATGTTTAGGTGAATTAAATATGCATGTGGGCCCCGTTTGGTTATTAGGGGCATGTTTGTAATTTTAGCCTGTAGAGGGCATAAATGCGATATTTGTGATTATTGTGATTGGCACTACGTGTGAGTGGTGATATATTTGAGATGCACGATCTGCGACAATCCTAGGGAGCAGTTTAGCTAGAAAGTCACAACAGGGTCAAATACCCGACTTGAGAGGAGCTTAGGGTATTTTGGGAATATTATATGTGTTCAGGAATTATTGAAGCGGGTAGTAATTTAGTAATGTCTAAGATATGTTGGGATTAAATGGGGATTTATAGGAATACTCGGGGACTTAACGGGATTTGGTAAATGACTAAATTGCCCTTGGGATTACTTAAGGGTTAAGGATAGGTGTAAGAGGCAAAAAGGAAATTTGGCTTTAAGGATAGCTAGAACTGGCAGGGGTAAAGTCCTTCACGTTTTCTTCACCTAGGCATATATTGGAATCATCTTTTGGAAGTCGTAAAGGAAAGCAAAAGCTAAGGAAAGAAGGGGAAGAAGAGCTGATCTTCTTTGGGGTCAAGGAAGGATTCAAAGCTGGATATTTGGGGCTAGAAGCTTAGAACTTAGGGGATTAATTCAGAGATTTAATCAAGCTCAAAGGTAAGCTTTTAAACTTGATGAATAAGCTGAAATTTCTGCTAGTTTTGATTGGTAGAACTTAGGCATGCATGAACTGATTTCCAAGATTGGCTTTGAATGTTTGATGGGTGTAGGAGTTGGTTTATGAGCTTGTTAGGATGTTTAGGCTATATGGATATGAATTCTGGGCTTAGTTCTGGGGTTGGCTGAAGTTTGGAGTGTGAAAAATGGGATTAAGCTCGGGGAAGAACTTGAGAGAAATTCTAGTTTTCTGGGTTTGCAAGTCGAGTCGCGGCCCTTGAAGGGGCATGCCGTGACCCGTGTGTGCGTGAGGCCTGGGGAGGCCTCTGTTCTTGAGGCGCACCGCGACGCTGGGCTAAGCATTTCGCGGCTCGTGTCTCCTTCTAGGGAGGTGTTTTGCCTCTGTTTTGAGGGATGTTGCGACCCTTTAGGGGTTGGGTCGTGACCTTAGTTCAAAGTGTTGGCTGTTCTGTGGGTTTTTGGCTTGGGAACCAAATTGTTAAGGCTCGGGATGGATTTTATCACCCAAATTGATAGAATCCAAAGTTCCAGAAACTAGAATGGTAACCCAAAGTTATTTATTGGATTAGAACTTGATGGATGGATGTTATTGATACGTTGTGACTAGGTTTTCAGCGAGGCTCGGACTAGGGGACTATGCTTGGGACATCGATGCTTGGAAAGCTCAGGACCCAAGTAAGTAAATTGTTGTTCCCGTAGAGCAGGGCGAGGCCCTATAGATTGTGTTGCAGGGAACGACCCTATATGATTGTATTGCAGAGCGTAGCCCCATTGAATATGTTTATATGTGTTTAAGTATTTGTTTAATTATGCTATATGTGAATGAACGGCGAAGGCCGAGAACGGCAAAGGCTGAGTACGATAAGGGGCCAGGAGCAGTGTAAAGCATGCAAAGTTCGAGTTGCCAGGGTGAGACCCCTATAGGATACCTGAGACATCCTCACGGTGAAGACTACGAACCCAGGGCCTGGTAAAACGCCTGGGACGACATGGCCATTATGTGTTGAGCCTGTTGGCGGTTTCATTATGTGTGAATTGATGGTTATGCATATGTTACTTGTTTGTGTGGAGTTTTCTTGCTGGGCTTCGGCTCACGGGTGCTCTATGGTGCAGGTAAGGGCAAGGGGAAAGTCGACCAGCCATGAGTACGGAGAGCGTGAAGCGATGTGTACATGTTTGGCCTGCCTGGCTGCCACAGCCAGGGGTATTTTTGGGAGACGTTTGTACTAAACCTAATTTTGTCGTTTAGTCGACTTTTAATTATATTTTTGAGTTGTAAATATTTCTAAATAGTATTTTGGGATCCCAAATGTATATCGCTTTATAATTTTTAATGAATGGTGATATTTTCAAATTATATAACTTTTATTATGGATTTTCTACACTTTTAACCTAAAACCTCGATTAGCGAGTTAATTGCACATTTTAAATTCAATTAGTAACGACTTTATGGCAGTAGGGTGTTACAACTTGGTATCAGAGTAAGCCAAGGTTTATGGTTCCTGAGATTGACCGAACATGTACACTCACTGTCAGAGACAAGCTCAACTCAGGGTTGCCTGGTAATGAATGAATTATATGCTTGAATAAGTGTTTAGCTGCCCTGTTTTCCTGCTTATTCTATATAGAGCATGATGAATGAGTTAACACATGCATGATGCCATGACATGGCCCGTTGAGTTTTATATGCTATTTGTATGTTATGTGGATTGCTGTTATGGTTGGTTGACATGAATTGGGAGGTGATTTTGGATGTTGTTATCATGCTTGATGAACGACGTCATTGATTGCAGGCATATTGTTGAGCTGCCTCGACAATCATCAAGACTCCGTGGCAGTAGGGCCGAGGATGACAACCAGGGTCAAGACCCTCCATCTGCCCCCACATAATTGGCAACAGATGTTTGTCGAAATAGAAGCGAGACTGCAACGAACTGAGGAAGAACTTTGACAGTTGAGGCAGCAGGCCCCTCCTCAAGCCATTGGGTTGTTAGTTCAGCAGGCTATGGCGTCAGTGCCAGTTCAGCCTGTTATGGAGAACAGGTGGGAACCTTTGTATGAGAGGTTCAGGAAGCAGCATCCTCCCACCTTCGAGGGTGGACCAGACCCATTGCGGGCAGAGCAGTGGATGAATAAGATTTCCTCTATCCTGGATTTTATGAGGGTGGTAGGGAATGAGGGGGTAGCTTGTGCCAGCTACATGTTCAGAGAAGATGCCTGCATCTCATGGGATGTAGTGACTCAGAGGAGGAATGCGGTAGTTATGACTTAGGAAGAGTTCAGAAACATCTTCAATGAGAAATATTACAGTTTTGCAATCCGAGCTGCAAAGGTTGACGAGTTCATCAACCTGACTTATAACTGGTTGACAGTTACTGAGTATGGTCTGAGATTTGACTGGCTGGCGAAGTTTGCGCCATATTTGGTACTGATTGATGCTGTAAGAAGGGATAGGTTTGTACGGGGGTTGAATGTTATGATCGCCCGTGATGTGAAGATTACTTTGGATCCAGAGACTACTACATATGCCCAGGTAGTGGACAAGGCCCTTACAACTAAGGGGGACGAGGATCAAATGTGGAGAGAGAGCGTTGTTAGGCGTGATGCCAGGAGGACGGTGCCTCCTTTTACCAAATCCAATCGAGGAAGTGGCCCTAGTGAAAAGAAGAGAAAGGCCCCAGATTTTTTTGTTCCTCCTAGCTTAGATAGGAGGGCACAGAGTGCTCTTAGTGGCCGTCAGGGCGGAGGTGACAACTGGAGGAGTTTTCCAGTGTGTCCTTGGTGCAGATGACAACATCAGGGAGAGTGCAGAATCATGGCTTGCTTTGTCTGTGGGAGTGCCAATCATTTGAAGAAGGGCTACCCATAAGTCAGGAAAGAGGAGCCGAAGCAGAGCCACAGTCTCGCTCCTGCCAGAGTGTTCACCTTGACTCAGACTGAGGCGGACGCTAGCCCCTCGGTTGAGATAGGTCAGATTTCTAGCGCTGGTTCCTCTTATATTGCATTGATTGACTCGGGAGCTGCCCATTCGTTTGTGTCTGCTAGAGTGATAGATCAGCTGTGTAGACTTAGTGTTTTGTATGCTAGGGGTTTTTAGACTTGTTGCTGACTGAGGAACTGGTAGTGTCTAGGAGATGGATTAGAGCATTGCCAGTAGAGATAGATGGTGAGGAGTTATCTGTAGATCTAATTGAGCTAGTGATGGATGACTTTTATATGATCATAGGAATGGATTGGTTATCGAATTATGGGGCAACGATTGACTGCAAGTGCAGGATGGTGACTTTTGAACCAGAAGGGGAGGTACCCTTTGTGTTTGTGGGGACAGTTAGTGGACCGCGGGTACCTATGATTTCAGCATTGAAGGCTAGAGACCTGATGTAGGAAGGTTGCATAGGATTCCTAGCGAATATTATGGATACCTCTAGGGTTGTGTCGGTTGGACCAGGTGAGACCAGATTGGTATGTGAGTTTCCAGACTTATTTCCAGTAGACCTGCCAGGGTTGCTGCCACAGCAGGAGATTGAGTTTGTTATAGAGTTGGCACCAGGGGCAGAGCCAGTATCTAGGACACCTTATAGAATGCCTCCGGCAGAGTTGAAGGAATTGAAGATTCAGTTGTAGGAGTTACTGGATTTGGGATTCATCAGACCGAGTTTCTCACCATGGGGTGCTCTGGTGTTGTTTGTCAAGAAGAAGGGTGAATCTCTTAGGATGTGTATTGACTATAGGGAGTTGAACAAGTTGACCATTAAGAATAAGTACCCATTACCAATGATCGATGATTTGTTTGTCCAGCTACAGTGAAAGACAGTGCTTTCCAAGATTGATCTCCGGTTAGATTACCATCAGTTAAGGATCAAAGAAGAGGACATGCCAAAGACCACTTTTCACACGAGGTATGGACACTATGAGTTCCTGGTTATGTCATTTGGATTAACCAATGCCCCAGCAGCTTTTATGGACATGATGAATAGGGTTTTCAAGGACTACTTGGACAAGTTTGTGATAGTATTTATCGACGAAATTCTAGTGTACTCTCAGTCAGAGACAAAGCATGATCAACATCTACGCTTGGTATTGTAGCGGTTGAGAGAGCATAAGTTATATGATAAGTTTAGTAAGTGTGAGTTTTGGCTACCGCAAGCCACGTTTCTGGGCCATATTATTAGTAAGGAGGGGATTCTAGTTGACCTAAGTAAGATTGAGGCAGTGAGAGATTGTCCTAGACCGAGCAGCGCTCCTGGAGCTAGGAGTTTTCTGGGATTGGCAGGGTATTATCAGCGGTTCGTTGAGGGGTTCTCCAGGATAGCCACACCATTGACTGAATTGACGAGGAAGAAGACAAAGTATGTGTGGACAAATAGGTGTGAGAACAGTTTCAAGGAACTGAAGTGGTGACTGATCACCGCTCCACCGCTCCAGTGCTGAGTCTGCCGACAGACAATGAGAAGTTTGTGGTTTACTGTGACGCTTCCAGACAGGGTTTAGGGTGTGTGCTGATGTAAGCCGGAAAGGTGATAGCCTATGCGTCAAGACAGTTAAAGGAGTATGAGAAGAGATATCCTACACATGATCTGGAGTTGGCAGTGGTGGTATTTGCACTTAAGGTTTGGAGACATTATCTGTATGGTGAGAAGTATGAGATATACACTGACCATAAGAGTTTGAAGTACTTCTTTACTCAGAAGGATCTGAATATGTGCCAGAGATGGTGGCTGGAACTGGTAAAGGATTATGATTTTGATATCCTATACAATCCTAGGAAGGATAATGTAGTGGTTGATGCATTAAGTTGGAAGGGCCCAGGACAGTTGTTCAGTTCGAGACAGATATCTGATAAGCTAGCTGAGGAGATGACTAGAGCGGGTATAGAGTTGGTTGTTGGTTGGTTAGCCAACATCACTCTTCAGTCCACGCCCCTTGAGAGGATCAAGGAGGCACAGGGGAAGGATTCCCAACTGAGAGGGCACAGAGAGAATGTCTTAGTCAGAGCGGCTAAGGACTTTTCTATCTCAGAGATGGGGTTACTGAAGTACAAGGGTCAGATCTGTGTTTCGGTGGATTCTAATATCCGACGAGAGATCTTGGATGAATCGCATACCACTCCCTACTCTTTACACCCAGGTACAATGAAGATGTACCAAGATTTGAGAGCCTTGTATTGGTGGTTAGGAATGAAGAGGGATGTGGTGGATTATGTGGCCAAGTGTTTAACTTGTCAGTAGGTAAAGGCTAAACATCAGAGGCCAGCAGGGTTATTGTAGCCTCTAGGGATTCCAGAGTGGAAGTGGAAAGATATCACCATGGACTTTGTGGTTGGTTTGCCGAAGACCGTGGGGAAGCATGATTCAGTGTGGGTGATTGTGGATAGGTATACCAAGTCTGCCCACATTCTACCTGTCAGGATGACTTATACTGTGGAGCAGTATGCCGAGTTATATGTGAAGGAAATTGTTCGACTTCATGGGGCTTCGAGGTTGATAGTATCCGACAGGGACCCCACCTTCACCTCCAAGTTTTGGGAGGGTCTACAGAAGGCTATGGGCACACAATTACGGTTTAGTATCGCTTATCATCTTCTGACATATGGACAGTCTGAGAGGACGATTCAGATACTGGAAGACATGCTACGAGCCTATGTGCTAGATTTTGGGGGATCTTGGAGTAAGTATCTCCCTTTGATTGAGTTTTTGTACAATATCAGGAAACTATCAGAGTGGCTCTGTATGAGATGCTATATGGGAGGAAGTGTAGGTCACCTATTCATTGGGATGAGACGGGTAAGAGGAGATACTTGGGTCCTGAGATGATTCAGAGGACCAATGAGGCGATTGAAAAGATTAGAGTTTGAATGCTCGCCTCCCAGAGTCGCCAGAAGAGTTACTCGGACTTGAAACGCAAGAGCGTAGAGTTTCAGGTCGGTGACCATGTGTTCCTTAGGGTTTCACCTTTGAGGGGAGTGAAATGATTTGGTGTTTGGGGCAAGTTGAGCCCTAGGTTTATTGGCCCCTTTGAGATTCTAGAATGGGTTGGAGAGGTAGCTTATAGATTGGCGATGCCTCTAGCCTTATCAGGGGTTCATGATGTTTTTCACATGTCCATGCTCCGGAGGTATGTATCAGATTTGACGCATGTACTGAGTTATGATAATTTGGAACTAGACCAAGACTTATCTTATGAAGAAAAGCCAGTTCAGATTCTCGACCGGAAGGATAAAGTCTTGCGGAGCAAGACCACTGCCTTGGTAAAAGTGCTGTGGAGGAACAACAAAATTGAGGAGGCAACGTGGGAACTTGAATCAGATATGCGGGAGTGGTATCCCGAGTTGTTCAGGTAATTTCAAGGACAAAATTTCTATAAGGAGGGGATAATTGTAACGTCCCAAAATTTGCTAATAAGGCTTAGGGCCATCATTAGCGTGCCTAGAGGGAAATAAGTGATTTATTATTATAATATGTGAATTTGATGAGTATGTGATTAGAAATGCATGTTTAGGTGAATTAAATATGCATGTGGGCCCCGTTTGGTTATTATGGGAATGTTTGTAATTTTAGCTCATTGAGGGCATAAATGTGATATTTGTGATTATATTGTGAATGTCACTATGTGTGAGTGGTGATATATTTGAGATGCACGATCCGAGACAGTCCTAGGGAGCAGTTTAGCTAGAAAGTCACAACAGGGTCAAATACTTGGGTTGGGAGGAGCTTAGGGTATTTTGGGAATATTATATGTGTTAGGGAATTATTGAGTAGCGGGTAGTAATTTAGAAATGTTTGAGATATGTTGGGATGAAATGGGGATTTATAGGAATACTCGGGGACTTAACGAGATTTGGTAAATGAATAAATTTCCCTCGGGATTACTTAAGGGTTAAGGATAGGTTTAAGGGGCAAAAAGGGAATTCGGCTTTAAGGATAGCTAGAACTGGCAGGGGTAAAGTCCTTCACGTTTTCTTCACCTAGGCATATACTGGAATCATCTTTCGGAAGCTCTAAAGGAAAGCAAAAGCTAATAAAAGAAGGGGAAGAAGAGCTGATCTTCTTTGGGGTCAATGAAGGATTCAAAGATGGAACTTTGGGGGCTAGAAGCTTGGAACTTAGGGGATTAATTCAGAGATTTAATCAAGCTCAAAGGTAAGTTTTTAAACTTGATGAACAAGCTAAAATTTCTGCTGGTTTTGATTGCTAGAACTTAGGCATGCATGAACTGATTTCCAAGATTGGCTTTGAATGTTTGATGGGTATAGGAGTTGGTTTATGAGCTTGTTAGGATGTTTAGGCTATATGGATATGAATTGTGGGCTTAGTTCTGGGGTTGGCTGAAGTTTGGGGTGTGAAAAATGGGATTAAGCTCGGGGAAGAACTTGAGAGAAAAGCTAGTTTTCTGGGTTTGCAGGTCGAGCCGCGGCCTTTGAAGGGGCATACCGCGGCCCGTGTGTGCGTGAGGCCTGGGGAGGCCTCTGTTCTTGAGGCACGCCACAGCGCTGGGCTAAGCATGTCGCGACCTGTGTCTCCTTCTAGGGGTTGGGCCGCGACCTTAGTTCAAAGTGTTGGCTGTTCTGTGGGCTTTTGGATTGGGAACCCAATTGCTATGGCTTGGGATGGATTTTATCACCCAGACTGATAGAATCCAAGGTTCCGGAAACTAGAATGGTAACCCGAAGTTATTTATTGGATTAGAACTTGATGGATGGATGTTATTGATACATTGTGACTAGGTTTTTAGCGAGGCCCAGACTAGGGGACTGTGCTCGGGACATCAGTGCTTGGAAAGCTCAGGACGCAGGTAAGAAAACTATCCCGTAGAGCAGGGCGAGGCCCTATAGATTGTGTTGCAGGGCACGACCCTATATGATTGTATTGCAGAGCGTAGCCCCATTGATTATGTTTATATGTGTTTAAGTATTTGTTTAATTATGCTATATGTGCATATATATGAATGAACGGCAAAGGCCAAGAACTGCGAAGGCCGAGAATGGCAAAGGCTGAGAACGGCAAGGTCGAGTACGGTAAGGGGCCAGGAGCAGCGTAAAGCACCCGGAGTGCGAGTTGCCAGGGTGAGACCCATATAGGATACCTGGGATATCCTCACGGTGAAGACCGCAAACCCAGGGCCTGGTAAAACACCTGGGACGGCATGACCGTTATGTGTTTAGCCTGTTGGTGGTTTTGTTATGTGTTAATTGATGGTTATACATATGTTACATGCTTGAGTGGAGTTTTCTTGCTGGGCTTCGGGTCACGGGTGCTCTATGGTGTAGGTAAGGGAAAGGGGAAAGTCGACCAGCCATGAGTACGGAGAGCGTGAAGCGACGCGTACATGTTTGGCCTGCCTGACTGCCACGACCAGGGGTATTTTTGGGAGATGTTTGTACTAAACCTAATTTTGTCATTTAGTTGACTTTTAATTATATTTTTGAGTCATAAATATTTCTAAACAGTATTTTGGGATCCCAAATGTATATCGCTTTATAATTTTTAATGGATGATGATATTTTCAAATTATATGACTTTTATTACAGATTAGCTACACTTTTAACCTAAAACCTCGATTAGCGATTTAATTGCACATTTTAAATTCAATTAGTAACGGCTCTAAGGCAGTAGGGCGTTACAAAAGTGAATCTGAAACTGAGCTACATGCAATACAACAACAACTTGATCTGTTTGAGTATCAACTGGCAAGAGATCGAGAGTGAAGAGTCATACAACCTCCAATAAGATATGCTTAAGCTGACTTGGTGGCTTATGCACTTTCAGCAGTGCAACAAACTGACATACCAAAACCCAACATTGTTGAAGATGCTCTTTCAAGGAAGAACAAGACTGAATGGAGTTAAGCAATGAAGGAAGAAATGGATTCATTGAGCAAAAACTAAGCATGGGATTCAGTTTCAAAACCCGAAGACCAGAAAATGATTTCATGTAAATGTATTTTTAAGGTGAAGGAAGGTTTGAGTAAAGAAGAGTCTTTGAGGTTCAAAGTAAGGCTCGTGGCAAAGGGGCTTACTCAGGTTGAAGGAATCGACTATACTGAAGTGTTCTCACCTGTAGTAAAATATAAGACTATAAGATTGATACAGTCACTTGCAACACAACAAAATCTAGAAGCTGAGCAGCTTGATGTCAAGACTGCCTTCTCAAATGGCTTTATGGAGGAGGATATTCACATGCATCAACCACCTATTTTTCAGGTGGAACCAAGCAGCAAAGAAATGTTGTGCAAGCTCAGAAGGTCACTGTATGGACTCAAACTGTCACCGCAACAATGGAATAAGAGATTTGACACCTATGTTCAAGACATTGGATTTGTCAGATCAAAGTTTGATCACTACCTATACTACAAAAATCTTGAGCAATCTACATAAGTTTTTCTCTTGCTATATGTAGATGATCCGCTCATTATGGGGAAGGACAAGACAGTGATAAAAAGCATCAAAGACAAGCTGAAAGATGAATTTGAAATGAAAGTTCTCAGTCAAGGCCAAAAGATACTTGGGATAGAAGCGGCAAGGAATAGGAAAGATGGGATTATGAATCTTAAACAAGCAAGATATATTCAGAGAGTACTTCAGAGATTCAATATTCATGATTCGAAGAGTGTTTCAGTACCTCTAGGAGGACATCTTTTACTTTCAAAAGATCAAAGTCCAAAGAAAATCGAGGAGACAGAGGAAATGGGAAAAGTCCTTTATACTATGGCACTAGGGTTCTTAATGTACATCATCGTCATCACTAGACCAAACATAGCACATGCTCTAAGCATTCTAAGTAGGTTTATGTCTAACCTCGAATTAGAGCAATGGGAACTACTGAGATGGGATTAAGATACAAGCATGGATCACAAAGTTACACTTGAACCTTTTCCAGTTACAGAATATGCAACAAGTAAGGATACAAGGAGGTCAACTACTTCATATGTATTCACAACAAATGGAAATTTCATATCTTGAAAGTCCCAACTACAATTAGTGGTGTCACTGTCAACAACTAAAGCCAAGTTCATGGCCACCACCGAAGCATTCAAAGAGGCAATATGGTTACAAGGAGTGCTACAAGAGTTGAAGATGGTGAAAGGAAAAACAAATGTATTCTCAGATAGTCAATCTTCAATTCACCTTTGTAAAAATTTAGTATACCATGAAAAGAGCAAACACATTGACATTCGTTTGTTCTGGATAAGTGAACAAATAGAGGAAGATGTGATATCATTGGAAAAGATTGGTACTGATGATAATCCAAGTGATATAGGGACTAAAGTGCTACCTGTGAACAAATTTAAGCATTGCTTAAACTTGCTCAACCTTGGTTACTAATGTTGGAACTCTAGGATCACTAACTCTGCAAGTATAATTCTATTATTACACCTAGGTTGTGATTTGAAGAAAGTAGGTGGAATTTGTGGGAGTAGTTCCTCCAAATCCCAACTGATTCTGTTAATGAGCTGTTAGGATCTCAACAGTCATAACAACCCCATTAACTTAAGTGTTAAATCAGTCCTTAGTCTATAAAAAGCACAACTTCACTCCACTTGTTAGAACAACACACAAGATCAAAGAGAGAGAGCTCAAGTGTGGAGAACAAGATGAAGTATTGACTGAGAGTGTGTGTGAGAGCTGGGTTTGGGGAACTGTATTGAGAAGCACAACTGTTGGGAAAGTGCTTGCTCAGGGATTGCGACGAAAATGCATGTGAGATTGAGTGTTTAGAGTGCTCGATCCAAGATTGTTCCCAGAAGCTCGTAGAAGTTTTGTACTCATTTCGTTGATTGAATAAAGAGGGGTAGTGATTCCTAAAACTAGATTAAGTACAAGATCACATTGATCTTGTTCTGAACCAGTATATATACTTATGTCGATTTATGCTTTTATTCTTTTAGTTTTCTAACTGTTTGATAATTAGTCTTATTGATTTGTGTTTTTAATTTCATCTCTGGTTTACTGAGATTCATCAAAGGTTCTTGAACTAGGAAATCAATTTTGATTTCCTACAATAAATAATATTTTTACATCACAAATATACAATTAAATATAATTCGACATAAATATATGAAAACTAATAAACAACTTGATATTTACCATTGTAGGACATAACTTTTACGCGCATTGCTACAAGAACTGGTTTTGTTGCAATGGACTCCAAAATGATTGAGCATTCACTTGTGAGAAATTGATCCCCAAAAGTCAAAATTACCGGTTTCAACGTGGAAATATATTATCAATAAGAAAGAATTACTATGGTCTTATTCTTGTATCATAAAAACAAAATTAAATTACTTACTCTTTATTGATAAGTATTGCTTATGGTATTTTTTGGGCGAACGCGGATTACAACAACAAGATCTATTAAGAAGAAATTAAACATACTATACTGTCTATGTTATATATCAAGTAAAGCAAAAAGAAATTAAAGAGTAAAGTATATTCATATTTAGTGATAGAGTCTAAAGAGTCCATGTGTTCCTCAAAATCAGCAAATGCAGTAAAATTGTAACATGGATAAATTTGCACTTGCTTCAATGTCAGGAGTTTGTTCTATTAGAGTATATCTATTTATAATCCAATCAAACTCATGCTCAATAATTTGATAATGCGGTTTGCTTGCTTTGATCATTGCATTAGTTGAAATTTCGTTTTTAGTAATTACCAAATTAATTAAACCATGAATTAATTAAAATACGGAATGATAATTAATTGTTTACACAGAAAGTAGTTCTGTCGGAACAAAATCCGAACTTGTTACGACAGAACTGAACACAATAAATAGACAGTGCAAAAATTAAAGAACACAGCGAATTTTTACAAGGTTCAGAAACCCTTTCGGATAACCTACTCCTTAGGGCCACGCCCAGAGAATAAACCAATTAGTAAAGAAACAATGTGTACAAAAGCATTGACTTAAACAATGTAAGACTCCCTCTTAAACTATTGCCGCAATCTTGTTGTACTCTTCTCTACGAATCTGATTTAATGAAACACTGATTCTCTTGAACTCCCTTCAAAGAATAGTGAGTGCACACTTCCTCCCGAAGTGAGACTTAGATAGAATCCTCTCCCGAAGATCCTTATGAACACGTTCACAATAGATACTATCTGTTTACAATGGACTAGATAGATATCCACAAGTACACTCAGCACTCTCACAAAGATTAAGGTGAACAAACTTAATCTTTACAAATAAAGACACTCTTCAAAATAAGGTAATGTTTACAAATATTCAAAATGGAAGAGGTGAAAATTCCAAAGGCCTTGGCAAGATATTTATAGGCAGGGAAATCGTCCAAGGCCATCATTTTCTGGTATCTTTGAAATCAATTTGCGAATTCCTTTGATTTAGGAAATCAGCCAGCCAGATGCATTCTGTGTCGCAGAAAAGGAAACTGATGAGTCAGCAACGAAGTTAGTCTCATCTGGCAGAACGAACATGGTCATTTCTTTTGACCATGTTCATTTTCGACATCAACTTAATTTCATAATAGACATAATCCCTGAAAATAATCTCAAGATATTTGCACAATATATTTTTACCAAAAATTGATTATTTGTGATAAATAAGGTAAAAAATATATTCACACTTAAAGATATTTTCCTACTAGAAAATCAGCTAAATCATTAGATCAAGAATCAATACGGATATGCTACTGATTTTCCTTAATAACTTTAAAATATTTTTTCTAAAATAAAGTTAGCCAATAAAGGACTTTACAATCTCCCCCTTTGGCAACTTGATAGACAAAAATATTTTAAGAGTTTATTTTGAAGATCCTGCAAAGACAAACGAGATTTGAGCAAATAGTAATTTTACATTACTCCCCCTGCGAAAAGCATCTCAAAAGTAACAAGGATCAAAACATAAAACAAGATAAACCGATCAAAATGAACCTTTTACGAAATTGTCAGAGTTTTGCTTAACAAATTTATATCAGCATATAAATTGTTGCTTGCACATGGGTTCCTTGTACAAAATGAGATTTCTTTAATAAAATTAAAGAGAATGAACACCTAAAAATTGAAAATGATATGGACCACAATAGAGCTGTTTGGTAACACTTAAAAAAATAATTTTTTATTTAATTAATTAAAAATTTAAAAATTAAACATAAAATAGTATTTAGTAATTCTATTTTTATTTATTATTTTTAAAATATTTAATTAAAATTTATTAAAATTTGAAAATAAATATTTTTTACTTTAAATTTTTTTTAAACTATATTTTACTTTTTTCGTTTTTTTCATTTCTTTATCAAATCAAACCCTCATGTTAAACAAAAATAAAAATAAAAGTTATCAAATTTATTTATTATTTTTTGTTTTAAAAATAAAAACAAAAATAATTATCAAACAAATTTTTATTTTTTAAAAATAAAGAAACAAAAATAAAAATAATATTTATAGCCGGATAATTTTAGTAGTCTTTGGCTGTCCATCTTCTATCTGTAGGAATAACTTTTTTGATAAGCTTAAACACTCTTGTCGTAGTCAACACAAATTTTAAACTGTAGAATGAGTTACAAGTGGAATATATCTTGAACCATAACGGTAAGATAAATAACTTACCAAACTAAACTTAATATTTGTGGGAGTGGAATGGTAGAGAAGGATAAAAAAAAAGAGATATCGTGTTCTCGTAAATTTATTTGGATATGAGATATATATAATTTATGTTTATTTATGCGATAAAGATATAAAGGTGGTGAAACTGTGAATAGACGATAATAAAAGGTCTGACAAAGTAATAGATATTAGGTTTGGAATAATGACGATCCACATAAATATCAACATATAAAGTTACTATGATGGGCTCGTTTTTTGTTGAATGGGATATGATAGGTCGGATTGGGCATGACTTGAATTAGACATGTTGAATTAATGCCCTTGATTCATTTGAGATTGGGTATGACTCCATGAAAAATTTGAATAATAGGTGGGGGCAAATGAGATATCAAATGATTAATGCATATCATACATATTATTAGTTTCTCCATAATTTAAATTTGATTGCTCATAATAGTTGCACTCATAATTCCAACTATAATTAAAATGATCCATTTCAAGAGATATATATATATATATATTTAAAGAAAATCAATTAAAACAGAAATTAAGAAGAGTACTAAACTCAAAAATAAAATAAATAAAATTAAGATAACATAAACAATATTAAAAAATAAAAACAAGAGCTAGGACAAGATTTAAGTTTTTTTTTCTTTTTTTTCAAGAATATATATATATTTTTCAAGTTTTCTTTTCAAGTATATATTTTTTTCACAATAATATGATAGAGGATAAATAAAAATAAGGCAAAAATAAATAAGACTATCCAATTTTAGGCAAGAGTAGGGAGGCATAGCATGCCATCAACCATAAAAAAAATAAAGTAAAAATTAGGAGGCACAAGTGCCATTAACTAAAACATAAAATAAAAGACTAGGAGACAAAATTGCCATCAACTAGTAACTTGCAAAAATAAAATAAAATAAAAACAACAACAAGATAAATTACAACAAAATTATAATAAAATTA
Source organism: Humulus lupulus (assembly GCF_963169125.1). Taxonomy (NCBI): domain Eukaryota; kingdom Viridiplantae; phylum Streptophyta; class Magnoliopsida; order Rosales; family Cannabaceae; genus Humulus; species Humulus lupulus. The sequence goes on from NC_084799.1 coordinate 90,131,015, forward strand.
GGAGGCACAAGTGTCATCGACTATAAAAATTAAAATGATAGATAGGAGGCACAAGTGCCGTCAACTATAAAAATTAAAAAGATAGATAGGAGGCACAAGTGCGTCAACTAAAAAAACAATAAATATAAATATATAACTAAGTTTTTTTTATGGGTGGTAGAACTGTCCCAAATTTTCTTTTTATCTTTTTTTTTTAGATTTTATATAAATAAATAAATATATTTTAGTTTTTTTTAAGTACAAAAATTAAAATAACTAGTAGAAGAATTCACTAACCTTGAGATAAATTTCATTTCTTTTCTTGCAACTCCCCGGCAACAGCGCCAAAAACTTGATGGACTCAAAACGGGTATGTTTTAAATATTTATAACTTGCAAGCGCATGAATAGTATATGGAATATAGTGTTCGTGTAAGCACGAAGTCGAACCCAAAGGAGTTGTCTAAAATCGAAAAGGAAACTATTTTAAACCAAAATTAACAAATTCTAACCTAGCTCCAAAGATTGAAGATATTTTTGAATAATGAAAATACAATAAAAGACAATAATATAGAAATTAAAGACAATATATATAAATATAAATTAAAAGTAAAAATCAAGATAGTAAAAGAAAGATTATTAAGGATTAGAATCCACAAAATATAAGTTCAATAATATTTATAAGTACATTGATTCCCAAGTTTTAGTGATAATTAAAATAAATCAAACTATCATTTTCCAAGTAGATTTATAATTTTAAGCACAAATTACTTCTAAAAAGATATGATTTTTCTTCACTTTTCAAAATTATAATTTCAAAGCATTTAGTGTAAATCAATCTAATGAAATAACAAATAAATCAATGAACATTATTTATAAAGCAAAACATAATATTTTTGTTCTAAGCATGGATGTGTACAATTTAATGACACATCTTACACAAAGAATATTATGTTTTTGCACTAATGAAGAACAAAGTGTAAATATGTGCTAACAATCCAAAATACATGATATTTAAGATGAAAGAAGATATTTGAAGAATAAAATTCCATAAACTTTGTTGCACAAAATGGGAAATCAACATACAAAATAAATACTATCTAGTTACATATTGTTTCATCATCACCTTAATAATCTTAAAAAGATTAGAAACTCATAACTAGAATAGAAAATACAAACAAAAACATTACAAAAATAAATAGGAAAATTTGGAGGATGAACCCCCAAATTTTTCCTCTAAAAACACATAGAAAATTTACAACAAAGAAGAAGAAGAAAAAGAAGAAGAAGAAGATTGAGAGATCTTGAAAGTGTAGAATGTGTAGTGTGGTAACCTCCCCTCCCAAAATTTTCACTAAACTCCCTTTTTTATAGCAAAAAAAAAGGTGTTAAAATAATCAATTTAAATGAATTAAATTGATTAAATTAAATTAATTAATTATAATATGACAAATATGGGTAAATTATAGGGTGTAATGATGATGTTTTGATGTAAAATGTGTAGAAAAGTGTTGACATGGTTCTTCGCCAACAGGTAATTAAGAAAATAAGAGAAAGAGATTAGTGCTTAAATATGAACCGAAATAGATGAATGATCTTTTAATGGACTGGTGACACAACTACGTTTTTAGGTGGTTCAAAGGTTAAAATCCTTCTACTCCACCAGCCAATATTATTGTTATATTTCTGGTATTCTTTACAGGATACTTTGTTACATAATAGAATCCAATCCCTTGCAACTCCCAGGGTCTCCATATTTATAGGAGAGGGCACCTGGAAGTTGGTAAGGGGGGTCATCTCATGACCTTCTTACCCATCATGTCACTTCTGTGACATTCATGATTAATTCCTAAACCCTGATAAATGAAGTGTGGTCTAATCAACAGGTAAGGGGGATAATGGGCTGCACGGCCCAACCCAGTCGTGGGTGTCTGAATACGCACGTTCATGCTGCGTATCTGAGAATTCAGGGATATATCAGACACGTGATGTCTGATATATGCACGTTTACATTGCGTGGTTGACGTTTACATCTATTTCGATTCATATTTAAGCACTAATCTCTTTCTCTTATTTTCTTAATTGCCTGTTGGCGAAGAACCGCGTCAACAAAAAGTTTGGGTAAAAAGTTGGTATTTTGGAAAAAAGGAGACAAGGGAACATTGATGTTTTTGTTGGGCTCAAGGGAAGAGGCAGCTGCATGGGGGCTGGGCAGTTGGGCCTGGTGTACGGCTGGGGCCTGGATGGGCAGCTGCTGGGAATGAAGCTGATGAGGCTGCTTGGATTGGCATTTGGAGCAGGAGGCGTGACTTGAGGAGGGACTGCTGAAGTCTTGGGAGGTGATTATAGCTGGCAGCATTGCTGAAGGAGCTGGGACCGAAAGGAGGGAAGAAGGGTCTGCTGGAGGAGGGTTAGAGCTTGGGCAGGCTTGGGCTTCGGCTGGGCAGGAGGCCCAATTGGGCTGGTTGGTGGAAGTAGGCGCGGGCCCAGATGGCTGAAGAGAGGCTTCAGGCCCATGGGGTTGGATGGAGGCAGCTGGGTCTCTACTTTTCAGATTTACCATTTCTTCTCCTTTCTTTTCCAACTCTACTTATTTTCCTTTCCTTGCTTTTCAACTCAAAAGAAAATACAACATATTCCCTAAAATAAAAATAAATTAAATCTCAATCAAATATTTTCAATTATAAAATAAATCATATTAATTCTTTGAAAATATTAATTAAAACTTAATTCAATTTAACATTTAGTTTCAATAAAACACACATTTTTTTTTACTTTTAACTAAACACAATAATTTAAATTAAACTACAACAAAATAACTATAAAAACACACAAAAATATATAAAATCATGATAAGACTAATAAATTCAAAATTACTTAAAAACTTAATAAATCAATTAAAAACTCAAGAATTAAGCAACAATTAGCACATAAAAAGTGGTAAAATAAGTCTATTTTGTAGAGTTATCACTTACCGGATCAGACACACCAGAAAGGGTATTTGTCTGACCAGGAAAGGATTTAATTGGTCAGGAAACGATTTACCCGACCAGATAAGAATTTTGTCTGGTCAGGAGGGAGTCTTACCCAACCAGACACATCAAAAGGGTAGTTTATTCGGCCAGGTAAGGATTTAACTGGTCAGGGAGTGTTTCACCCGACCAGTCACCCCGACCAGTCAAATCAGAAGGGTAGTTTATCTTACTAGGTAAGGATTTAACTGGTCAGGGAGTGTTTCACCCAGCCAGTTACATTAGAAAGGGGTTTCACCCGACCAGTCACCTCAGAAAGGGGTTTCACCCGACTAGTTACCTCAGAAAGGGGTTTCACCTGATCAGTTACATCAGAAATGGGTTTTGTTATCCAAAAAATTGACATTTGATGACGTGGCAAGTAATCCCTGGACACGTGGCTGACACCTGGAAAAGCTCTGTTAGTACATCGACCAGAAGACGTATTAGAAACAGTTAGCGGCCCAGTCTTACCTGCGACCAGTCTGGTCGCAGGTTCCGCATGCGATGTAATATTACTGTAAAGATCTTTGTAGATCCCGAATTTAACTCACACAATCTCCTGAATATCCGGTTATTTAGGAGAGAATATCGGCAACTAAATCATGTAATCCCCCTTGAGCCTATAAGTAGAAAAAGATAGCTCAAGGGAGGGGACTTTTTTTGGCTTTCGAATTACGTGATACTAGTATAATTCTATCTGAAATATTGTATTGTTCTTGAGAGGTTGGTGAAACTCATTGAACCCTAGTTCTTTGATCACTCCTTTGATTCTCACATCAATAGCAGCTTAAGTGGACGTAGGTTATTACCAGATCCTGGGGCCGAACCACTATAAAATATCGTGTTCTTTTTACTTTTTGCCATTCGATTCTTGTCAACACATTCATCCACATCAAGCATATTCTGACTCTGTGTCAGTTAGCCAAAATCTGGGTCAACATTCTGGTGCTTTCATTGAGAGCTTGATTTATCATTGTTGAGAAAACCAATGGCGAAAACTGGAAGGAAAGCTGGACAGGCGGCCGCTGCTGCGCCATCAAACCCACCTCCTCCTCCCCCTGCAAGCGTTGCGGAAGATGAGCCACATCTGGACTTCGAGGAGGAAGAGATGGACGATGCAACGCTGAAAAGTACCCTGGGGGCGTTGCAGGAAGAGCTAGCTAACCTAAGAGCCAGTCAAGAGACTGCTGCCGAAGTTTTGGCGCGGCAGCAGCAGGAGATTGAACGGCAGCGCGCGAAGTTGAGCGAAAGGCAGGCGGAGATGGACCGCCGCCAGAGCGAAGGCATGGCAGCCCTCGAGGAAGCCTTGCAACTGGCTAGGAATCAGGCCGCACCTGTTTCGCAGCCTGACCAACCTGTTGATGGGCCACCCCAGAGGGGTCCAAATCCTAGCCCACCAATCCAGCCCTCGAGTCCACAAAGGCCCGAGCAGCCTCAGGTGCCCCATGACGATGTCCTGATGGACCCTGAGGCACAGCCTCCATCCCAGGCTGGTCGCGGAAATCCCCCGCAATAGAGGCAGAATAGGGCCGAGCATCAGCCTCGTAGTCCTAGACGCCGTAGGGGCGATGAGCCAAACCTACCGAACAGGGGTCAGTATCCTCCTGGAAACAGGAGGAACTCAGAGTCAGGCTCTGCGATCCATGGTCCCCCACGGCATGATAATGCACGGGGATACAACGACCAGCGCAGGCCGCCCTCTAACGCTCGGGACGCTTCAGCCAGGAATGGAAATCGAGGGAACAGTCAGTCCCACCATAGCCAATCAAGGTTCAGAGAAGGCCATGGATATAACGAAGCCGACTCAGGCAAGGGAAACGCTGGCCGAAGAAGTGAAGAAAGAGGTAAAGGCGGGAGCCAGGTACCTCAAGATGACCAACCCAACAGACGAGATGCTGGGGGGCAGCCTCGGCAAAATAATGTCTTCAACCGGCTCGGGGGTAGCGAGCAGCGGAGAAGAGACGAGGATTTGCAAGACGTACTCAATGATCACCGCGAGCGGCATGGCGAGAACATCTCCCCAGCAACAGAGGCCACAACGATACCTGCCGCTGTACAGGCCCAGATAGACGCCCTCAACCAGGCAGTGCAACAGCTGGTCGTGGGAAGGACATCTTATATCGACCACGATAGGAGGAAAGGAACTCCTTTTGTATAGAGGATAGCTAATGAAGAAACTCCAAGCAAGTTCAAAATGCCTACGCTTCCAAACTTTGACGGGTATGGAGACCCAGTGTCTCATGTCAGTAAGTTTGAAATACAAATGGACATTCAGAAAGTGTCCGAAGACGCTCGGTGCAGGATCTTCCATGCAACACTTTCTGAAGCCGCGCAGGAATGGTTTTTTAAGTTCCCCCCCCCCCGCAAGCATAGTTTCCTGGGAAATGTTCGTAAGGGAGTTTTACGGACAGTTCTATGCAAGTCGTGTGCATCCGACCGAAGCAAACCAGCTGGTTGAAATTTGCCAGCAGGATGGAGAATCAGTGAAGGACTACATCCAGCGCTTTATGCGAGCAGCTGGAGCAAAAATGGTGGGGGACGAGGGAAAAATGATGGCCATAACCGCGGGGGTTAGGCGTCGTTCTCCCCTCTGGAAAAGTCTTCGAAAGGAAGGGGTAAGAACTACCCAGGAGTTCCTGGACCGAGCTGATCATTACATCAAGCTCGAAGATGCCATTGCTGACGATGGAAAGCCTTTTGGCAAGGATAAGAAAGCAGCCGAGCCTGCCAAAGCCGCCAATGGGTCCAAACCTAACGGCCACGGCAAAGACAACGGGAACGGCAACGGCAATGGCAAGAATGGTCGAAAACGGTCGTATAACGAGCCTTCCACCTCCGACAATAAACGAGCCAAGGGTAATCGTTATGAACCTCGGTTCACTAACTACACTGCCTTCGTTGAGTCTCGGGGAGAGGTTTATCAGGCCACAAGTTCTAGTGTTCCTTATAAGAAGCCTAGCCCCATTCGAAAGGATATTTCGAAGAGAGACACTACCAAGTTATGTCGTTATCATAACGACTACGGACATGACACCAACGAATGCAACCAGTTGAAAGACGAAATCGAGTTCCTTATTAGACAAGGACACTTGAGAAGAAACGTACGGGCCTCGGGAAATTCCCAATGAGAAGCTCCGGGTAGCAATGAGAAGGCGCCCACGCGCCAACGCTCGCCACCCTTACAGCCTGCCCCCGTGACTGGCACCTTATTGACCATTTGTGGAGGCCCGCACCTCGCAGGAAATAGTGGAAAGGCCAGGGAACGAGATGCTCGGACTCTGCGCCACGACCAGGACATCGAGATGATGGCTGTGGAAGACCGCGCACCAAAAAAGGCTCAGTCAGAGGAAGGTGAAATAACCTTCTCTGACAGCGATGCCCAACATGTCCGTTTCCCATATTCTGATCCGCTGGTCGTGGACATCCAGATGGCCAACATGATGGTAAAGAGAGTGCTGGTCGATACAGGAAGTTCAGTGAATATCCTGTATAAGTCTACACTGGAATGCATGAAATTGTCCATTAAGGACTTGGAGCCCTGCAACCAAACGATATACGGCTTCTCTGGAGAAAGACTCGCCCCCGCCGGATTGATCAAACTACCAGTGACGACAGGTACGACGCCTACTACAAGGACATTACTCGCCAATTTTGTAGTGGTCGATTGTCCTTCGGCGTACAATGTCATCATTGGGAGGCCTATACTGGTTGATCTACGGGCCGTCATCTCTATGTGGCACTTGGCCATGAAGTTCCCAACAGACGTAGGGGTAGGACGCGTGTTGGGAAACCAGAGAGAAGCCAGAGAGTTCTACAACGCCTCAATCACAAAGGCAAAGAATGGAACGCCGAAGAGCACTACCTCAGATAGGTTGCAGATGGCAGTTGATACACAAGCCCAATCCGGTGATGAAGTCACCAAATTGGGTTTTGCCCAAAGTGAGGATAGAGATCTAGATCCTCGCTTTGGGGATTTTGAAGAGAACGTTGGACCCGTCGAGGACCTGGAGGAGGTCCAACTCGACGAAAAAGACCCGACCCGAGTCGTAAAGGTTGGGAAAAACTTAGAACCTACCACGAAGCACGCACTGGTAGAATTTTTACGGAAGAACCAGGAAGTTTTTGCCTAGTCACATAAAGACATGGCTGGGATAGATCCTGCGGTTATCAGCCATGTCCTGAACATAGACAAGACCTTTCCACCCGTGCAACAAAAGAGAAGGCTTCTCGATAAGGATAGATCAGGAGCCTTAAAAGAAGAAGTTGAAAGACTAAAGGAGAATGGGTTCATCAGGGTGGCATTTTATCCATCGTGGGTCTCCAATCCAGTGCTGGTTCCCAAGCCTAACGGGAAATGGCAGACCTGTGTGGATTTTACAGACCTCAATAAAGCCTGCCCAAAAGACTGCTTCCCACTCCCAAGAATCGATTAGCTGGTCGACGCAACTGCAGGGCACGAGATCCTCTCGTTCATGGATGCATATTCGGGCTACAACTAGATTAGCATGCATCCCCCCGACGAGGATCACACCAGCTTTCGGACCGATACGGGCTTATACTGTTACAAAGTAATGCCCTTTGGACTGAAAAACGCAGGTGCGACTTACCAACGGCTAGTCAACCACATGTTTAAGGAGCTGATCGGAGTAAACATGGAGGTATACGTGGATGACATGCTGGTAAAGTCTAAGAAGGCAGGAGGACATGTGAGGGATTTACAAGAGTACTTTGATGTATTGAACAAATACCAGATGAAGTTAAATCCCCTCAAATGTTCCTTCGGAGTTGGATCAGGGAAGTTTTTGGAGTTTATTGTAAATTCAAGAGGAATCAAGGCCAACCCCGAAAAGATAAAAGCCCTGATCGACATGAAGTCGCCAGGAAGGATCAAAGATGTACAAAGTTTAACCGGGAGAATCGCAGCCCTAAGTAGATTTATTTCGAAATCAACAGACAAGTGCGTCCCTTTTTTCAATCTACTTAGGGGAAATAAGAAGTTTGAATGGACAGGAGACTGCGAGAAAGCATTCCAGGCCTTGAAAGCCCATATGGCACAACCTCCCATCTTATCAAAGCCGATCGAAGGAGAAACTTTGTTTATTTACCTGGCGATTACTGAAGTTGCTGCTAGCGCGGTACTAGTGCGAGAGGAAGAAGGCGTACACAAAGCAGTCTACTATGTCAGCAAGAGACTGATCGGGGAAGAGTTGAGATATCCATCAATCGAGAGGTTAGCATATTTCTTAATCCTGGCCTCTAGGAAGCTACGCCCTTACTTCCAAGCCCATCCTATCACAGTTTTAACTGACCAGCCCCTGCGACAAGTCTTGCAAAAACCAGAGGCGGCTGGGCGATTATTAAAATGGGCAGTCGAACTAGGGCAGTTCGACATAACTTATTCACCGCGAGCAGCAGTAAAGGGACAAGTCTTGGCCGATCTTATTGCAGAATTCACCGAACTCCCAGACAGCGAGCAGTGCGAACAGCCTAATGCGCCTGAGCCTCAAGAGCAAGCTCCTTCATGGAAGTTATTCACGGATGGGTCGTCCAACGAATCCCACGCTGGAGTGGGAGTGATATTGATAACGCCGGAAGGGCATCGATTTCACTGCGCCATTAGGTTCGACTTCACCGCGTCGAATAATGAAGCTGAATACGAAGCACTCCTCACTGGATTGAGAATGGCAAAGGATATGAGCATAAAGACGCTTGATATCTATAGTGATTCACAGCTGGTGGTGAATCAAGTCCTAGGAGAATATCAAGCGCGAGGCTTAAAAATGGTGGCCTACTTGAATAAAACAAAGGACCTGCTAGCCCAGTTCACGAGGTACACCCTCCAGCAAATTCCGCGAGATCAGAATTCAAATGCAGATGCCTTAGCAAAACTCGCAAGCGCGAAGGATGCTGACACTTTGAACATTGTGCCAGTAGAAAGACTAAGTGAGCCAAGCATACAAGTGGTCGAATCCAGTATGGAGATTCGAATGGAGGATACATGGATGGCACCTTATTTGGAGTATCTGACGAACGATGTGCTACCAGCCGATAGAAACAAAGCCAGAACTCTACAAAGGCGAGCCGCTAGGTACATACTGGTCGATGGTATTATGTACCGAAGAGGATATTCAATGCCACTACTCAGATGCGTTACACCGGAAAAAGCTAAGGAACTCATTAAAGAGGTGCATGAAGGCTTCTGCAGGGATCACGCTGGGGGGCAGAGTTTGGCAAAGAAGATTCTAAGGCAAGGCTACTTCTGGCCAAATGTGAACGAGGATTCGGTGGAGTTTGTACGAAGATGCGATAAATGTCAAAGGTTCTCCAAGATTCCATGAGCAGCTCCAAACGAATTAAAACATATGCAAAGCCCGTGGCCTTTTGCAGTATGGGGAATAGATTTGATTGGATCCCTACCTACAGGGAAAGGCAGAGTAAAGTATGCAGTCGTGGCAGTTGATTACTTCACCAAATGGGCCGAATCTGAACCACTCGCTACCATCACGACCAAGAAAGTTCTTGACTTTGTTATCAAGAACATCGTCTGTCGATATGGTTTTCCTGGAAAGATAGTTTCAGACAACGGAACCCAATTTGACAGCGACTTATTCACCGACTTCTGCGAAAGACATGGAGTTATTAAAAGCTTTTCTTCAGTTGCACACCCCAAGCAAATGGGCAGGTCGAAGCCGTGAATAAAACTCTTAAAGATACCCTGAAGAAGAGGCTTGAAGAAGCTAAAGGAGCGTGGCCAGAGCAGCTGCCTGAAGTCCTCTGGTCGTATAGAACGTCTCACCGAACAGCGATAGGACATACCCCATTTTCTTTAGCCTACGGATATGAGGCAATGTTTCCTGTCGAATTAGATCCCCCCTCACATCAACGCCTAACATACGACCAAGACCAGAATAGCCAACTGATGATGGAATCCCTAGACTCGATTGACGAGATACGGGAGAAGGCCCAACTCCGAGTTGCTGCGTACTAGCAAAAAGTTTCCCGGTACTTTAACTCCAAAGTTAAAGAAAGAAAATTCAACGTCGGTGACTTGGTGCTACGACGAGTTTTCTTGAATACCCGCGACCCTACTGCTGGAGTGCTCGGACCTAATTGGGAAGGACCTTACCAGATTGAAGAAGTCCTTCATCCGGGCACCTACAAACTTGCACGCCTAAACGGAGATCTCGTTCCACGTTATTGGAATGGAGAACACCTACGCAAGTACTATCAGTGAACAGTCCTTTTTAAAGGACTGGCTTGTATTAAAATTTTACTTTTTACAAGTTTTGCAAAGAGGGTTAGCCACGCTGTATGGCCATGTTTAGTCCATTTTTAATACGAGATTATAAGGGACTGTACGCAGCCAGTCATTCTTGCCAACTTTTGTAAATTTATATTTACAAGTATTTGTTCATTACGTGTGTTGTTTTGCTGTATTACAAGTATTATTCACCCGAGAAAAAATGTTCGAACAGGTCGTGGTCAAGGCAAGTGACCAAGGACCTAAAGCTCATCGATCACTTGGGGGGCATATAAGGCACATCGATAGCAAAGCGTACCATGAGGTATGTAAACACATGAACAAAATGAGTGAAAGCATGCTAAGGTACTTAGAGTATTTTTCAAAATTTATATTTTGTTAAATCAAGCCAAAGTACTATGCTAAGTTCGGTCATACGGACAAATGTTATAATAAAGGAAAATGTTATAGCATCATGATGTAATATTTTACACCGCAAGCATCATTGCTTGGATGTAACTGTTCAAATAAAAGAAAAGGTTTGCTACCCATGCAGCAAATTCAAAAAAGGTATTGTCTTTACATCACAACCCGTGGGTCGTATAATCAAAAGAAAGAAAAAATATTAATAAAGCTCAAGAGGCATTGGGAGCAGGAGGGTCTTTATCAGCATTCTGGTTGGCAGCATCCTTAGCAACTCCTTCTTCCTCTACGCCAGCAATGCTTGGGGAAGCAGGGACCCTGGCTCTTGCCTCCTCTTCAACCAGTTGAGCGGTGCAGCGAGCCAGCTCGGCAGTCCTAACATCTTCTGAAAGATAGCTGAAGCCAGCACCCTGATTGTGTTGCCAGAAGTTGTAAAAACACCGGAGCGTCGTCCTCTTATATCTTTCCAGATTCTTGGAGTTGTCAAGCTCCAGCTGCTTTACTTTGCCCTCAAGAGTAGCAATGGCCTCGTCCTTGGACTTATGCTCCTCTTCCAGTATCTTGCGTTCGCGATACTGGACTCGGCTGGCCTCCTGATACTCCCCCCTCTGCTTTATTATAGCTGCCATCGTAGCTTCAACCTCTGACAGCTTTGTCACCACGGAATCCCTCTGCTGAACCATCGCCTCCAACTCCTTTGCATGCCTGGCCTCTGCAGCCGAAAGTTCCTCGGCCGCTTTCACCTGGTGCCTCTTGATAGCCTTTGCTCGAGCCTGTTCGATGGTGGCTTGGGTGCGGGTATGAGCAGCAGTTGTAGACAGCAAAGCCTGAGGGAAAAAGATAAAGTTAGAACCTGTTGCAAAGAATAAAAGACTAAGGCCTAAGAAATAAAGAAGCACTTACGCTGGCTATTTCGTTCAGGGTCCTGTTCAAGATTTGGTCGACCGCCATGCTCTCTGCCTCAACCAACGCATTTTTGACGCGGTTGTTCTTCGCGATGTGCGCGAGGCGGTCTTTGGCTTCTCGTAAGGCATGGCTCGAGAGTTTGGCCCCAAGAGTTTCTTCCCGCTTGTTTTGTTCCCTGGTGGGCGCAGCCGGAGGGTTTGGTGGGGCAGGAGGAGTCTGCTTCTCAGCAGGAGCCGAAGGATGAGCAGAAGTTTTCCCAGCTGGCATGTCCTTGGGAGGGTCTTCTATTCGACTCTTTTTGGCGGGTCCCTGGCTTGTTTCACCGGTGTGTCTCCTTGACGACTTTCGCCGGAGCTGAGGAACTTCCTCTTCCTCCTCAGCCTGATATAGGTCGAAGACATTAGGGGTAGCCATATCTGCATAACACATGCAAAGGGTAAGATAGAGGAAGATGAAAATTCTTTATCCAACGGAAAAGAAGGTCACAAAGTTAATACCCGAGCTACAACTACTGGTCGCTATACTATTGACTCTATTAGTCACACACTCACTATCTGGCACGAAGAAGTCTGGCCCTAGATGTGGAGTACATGTAAAGTTTCCCTCCCCGTCAAACAAGTGACGGGGAATTGGCAAGCTATTTAAAAGAAAAATAATTTTACCGTTCTCATCAGAGGATTCCCCCAAGTCCACAACCGGCTCTTTGGCCTTTTGTTTCCCCTTGCTTTGGGGAGCAGAAGGCCTTTCTGCGGAAGGATTGCCCGTGGGCTCCCTGATTGTAACCCCCGTTGGCCTCCTTCGAGGAGGGGACGCGGGAGGTTGCTGCTCGGGAACCCCCTCGGCAGTGGCATCGGCTACCACGGATCCTCTTGTTTCGTGGCGAGGAGCCAGGAGGCCAGACAGCCTCAGGTTTTCATCAGTAACCAGGGACTTGACGCTTTTTCCTGCGTCAGCCATCCTGGCCAATGCATTGGACCTTAACACCATGTCTGGTGTTGGGGTCGGATGTAACCATGGGCCTGAAAACCAAAGTATAGTTTGAGAAGAATGAAGAGAGACTCTTTGATTAAAAATATCGACCAGTAAAAGACGGCACTTACCTCCTCGAGCGAAGGCCAGGTTGTTGCTGGTTATGTTCGGAGTAAGGAAGTACTCCTTACTGTACTGCCCCACGTTAGATATGTGCGTGGTGTCACTCAGGAACGTCCGGTTTGTTTCCTGGTGACAGAGGTGGAAGAAACCCGTCCCATATTGTTGCGGGTTGGATTTAAGGTCGAAAAGATAATTGACCTCGTGGGGGGTAGGTTCTGGCCATTTTTTAAGTTTGTACAGGGTATAGAGTGCGGCCAGCATTCTATATCCGTTTGGAGTAATTTGGAAGGGGGCGATGTCGAAATAATTAGCCACCCCCTGATAAAAAGGATGTAGAGGGAGGAAAGCCCCTGCCTCTATGTGATACCGAGACTAGGCACTATATATACCTCCGGGGAGGTTAGCCCTTTGATCTGCGGCAGGAATTTTAATGGAAACCCCTGTGAGGGGATACTTCCTGAAATAGTTAGCAACCATCCAAAGAGTCACTGAGCTGGTCGGGGAAGTATACCATTGGACATCAGGCAGATTCTGATGGCGAGGGCGGGCTCTAATTTGGATGTTAGGGTCAGGAACAGGATTGTTTCGACTGTTGGTCGAGGGAACCCTAGCCTGCGAATCAAGCTGGGCAGGAAGGTTTGGACTATCGTCGGAGTCAGGTCTTCTCTTGCCTGAGGATTTGGAACGAGCCATTTGAGGAGGAGAAGGAAGAGGTCTGGAAGAGGATCGTGAGAAGGGAATCTCGTGGATTCGGTCGGCCGGTTGTTCTTCGCCTTCGAGCAGCTGGGCGAGAAGATCGTCGTCGATGGGCCGTTCGCCTCCCCATAAATCTGGCATCAATGTCTGCAAATAGAAGAATGGGGAGGTGAGGATGGAGAATTTTTAAAGGCTTTTAGAATAACGCTGGTCGAGTATACAAGCCAAGCTTTTATACAACAACATTCTAACAAAAAGTTAAATTTTTCCGCACGAACAGTTTGAAAAACGGATTAGAGGGTGAAAGTAAAAAGTTTTTCAAAAAAGCTTTTTCAACTCCCCTTAGGGCGGGAAAAACCTATTTTCCAACTGGCCTAAAGATCATAATTTTACTTCGATTTTACGTCCTAAAAGTATGATCCCGACTATTAAAATAACTCGTAACCCTTTTTCGCCTACAAGACATTCTAATCACAAGTATCTCAAACCAGAAGCAGATGAACTCAAACAGTTGACATACAGAAGCATGCATTGTGAAAATATAAAACATAAAGATCCGAAGACTTACCAGAAAAAAGATCGTTGAGAAGTGAAAAAAAAGGGTCTTCGGAAGTCGAGGTGCTTTCAAGATGAACTTGGAAAGTGCAGAAGAACGGTTTCTGGGAGAAGACGAGAGATCTAGTTTTAGGGTTTCTGGAGTGAGTAGTGGCGTGCGTAAAAAGAAAAGGAAGATTTCGGAGATATTATATAAGTTTGTTTGTGGCATTAAAAAGGTGTAATCATCAGTTTCCCTTTTTCGAAGTATGGGGAAGCGGAATAGCCGTCGAATTATTGCTGGGGAACCAAAAAGTCATGATTAGACAGGAGTAGGTTACTTTTTCCAAGAACACACGAAGGGTTCTGACACGTAAGGCGGGGTTACCGAAGGGTCGTTCGCTCAAAAGTTTATTTATTGCTCGTAACAAATAAACTTGGGGGGCAAATGTTATCCAAAAAATTGGCATTTGATGACGTGGAAAGTAATCCCTGGACACGTGGTTGACACCTGGAAAAGCTCTGTTAGTACATCGACTAGAAGACGTATTAGAAATAGTTAGCGGCCCAGTCTTACCTGCGACCAGTCTGGTCGTAAGTTCCGCATGTGATGTAATATTACTGTAAATATCTTTGTAGATCCCGAATTTAACTCACACAATCTCCTGAATATCTGGTTTTTTAGGAGAGAATATCGGCAACTAAATCATGTAATCCCCCTTGAGCCTATAAGTAGAAAAAGATAGCTCAAGGGAGGGGACTTTTTTTTGGCTTTCAAATTACGTGATACTAGTATAATTCTATCTGAAATATTGTATTATTCTTGAGAGGTTGGTGAAACTCATTGAACCCTAGTTCTTTGATCACTCCTTTGATTCTCACATCAATAGCAGTTTAAGTGGACGTAGGTTATTACCAGATCCTGGGGCCGAACCACTATAAAATATCGTGTTCTTTTTACTTTTTTCCATTCGATTCTTTTCAACACATTCATCCACATCAAGCATATTCTGACTCTGTGTCAGTTGGCCAAAATCTGGGTCAACAGGTTTCATCCGATCAACTACATTAGAAGGAAGATTTAGCCGACCAACTATGTTAGATTAAGGAGTGTAGCCGACCGGATGTGTCAGAATCTCAGGAGTTAACTGCCCAGTGACTTCTTTACAGAATCTCAGTAACAACTTCAACCCGAATCGCTCATAACTACTGCGCGCGAATCTCTCAGATATCCTGAAGTAATAAGTATATTGTTATAATTTGAATGTGTTTATTGCTTTATTAATTAAAGTTGGTAGAAACAACCAAGAACCCCATCAAAACAAGATATTTTTCATGTACGATCTATGAGCCTATAAATAAAGAGCTCATGGCATCATTTGATCTGATCTTTTTGGAGACTTTTAGACTCTCTAATTTTGAGACTTTGGGACTGTGACTTGGGACATTCTTGGGGTATTTTCTTAGAGAGCTTAGAGAGAGAAAGCTTGTATTATCACTACAACAAAAAAAGCCATTTGCGTCAGTTTATAACTGCCACAATTGATTTTTTGCATCAGTTTGATATGTGACGCAATTGCCCATGATGCAAACCAGAGTGTCATTTGCGTCAGTGGGGCACTGCCACAAATGCCAGTTTGTGGTAGTGCCCCACTGACGCAAATGACACTCTGTTTGCATCAGTGGGGCACTGCCACAAATGTTAAAAATGAGTATTTTTTGCGTCAGTTGGGCACTGTCACATAAAGTATTAACCAGGGAAATTGCAAATGTTTATGCCAATTTCCCTGGCCTATTTTGATAAAAAAAAAATCAGCACCAGAAACAAAAAAACAGCAGCAGAAACAGAAAAACAGCAGTATGAACAGAAAAACAACAGTATAATTTTTCTTAAACATTTATCTAGAGTTAACATTTGTGATCAAAACTATAAAAGTAATTCAGATATCAAAGTTAATATATGTACTCTTGTGTGTTCTAAATTTCTAAGTATTAAACCTACTTAAACTAAAATTTCCTCACCAACTTGCTCAAATTACTAAATCTTACAAAAAATTGGGCAGCATTTCTCTTATTTCTATCATATTTCCCAAAATTTAAATAAACCTATATTCATCACATAAATACAACAAATCAAGTAATCAATCAAACATGTACAATTACAACTTTATATCACCGCAGCACACAGTCCCAGATCCTGTCTCCACTATTTTATAATTCGTACATTCGACTAAGTTCAATATCTTAATTATACATTAAGGTTTAAAATATTACCTCTAATATAAAATCCCCCAAAAGCTTGATCTCACCAACAAAGTTGTCAACAAAATACCTACTCAAATATAACAATAAAAAAAAAAAAAGTTAACAAAATATAAAGAAAAATATATTAAAGCTATATTGTAACTAAATAAACAATAACGTGCTTAAAGAAAACAAATAATTTGTTATATGTACTCATTTATATACTTAAACCCGAAAGAAAGTTTTTTTTTTTTTTAAAAAGTTAACAAATCACATAAAGAAAAATTGACTATAAATATCCTAACTAAATCAATAATAAAATATAACTTAAAAAAACAAACAATTTTAATATATACATATTTAACCAATTAAACCCAAAATTTAAAAATAAATTTAAAAAGTTAACAAAATATAAACAAAAATTTACTAATAATAATCAAACTAAACAATTAATAAAATGAAAGTTATACAAAATATATCCGTTAATATATATATACACTCATTTATATAAGTAAATTCGAAATTAAATTAAATTTTAAAAAAAAGTTAATAAAAATAAAATAAATTATAATAAAAAAATTCTAAAAAAATCAAATATTAAAATGAAAAGTTTAAACCTAAAACAATTACATAATCATTAATATAAAACTATCCCAAAATTAAAAAATCCGAAATTATGTCAATTTATAAAAAAAAATCACAAAAATTAAATTTAAATAGCAAAAATTAATAAAATTGCACTTACTTGTGGTAATTGAGCAATGTGGGTTTTTGATGTAGAAAACCCCAAAAAACCAAGAAAGTTTATGGGTTTTCAAACCACAATCTTCAAAAATACAAAATCTATCCAAAAAATTAAAAGAAAACTATATATAAGTTACATAAACATATATAAATCACTATTTTTACATTAAAATTGAATTTTTTTTGATAAAAACGTACCTAGGTGAGCAAATGTGGAAGGAGGCACCGCTGGTTTCTCTGGTTTTTCAAGCATTTTTCGTTTCTGAACATTAGGAAAGGGGGTTGTACACGGGACGATGATGGTTTATTTAGGTTATTCGGGCCGTTTGCGTCAG
The DNA here is from genome assembly GCF_963169125.1 of Humulus lupulus. Classification (NCBI taxonomy): domain Eukaryota; kingdom Viridiplantae; phylum Streptophyta; class Magnoliopsida; order Rosales; family Cannabaceae; genus Humulus; species Humulus lupulus. Next base: position 90,148,221 of record NC_084799.1, read on the forward strand.
TGCCCCACTGACGGTAACGGCCCGTTTGCGTCAGTGGGGCACTGACGCAAACGCTCCATAGTGAAACGCGCGTTTCACTTAGGCATTTGCGTCAGTGCCCCACTGACGCAAACGGGCCGTTGCCGTCAGTGCCCCACTGACGCTGTTAACGGCCCGTTTGCGTCAGTGGGGCACTGACGCAAACGGCCCCATTAAACAGCGTCAGTGTATGTTATGACGCATTTGCCCCATCATTTGTGGCAGTGCCTAACTGTCACAAATGCTAATTTTTGGTCAACAGCGTCAGTCAACTGCGTTGACTGACGCGTTTGACTGACACAATTGCCCTTTTTTGTAGTAGTGTATCTAGAGAGAGAAACTCTGTATTTTTCTACTTACACTTAAGAAACTCAGTTGGCTCAGGTTCATATGATCTTAAGTGTAGGCTACATATATCACAACTCCAAGTAGATTAGGCTATTAACAACAAAATTGAGCTGAACCACTATAAAATTGGTGGTGTCGTTTTTACTTTCTATTCAAGGCTAGATTTTATTATTGTTTTTGCGTGTACTCGCCGTTGGCCAAATCGTGGTCAACAAGTATAATAATATTTTATAATATTTAAATTTATATCGATATAAGTATTAAATATTTAGTCTTGTATTAGATATTATTATAATAATAATATTTTATAATATTTGAATTCATATTAATATAATTAGTAAAAATATAAAATTATATATTATTATCATAATAATATTTTATAACATTTAAATTTATATTAATATAGTTATTAAATGTCTAATCTTTTATTATATATTATTATAATAATGATATTTTATTACATTTGAATTTGAATTTAAATTTATATTAATATAATTATTATATATGTAGTCTTATTTAAATATTATTATAATAATGATATTTTATAATATTTAAATTTATATTAATATAATGATAAATATATTTTTTTAAGCTAGTTTTAAATGTATATTCTGTTAAATATTTAGACTATTCTGTTAAAATTTACAAAACAAACTGTTAAAACCAATAATTTCCGTTATCTACAGATTTATTATATAGAAAAGATCTATGTATTTTTTTTTAGGAAAAGGACGTGCAAAATAGTAACATAAGTAGCAAGTGTATGAGTCAAGCTATAGTCAGTATGCGAAATGGACTGACAAAAGCCACCACCTACGACATTCAAGACGTAAATAACATCTAACATAATCGGATTAAAACTACTACCATTACAAACCCAACCAACAACAACACTAGAATTACATTCAGTTTTAAAAAAATAAAACCCAAAACTTTAAAATACTCAACAAAATAAAATTTTAATTTAAAAATATATATACATATATTATGATGTATGTTTTTATGTTACGTTGAATTTTTTTTTAAAAGCACATATCTAATAAATTTATAACTATTTAAGTGTGGTACATTTTATGAAAGATAATAGCTCCTTCTAAATTATTTTTCCTATATTGATTATTAATTGTAGTCGGTATTGAAGGTATTACATGTGTACATGAGTTTTTTTTAATGCCATCAATTATTCAATAAGCTAGAAAACATAATCGTATTTTGCATAGTATTTTGTAATGATTAAAAAATATATATTTTAAATTTTTTTTAGAGATTGTGTGGTAGGAAGTCATTTTCACCCTACCCATACAACATATTTCTTATATGAACATGTGAGCGCGACTTGACCCCAATTTTTATTTTTATATTTTATGATGATGTTCATTGTATACCAAATAATTAAAGTGCCAAAAACAAAATTCAAATATCTTGTTGTACACATATTATTATTATTATACACTTTGCTTGTTTTTTTATATAAAAATGTCCAAATTATGTATAAAGAAATTTATGTTTTGTGTAAGGGTTATTTTGGCTGATAACTTTTAGACATCGTGTTTTATCAAAAAGTTAAAAATAGGAATAGATAGATCGATTATTTGAACACTCTATTTTGATCGATTACCGGTTTTGACATTTTATTTTTAAAAATTAACCTTTGAACCATTCATGTATTCAAAAGGTTAAAAATTCTTTATAAAAAATAAATTATTTATATAACATGTTTTGGGTCACACCATTTTAAACCTTTTTTTTTAGCTGATTACCAGTTTGGAAATTTTATTTTATAAAATTAACTCTTTGACCTCGTATTTGATCAAAATGTTAAAAATAGGAATATAAAGATAGATTATTTAAAATACATGTATTTTAGTCGATTAATTATTTGGACCCTTTATTTTTAAAATGGTAAAATAAATTGTTAAAAAATTTGGAACTCGTGTATTGTCAAAATGATAAAAATAAGAATATATAGATAGATTATTTAAACCACATGTACCCTTTATTTTTAAAATGGTAAAATAAATTATTAAAAAAATTCGAACAAAGAATTAGTATTGTATAAAATTTGTAAGATAAAAAATTGTTTTTCTTATTTCTGTATATTCAATCGGTTAAACACAAGCCTATTTATACACTTTACGCACATAATCCTCTTAATTATAGATTAAACAACAAATCACAAAGATAGCTACAAATTATCTAAATAAGAAAACTACTAATTTATGGCTATAACCAAATCGTGGGATTTGATTTTGATTTTCACTTATTTGTCAACATTCCCCCTCAAGCTGGACTGTAAATATTGATGAGTCCAAGATTGTTTACTAGAAAATCAAACACTCGTTCAGATAACCCCTTTGTGAGGATATCAGCCAACTATTGATCGGTATGTACATATTTGATGTTGATAATTCCTCCATCAATCTTTTATTTAACAAAGTGACGATATACTTCAACGTGTTTAGTTCTGTCCTGATGTATAGGGTATGTGCAATACTGATGGTAGATTGATTATCACAGTAGAGCTGAATGAGAACTTTATATTCAATCTTCAATTCTCCTAGTAGGCGTTTGATCCATATTTCTTCATACACTCCATGGGCCATGGCTCTATACTTGGCTTCTACGCTACTTCTTGCAACAACTGTATGTTTTTTTACTTTGCCATGTCACCACATTTCCCCAAACAATTGTGCAATACCTATATGTAGACTTTCTATCATTAGCTGACTTGCCCAATCTGCATTTGTGAATATTTCAACCTTCCTCTCAATTGTCTTTTTGAAGAAAAGACCTTTTACTGGTGTCTGCTTTAGATACCTAAGAATTCTGTATACTGCTTTGAGATGTCCTTGAGATGGATCATGCATATATTGACTGACTTGCTGGGAAGGAAATATCAGGTTTGGTATATGAGAGGTAGATAAGCTTCCCTACTAGTTGATGGTACCTTCCTTTGTCAATTGAACTTCCTTCAAACATTTTTCTCTTGTCTCCGAGCTCGATTGGAAAAAAAATCACATATCTAATAAATTTAGAAAAAAATAATGGTAGATTTTAAAAAAAGATAATACCTCTTTGTAGAAAATATTTTTTGTATATTGATTATTATTTGTAGTTAGTGTTAAAGGTTTGATAAAATTTTTGATACATTCACCATTTGTAGTTCTCAATAATGCAACATATAATTGGCTATGTGAAAATACTGGTTCTGCAAGATATATGCTAACGAAATCTAATGTTTGCTCTTGAGGTTTATTGATTGTCATTGCAAAACTTAATTGTATTGGAAATTGAGTTATTTTAAACGAAAAATGATTTTTTTTTTCAATTCCATTCAAGTTTAAATGGAAATAATGTTAGGACATTGTATTTTGAAAATTTTCCCATAATAGTTTAGGATTGTCTGGTTCATAGTGCACAATTAGTATATAGAAAATAAACGATGTAAATCATATGGAACTTGAAATAATGATGCTTTTCTTCTAAACTTGGGCTCAAATAATTATCTCCTTTTAATAATCCTTGTAAAAGAGCAACCTCCCGAAAAGATGGCACTATCATTAACGCTTCTTAAACTGTAACACCCCGATTTCCCGAGATATCACATTAAGAAGTCCATTTAAAACAATAAAAGATAAACACCTTCAAAACTCATTTACTGCAATAAATTGTGCATGAGATCTCATTGTTTATATATAAAAAAAAAACATTTTTAAACCTTAAACCATAAACAACATAAGCTGTAACATCTTTAGAAAAATACCATAACTGTTTTCAAGAAAATATAAATACTTTTAAAAACTCTAAAAAAATATTGTGACATTCCCACTAACATGTGAAATCCACGCCTCAAGCTGGCCATCATTACCTATGACACAGAGTACCCGTGAGCTAACACCTAGTAAGAAGAATTATGTAGGACACAACTCCCCTAACTAGATAATAACATATCATTATACAAAATCACATGTGATATAAATGCAATACCATAATAAAAATACAATGCATGCTGTACTCTCACACATACATCATAGTCTCATATTGCACATTGTACTCATCTACGATAATCAGCTCACATCCATGTTGATCATACATGAAAAGTAATTTGCCCTGCCTTGTGCTATACTCACACTTGGCATTCCCACGGGGCATCTCATTAACATGAACTGTACTCACCCATGATAATACCTGGAAGTGTTGTGCTAATATAAGGAGCAATTACATAGAACACGCCTATAGTCAATCATTCAAGCATGTCAACTATCTAGTCATTCTAGCACTATTTTCATGCTAACAACACTATCATAAAATAATCAATTACAAAACATAAGTACATAAAATAGAAAATCATATAACAAGGTTGTATGCTTAAACATACACCCAGTGCACAGGTGTCCACTCTTCTTACCTCAGTTGATGCGAACTCATTTTCCTTTCTTTGTACTCCTTGTAGAGTTCCCTTGTTGAGGTCAAGACCCTAAACACTCAACAATACAACGATGCACTTAAAATACATCCAAAAACTAAGGTTTGAGACATACAAACCCTAGTTTCAAAGATTATGTTGGTATTAAAAGAGCAAATCAAAGATACGCAGTGGGGAATGAGCCCTTTTTAATAATTATTAATACCATCCAAGATTATACACACACACACACACACACACATATATATATATATATATATTAAATCACATGCAATCAGATTAGATATTACATCTTGTAGCCTATCAAGTGTCCTCGAATCTTTTTGTATAAAATCAACGATCTTCCTATCAAAGTTCTGAAAGCTCACACCTTGATCTTCCACACCAATGCTCAAACACACAAGGACATGTGTGGGCACGTAGGATTCAAAATGTTGATTTATGACTCTCTAGATGCACTCAACACATGAGATCTAGAGATGTTTGATAGAGAGAAGAGGAATTGAATAGTTTTTAGGTTTATGAAAACCATTGCATTTTTTTCAGAGAGACAGTCTGACAGTCTATGAAAAACAAAGACCTTTTTTCAAAAGTATCGCTTCTTTTTAGTTTTATAAAAATAATTAGCTTATTTAATTAATCTTTAATTTATTAAAATAAAATTGATTAGTTATAACCTTATTTAATTATTGAATTAAAATCATATTTAAATAAGAATAATTAAATAAAACAAATTATTTGAAATTCAAAATTCAAATCCAAGGGATAGAAAATCCCTGTGTGTGGCGCCCCACTCAATATAGAGTGAGTGTGTCGACCACACCATTAGGGTTATCCCTAATTTTCTCATTTGTTTATTTAATTAATATTTAAGAAAATATATTCATCCCAAAATAAATAGCAATTAATTTAAAATGATCTTTATCTTAAAATATCAATTTTAAATAAACAAATAAATATCTTATTCTAAATAAGATAATTATTAATATCTCTTTATATATTATTCCAAACAAGATTAATATTTATTTTAATTTATAGTTTTTCAAAATAAAAACTATATAATTAAATAGTAAATTAATTCATAATTAATCAATTGCCCATAACTATCACATAATTATTTCATTGCCCTGGAAAATTAATTCCTTTGAAATTAAGTCATTCTCTTTACAAATCTTTCTTTCGACATCCGTACCCTTGACAGTGTAGGACAAATGTGATCTGGGGACCATGGACTTATAATACGAAGCTTCAATAAACCAAATTATTAATTAAACTCTTTAATCTAATAATCATATTTATTAATTCCATGATTACTCCACTATATATTTGAAATTGCACTATAAGTATTTATAGAATTATATTTACAGAATTTTCTCTTGTAGTCTATTGATATAATCAATAAATGTAGTTTTGTCCTCAATTTATTGGTTTGTTAATTAGAGCTGGTCAATATTACTGTTTTACCCTTCTAATTACCTCTTGATCCTTAAGTACCATTAATTCACTAGCGAATAATTAATCTATAATCTAATTATATATTTGAGCTCAATAACTTTTCAGTTCCAGAATTAACCCTTAAGGGATCCAATATTTGATCCGTTAGGAAAGTATGAATTCAGTTATTATAATTCATGTTCCTAGCCATTCATGATATTGAATCTCCAAAACAAAAGTGATTAACCTCATTATACTAAGAAACTATAGTGCACCAAATTTTTTTTTTAGATTATTTAAATTTTTGTGATTTATTTTATTTAAATGTTAAGTGTGATGAATTGTTTTATTTAAGTGTTGTTATTTTATTTAGTTGATTGTTTGTTTTGTTTGTTTTGTTTGATTGTTTATTATTTTATTTAATTGTTAGAATTGTTTGGTATAATCTTTTGAATTTAAATTTGTTAATTGCTTGTTTGGTTAATTAATTTAATAAGTGAATAGTGTGTAACATGTGTTATTTTACTATTAGTGTTACATTTTAAATAAATGTGACAATTGAGGTAATTATGTGAGTTATGATTGAATGCACTAAGGTGCATGGTAGATAGTGATGCACTCTAGTGTTTTAGTGTGTGCTAGTACATGGTAATAAGGTGCACATGTGTGGATTTTCTACACATTTTATAATTGCCATTTATGATATTTTTGGGTAGTTTATTTTAATAAGTAGGGAATTAAAGAAAAATAAAATAAAAATAAAGGAAATGGCATGTAGTGTGGACGTGTATGTGTAGTGGGAAAAGAATGGTTTATTCCATTTATTTTCTTGATTCAATTAAATTAAAATTAGAAGACCATGGTTATTTTAGGTAAGGATGTGATCATCTTTTTATTCCTTGCCATTTAAAGATAAAAACAATTATACAAAAATTAAGAGAAAATATGGAGAGAATAGGAAACTTACCTTTTCTTTTTCTTAAGCCATTATGAGAGAATAAGGATAAAGGGGAAAGGAAAGAGGGGAAGAGCCATTTGCTTTTGTGGCTGCCGAAATTAGAGAGAGAGAGAGAGAGAGAGAGAGAGAGAGAGAGAGAGAGAGAGTGGCGTGTAGAGAGAGAGGGAGAAGAAGAAAGAAAGAAAGAAGAAGAAGGTGAAGAGGAACCCATCTTGGAGTATGTTCTCTTGTTTTCTTGTTTGTCTAATCTCTTTTTATTGATTATATGTTATTGACTTGTTTATTTGTTGTGTGTGTTTGGGTTCTTTCTCCTCCTCATGGTGGTTTTCAAATAAAAAAAACCCTAGGCTTGAACAAGGGTGTGAAGTTTGGGTGTTGATCTTATTGTGTTCTTGATTTTACAATCAAGAGAGGTAATGGTCTTTCTTAGCCTATATATTGGTTTTGATGGGTGTGTCTTTGAGGTTTTTGATGGTGATGCTAATGGTTGATTATTGTAAGATTGATGATTATGATTTGTATATTTTGAGAATATGATTTGTTTAAAAAGGGTTCATGAGTATGATTGAGGGAATGGATTTGATAGGGTTTATAATGAGGAGATATGTTATGTTTATATTGCTATGATTATCTTTTTAATCTTTGATTTATGTAAATGGTAAATGATGATTTTAGAAATATGATAAGAATTATGTTAGGGTTTTTGTAAAGGCATGTTCATGAGATATGATGTTATGAATTTATGTATGCTATTGCCATGGTTATTGTTGTTGGATTTCATGTGTAGATTCAATGGAATAGAAAATTGGTTTTATAAGACTTCATGTGAATATGTTAGTAATATTAGAATCATGTATATAATAAGAGTATGATGAGATTTTGGACATGTATGATTTTATGTGAAATTTTTGGGATAAAAGATGAGTTTCATGAGAAATTAAGCTTGCTGATTTTTGCAAATAATTGGGTAAAAGTTTGATTTAAAAATGATTTGCATGCATAAGTAATGTCCTTGATGTTATGTAAATTTTATGGAATTAAAAGGGGATTTTAAGTCTCATTAAAATGATATTTTACTCAAATAATTACCTACAGAATTTTTATTGATTTTTGAGAAAATATGAGCTTTTAAATTGAATATGGTGATTTTTAATGATAAAAATAGTTGCTGGAATTTTTGTAAGAAAATATGAAGTGAGTTTTACTAAAATGAATTTGATGAGTTTTTGGAATAAATTATTTTTCCTAAGTTATGGTAATATTGACAAATGGTATTTTTAATGGTATGAATGCATATTTTGATAAGTTATGATTTTCCTTTATTTTGATTGAGAAAAATATTTAGATTCTATTTATTTGTGATTTTTGAAGAAAATAAATGATGGCTGAAAGTTTGTTTTAAAAAAAGGTTAAAAATTGTTATTTAATTGTCACATATGGATTTATGCTACATAAAACTAAGTCTTAAATAATTTAAATAAAAATATATTTTTCCACACTTAAAAATATATTTTCTCACATCATTTATGTAACACAATGATAAAATTTATTTTTCTAAAGAAACATATTAAAAATAGGTATTTTAATTAATTCCAAGTTTTTGGTTAATTCTTTGTAATTTGAGATTAATGAATGAAATTTGTCACATATTTTATTTTTGAGCTAAAATAAAATAATTTTATAAAATAAAATAATGTTTTGAGAGATTTAATCAACTTAGAAATTTTAAGAAAAATAAAGCATGTAATAAGTCTATTGATTTTAAAACAATAAAAGTAAAAAGTGTAGAATTATCGTATTTGAAAACATCTCTATTACGCAATGTTCCCACGTATGCATGTTACATGCAACTCCACTTTTACGTCCAAAATTATGTTTATTATTCAACTATGTGGTTTTTATAAAACGATCATGCTAGTAAAATGGGTAAAATGAGCATTATTCTTTTTATGGCTTTATGTGTAGTTAAGAATAATTGCATGTTATGTGTAACGATTATTATGTGTACATGGCCCATGCACACGTGAGTTGTGTGGAAGGGCAAAATAGTAATTTTATGGGCCTAAGAAATGTTATTTTGATTATGTTATAGGCTCGTTGAAAGATTGTGAAATTTCTTAGCTTGGACCTGAGGTAAGGAAGTTAGATAGATTATATGATTTTATGCTATGAATGGTAAGACTGTTGTATGAATGAATTGTTATGAATTATGAATGTCATAACGTGATGATATGTTGAATGTGATATGTGTATGGATGTTAGATACATCAAACTAGTTACGATGTTAGATACATCAAACAGAATACGATGTTAGATACATCAAACAGATTACGATGTCAGATACATCGAACGAGTTACTAAGGACATTGAGACGTAACTCCTAGGGCGGACGCGCCGAGGTTATTCAAGGACCAGAGATCTCCTGTTTACCTCATAGGGTGACATGGACAACTAGCAATCCATGCTCATCATGTATGCTGTATGATTGTGATATGATGATATGTTATGATTATGTTATGATATGATGATATGTTACGATTATGTTATGATATGATGATATGTTACGATATGATGATATGTTACGATTATGTTATGATATGATGATATGTTACGATTATGTTATGTTATACCATGATGTTTTAGATGAACGTTAGTGTTTGTTTTTGTTGTATTCTTACTTGCTTATTTGTTTGTACTTCCTTACTGGGCTTTTAGCTCACCCCCTTACTTTCCTTCCAGGTAGCAAATAGGATTTCTTTATGGCACGCGTGGTGACGTGAGGAGTTCTATCATCATGGGGTGTATGGCGTAGGGTAATCCTATGGACGGAAAAACGATCAACGTAGAACGCCATTTAAATTATGTTTTGTTTTTAAGAGACTTTCCTAAATTATCAGTGGGACTCAGTTATTTAATTTTTGGTTTCTTTGAACTTTGCATAAAAATCTATGTTTTATTTTAAAACTTATGGCGCCAACTTCCATGGTTTTAAACAAGCCCCCCTGAGACTTTGATAATGAATGGTATTCTTTTATAAACTATTGTAATGCCCCGAATTCTCCGTTGTGTTTAACGGCGTGAACAGTAGGCCAGGAGGGCCATACTTGCTTAATTATGTTATTAATTGATAAAATGCATGTATATGTTGATTATATTATAATATGATGTGAAATGCATGCATGTGTGTCCATATTTCTTATTACAGGGGTGTGATGGTAACTTGGCCCGTTGAGGGTAAATTGATTATTTGTACGCATGTTGGTGATATATCTTGAGACCACATTATGATGTGGGTTTGTTCGAGCCATTTGGCATGAGACGATCAAGGAATGTTAAATATCGGTTTGGTCATAACGGGCTTAAGCTCGGGGCTCGGGGTGCTTTTAATGATTAGAGTGTTACCGAGCATTAAAGGATAACGGGATGTGAATTAATGGTGTTTGAGAATATTGAGATTAGCGGGAATTGGGAAGTGTTAACTATGATTAACGGTGTAGGTGGAAAGTTCCAAAATTACCCTTGAAGTGGTTTTAGAAGCCTTAAATGACCTAGGGGCATTTAGGTCATTTGGCTAGGATATATGTGGTTTTAGAAGGCTGTAGAAACCGTACAAAACAGAGCAAAAACAGAGAGTGAATCTTCTCCTTCCCGTGCATCCATTTCTCTCTTTTCTTCTTTGGGGTTTTGAGCTCAAAGGGTGGAATTAAGCTAGGAGATCAAGGGGCTAAGGTTGTAGACTTGGTTCAGCCATTGAAGAGGGTTTGATTTTGAATTTGAGGTGAGTTTTATCCATTATTTTTCTGGTTATACTCTGTTTCCGTTTTAAGTTTTCAGCTCTAGATTTAAGTGTAGAAAGTTGGAATCAAGGGGAGTTCTTGTGGTGTTTTACTTGGGTTATGATGGGGGAGAGTTATGGGTGATATTTGGAGGTTTAAATGGGTGTTTGGAAGAGGTTTTGAGTTGGTTTAAAGGGCTGGTTCTAAGGTTAAACGTAGGAGGATGTTTGCTGGTGCGTGCTGAATTCTGGGCATTTTTGCTTATTAAGTCGCGGCCTGGCATAGGTGAGCCGCGGCCCAAGGTGCCTGTTAGGAGGGTGGCCGCCTCTGTTGGGAGGCGCGCCGCGGCGCAGCTGGGGAGGGCCGCGGCCCAACAGGGCATTTTGGCCATAATAGTGTTTTTAGCATGGGAATTCAAACCTAAGGCCTCGGGGTTGAACCTACTACCCGGTTGAGTAGTGTTTGATGTCCCGGAGGTTAGGTTTTGGTTTGGGAACCTTTTATTGTTCATTTTATTAATGGAACCCATAATTTGGTTATGACCAGGTAACCGCTAAAGGGCCAAAAGGTCGATCGTTCTCAAGGTCACTCTTTTATTTGTTCTAGCTCGGACCTGAGGTAAGAAAACTGCACCCCAAAGTGTGCATGCATGGATATTTGTGAGGCATGTTGATTGTATAAATATGTACATGGATTGAATATGGAATCGACAAAAGTGTTAGTATCAGCTGTGAAGCTGTGACTTATTTGTCAGGTTCGGCAGTGATACTGGACACAGGTCAGGTAGCGCTGATTTATTTGTCAGAGCGGCCTTAGCGTGAATCACACAAGCCAACAGAGATTAGATCTAATCGACTACTAGCATTGAATGACTCAAGGAGCATTAATGCCTGACCGACCTTGAGGGTCGATGAATAAACAGAGCTTGGAGGCTAGTGGCTTACCTAGCAGCCACTCTCCCGCTAGAAAACAGAGCTTGGAGGCTAGTGGCTTACCTAACAGCCACTCTCCCGCTAAAATTATGTGTTGTTCATTTGCTTATTTGAAGCTTTATGTTCAGTGTGATTATAATGATAATCATTTGATAATGTTTATGAAAAGTATTATGTTTTCTTGCTGGGCTATGGCTCATGGGTGCTATGTGGTGCAGGTAAAGGGAAAGAAAAGCTCACCTAGCCTTGAGTGGAGAGCTGAAGTGGTGATGTGTACATATGCGGCCGCTTGACCACCACGGCCAAGGAGTTCTCAGAGGAACTAGGGGGTTTACCCTATTTTTTCTGCTTAGGTCGGCGGGATTGTAAATTTAAAACAGTAATGACCATTTTGTTCTGAGAACCACTTGTAAATGTTTTGTTTAGCTCTGCAGAGCAGTTTGTAATAAAAATCTCCATTTCCTTTTTATTGGTTTTATGCCTTAACCTGTTAATTACACTTAGAGCACGTTTTTGACCAAAGGACTCAGGTAGTGAGTCAAATTTCCGGTCCACCATTCACCGTAACTGTTCTGGGGTAGCCAGGGCGTTACAACTATGTTATGCGAATGTTTTGTAAGTATTAGTCTAGGGCATTCTTTACAGAAACCTTAACGGGTGAATCAAAAGATCCAATAAACACAAATAGGAGTTCATGAATACTCAGGATTTAGTCTGATCTACAAATGATCATCTATTATGATAAGAATCAATTCTTTATGTCAAACGTCAACTTTATAAAGATAGTTAATTCTTATCGGTCCTGTTATATATAATTTCTATTATATACAACACATTTACTAATATGTCTATCCACATCAGTAATCTGAATCTAGATCACTTGCATCATATGCTTAGTGAACCGCACTAGTAACCATTTATTAAGATTCCTTGCTTTAATATGTTACTGATAATTTTATTCATTATATATGATCTTAATTCTCTCGTACTAATACATGATCATATTCTCATGAATGAAAAAGAAATTTTCTTGATATTGTCATATAATTAATTCAAACAATAATTATAATATTCAAATATAATAAAATTGTTCTTTTTATTTAATTCAATAAAAATGTCTTTACATGCTTTTAGGGCATTAATCCTAAAAATCTCCCACTTGCCCTCAAAGCAAGTGAGGCGTCTCCCTTAATCCCATGTTGCATACATGACCCATATACGACTTTGCAGGAAGTGTCTTGGCAAATGAGTCAGCCAAGTTTTGTTCTGATACTATCTTCATAATAGTCACATCAGCTCGGTGTACAATCTCTCTAACCAGATGGTATTTCCTTTGTATATGCTTTCCTCTCTTGTAGCTTCTTGGTTCCTTAGAGTTAGCTACTGCTCCACTGTTATCATAGTATAGGATTAATGGCTTATCCATATCTGGAACTACTTCCAGATCAGTGTAGAACTTTCTCAACCAAAACGCTTCCTTAGACGCTTCACAAGCCGCTATGAATTCGACTTCCATGGTTGAATATGCTATGTTGGATTTTTTAATACTCCTCTAGACTACAACTCCTCCACCAAGAGTGAACACTAGCCAAAACATCGATTTACGACTGTCTTTGTCTGATTGGAAATCAAAATCAGTGTATCCATTAGGGTTCAACTCACCCACTGAATATACAAGCATTAATTTCCCGTTCTCCTAAGATACTTGAGAATGTGCTTTATTGCAATCAAGTGTTCCAAACTAGGATTTGATTGATAACAACTCACAATCCTTACTTCATAGCATATGTCGGGTCTAGTACACAACATGACATACATTAGACTCCCAACTATTGAAGCATAGGGATACTTTCTCATATCCTATCCTCTTCCTCTTGAGGTGTCTTAGGACACTGTTCCTTGGGGAGAGTAATTCCATGTCTGCTCGGTAACTGACCTTTCTTGGAATTCTCCATAGAGAATCTTTCAAGAACCTTATCGATATAGTTAGCTTGAGAAAGTGACAAGAGCTTGCTCTTCCTATCCCTTAGGATTTGGATTCCCATAACATAGCTAGCCTCGCCCAACTCTTTCATTTGGAACTTTTCGGCTAACCACTTCTTCACGTTTGACAATGTCTCTACATTTTTGCCAATGAGGGGAATGTCATCCACGTAAAGAACTAGGAAAACCACTACTTTTCCTTTGATGTATTTGTACACACATGATTCATCGAAATTCTGTTCAAAGCCATATGTTTTAATTGTTTCATCAAAGGTTATATTCCAAGATCTAGATGCTTGCTTTAATCCATAAATGGATTTCAAGAATTTACACACCTTTTGCTCTTCCCCATTCTTGATGAACCTTTTTGGTTGTACCATATAGATACTTTAATCAAGATAGCCATTCAAAAATACTATCTTGACATCCATTTGCTATATCTCATAGTCATAGGTGGTAGCTATGGATAAGAGGATGTTAATGTATTTAACCATGGCTACATGAGAAAATGTTTCTTCATAATCAACACCTTCTCTCTGAGCCTTTGGCTACTAGCCTTGTTTTGAAAGTCTCCACATTCCCATCAACTCCTCTTTCTTATTGTATACTCATTTGCACCCAATTGGCTTGACATCTTTAGATGGATCTACAAATTCAATTTCTTGGTTCATGGATTCTTGCCATTTCTCATTTTCAGTATCATCCATTGCATTTTTGAAGGTTAATGGATCATCCTTGTCTGTATCAGAAACAAGGACATGTGCCTCATGTTCGTAGCGAGCAGGTTGTCTCATAATCCTCCACTACGATGTTGCACCGGGGTTTCTTTTCCAGGAATAGTGGTTTCCTCGTTTTTTCATTTATCATTTAATGTTGAAGATGAAAGTGATGGAATCTTATCAGCTGTGAGTTCCTCCAAAACTACTTTGCTCTGAGGTTTATAATTATTCATATAGTCATGTTCAAGGAAGGTCGCATTTTTGAAACAAATACCTTTTGGTCCTTGGGAATATAGAAGTAAACATCTCTTGTTCTGGAGCGTAGCCCACAAAAATGCACACTTCAGACCTTGAATCAAGTTTTCATAATTTAGGTCTAAGAACATGAGCAGGATAGCCCCAAAAGAAATGGTGCAAACTAGGTTTGTTTTCATTCCACAGTTCCAGTGGCATTTTGCTTAGGGTCTTAGATGGGACTACATTAAAAATGTAACTCATCGTTTGAAGTGCATATCCCCCAAATGAGAGAGGAAGTGAAGAGTAGCTTAACATAAACCTGACCATGTATAACAAGGTCCTGTTTCTTCATTCAGAAACACCATTTTGCTGTGGCGTTCCTGGTGATGTGAGTTGGGATAGAATACCATGCTCCAGCAAGAAATCCTTGAAATCTAAATCCAAATATTCTCCAGCTTGATCAAATCGAAGTATTTTAAGAGTCTTACCAACTTGCTTCTCAGCCTCAGCTTTGAATTCTTGAAACTTACCAAAGGTTTCATATTTCCTAAGCATTAAGTAAGTATGACCATATCTTGAGTAATCGTCAATAAAAGTGATGAAGTACTCATCATACCCACCTCTTTCTTGTTCATTGATTGGACCACACATATCGCTGTGTACAAGCTCCAAAGGTTCTTTAACTCGATTTCCTTTTGCTGAGAAAGGACGTTTTGGTCATTTTTCCTTCTAGACAAGATTCACAAACCGGAAGAGTTGCAACTCTTAGTTCACTCAAAGGTCCATCTTTCATTAACCAATTTATCCTGCCTAGACCTATATGACCAAGTCTAAGATGCTAGAGATATGTGTCATCCTCATTTGAAACTTTTTGTCTTTTGTTTCCTTGCGGTTTTGCTACTTTACATAATTCCAAGTTATTTAGCATTCGTTCAATTTCAATGAAAACATTTTAAAGTCCGAATATTGAATTGCATGTCTAAAGAAAAATTAAGAATAATCAAATTATAAATAAAATATTCTAAAGTTAATACATGAAATAAAATTCAAAATACTAAAAGAAACAAACTAAGACATTGTTCAAACAACAATAAAGTTTTCTTTTAATAATAACTAAAGAATTTAAAAAAAAAAGTAAAAGGACTTTCTTGAACGCTTTATCTCACTTCCTCTTTCCCTTTTTGTCTCCATCTGCAAGTTCCTCTTGATTGCTCAAGTTTTTATAAAGAAGAATAACAATATGTTTAGTGGTTTCCAAATCAAAGAATCAGAATATTATGTGTTATAATCCACTATTAAGTCTAAGGTAAAGGTAAATCATATCTACATTTTTCGCGATTGCGGTAAATCAAATACAACATGCCACATATCACGAGCATATTCAATTTGTTCAAAAATTTTCCTTAGCTTTTCTCCCATGGTATTAAGAATATCTCGCCATGTGATTGATCTCATCCAATCAACATATTTTTCATGTTCCTCTTTCCTTGCATCCCATGATGGTACAGGAGGAGATCGTTTCTCATTATAGATATGTTTTTAGCCTGAAAAACAAACAAAGTTGAATGTACCCATTCTCCTTCATCTTCTTTAGTTAGTTTCACTTTACTTATATTATCATCAATCATTTGATGCATCATTGGGCACATAATAGGAAAATAATTTGGTGGCAACATTTTATGATTGAAAACTAAATAAAATACAATAATACTACTACGTGAAAAAAAATATCAATTATTCAAAAAGTAAATATGATGCATGAATGCAACAATTAAAACATATTTAAATAAACATTTACTTTTCCATGATAAAACTACCCAACAAATAAAATGTTGCCTTAGGGTTGGTCAAGTTAAATTTAGATAACTTATAAGAAAATCTTATATTTATAATTTAAAACTCAGAATAACTCTTTATTTTCTCTTTAAAAATAAAGTACCGCTGGTTTGGCCAAGATGCAATTATCCACTGCAAAAGTTTAATCGCATCTTTGTAAGTGTAACCCATTATTTCAGAATTCATGACTTAACTTAGAGAGTGCCGCCTTAGGATTGGTCAAGCATAAAATACATCACTCCTTCCTATCTTCGTAAGAAGCCAACCTTGGTATTAATATGTCTAGAAAACTTCCTTAGGGGGACGGAAACAAAGCCGCCTCGAGACCTATTCATACTCACAGTGTTGTACTAATAATGGAGATCATAGGTCACGTTGAGATGTTCACCTTCTCCCACTTACTATTTTAGAAATAATGTGTCTTTATTAAAAGAATCATTTAATTCCAAATTAATTACTAATTTATTAATAACCTATGAATATAATTAATTACAAAATACATTAATTATAAAAGAGCATGTTTCTACAATTAATGTGATCTAGATAATAACACATTACATTCATCTAACTTTACTAAAACACTTTTTAAATAAAGTTGTTTATCTTAAAGGCCTATAAAAAACTATTTCCTTAATGATGGTGTGAGTTACCAAGTTTTAATTAATTTAATACTTAGTAGTTTATATGCAATTGAATTCTCAAAAAATAATTCACATAAACAATTATGACAATCTTAAATAATCATGTTTCTAAAAGATGCATGATTAATGAAAGACTGTGTGGGGTTTTATGAATGTCATGTAATTGACTAATGCATGATCATGTTATCAATCAAACATTAATTAAAATTTATTTAAATAAATACAATAAATAAATAAACAATAAATGATAAACCGAGTACTATTGAGTATTTCTAAATTCACAACCTTTGAAAAAATAGAAATAAAATTTCAAAATAGCCTTTGACTTATTTTCAAGACTCCAAGAATGCTTCTCCTCTCTTGTAGGCTTTCTTGCTAATCTTTAGGAATTTTTTAGGCCCAACTACTTAATTAGATACTAACTTTCCAATTAATTTAGTTTAATTTAAATAATTAAATAATCAAATTCAAATAATTATTTAAACGTAAGATAAAATCTTAAACAACTAAAAGATATTTTATTTTTCTAGTAAAAATAAAATAAGATAATTAAACTTTTAAATTCAAATAATTTAAAAATTAATCAAATAAAAGATGATTGTACAAAATAAGATCTAACTTGGGCACCAAGAATGGTGCCCTAGATCACTAGGGCTGGTGGCTACAAGGTGAGCCAAGGGGCTCGGGTACGTGCTGCTGGGTGGCACGCACACACAGGTGGGCGCGTAGGCAGCTGGGGAGTCACACGTTGCAGGGGCGTGAGCTAGCTACTTGTGCACAAGGTGCGGGTGCACATGGTGCGGGTGTGCAGGGCTTGGTGATGCACACATCAGGGGAGCTTAGGGCTCACATGTGCGCAAGTGGCTAGGAGCCTGGGCTCGTGCGCGCGCAGGTGGGGCAGATTCAGAGCTCGGGCCATGTGCCTCAAAGGTGCATGGCTCGGGTCCCTTTTTCTTCTTTTTCTTGTGTACAGATTTTTCAGATCTTAATTTAAAAAATAAAATTTACAAAAAACCTATGCCCTCTATGACTTACACAAGCAAATTCCTAACCCAATAACACCATATAATTAGCGATCCATCATTCAACCATACATTCAAATTACATATCCATCCATTCAATATTCATATCAACATATATATAATAAATGCAAGAAAACCACAAAGCATTTAATATATATAAATGTATGTGCCCTTTTTAATAATTATTAATACCAGCCAAGATCATACACACACACATATATATATTAAATCAAATACAATCAGATTAGAGATTTCCTCTTGTAGCCTATCAAGTGTCCTCGAATCATTTTGTATAAAATCAACAATCTTCCTATCCAAGTTCTCAAAGCTCACACCTTGATCTTCCAGCACAATCCTCAAACACACAAGGACATGTGTGGGTACGTAGGATTCAAAATGTTGATTTGTGACTCTCTAGATGTACTCAACACATTAGAACTAGAGATGTTTGATAGAGAAGAGGAATTGAATAGTTTTCAGTTTTAGGAAAACTATTGCATTTGTTTCAAAGAGATAGTCTGAGAGTCTATGAAAAACAATGACCTTTTTTTTGAAGTATCACTTCTTTTTTAGTTTATAAAGATAATTAACTTATTTAATTAATCTTTATTTTATTAAAATAAAATTGATTAGTTATAACCTTATTTAATTATTTAATTTAGATCATATCTAAAAAAGAATAATTAAATAAAACATATTATTTGAAATTCAAAATTCAAATCCCAGAGATAGAAAATCCCCGTGTGTCGACCACGCCATTAGGGTTATCCCTAATTTTCTCATTTATTTATTTAATTAATATTTAAGACAATATATATATATATATTTATATCCCCAAATAAATATGAGTTTATTCAAAATTAACTTTATCTTAAAATATCAACTTTAAATAAATAAATATCTAATTCTAAATAAGATAATTATTAATCTCTCTTTATATATTAATCCAAACAAGATTAATATTTATTTTAACCTATAGTTTTTCAAAATAAAAACTATATAGTTAAATAATTAATCAACTGCCCATAACTAATACATAATTATTTCTTTGTCCTGGAAAATTAATTCCTTTGAAACTAAGTCCTTCTCTCTACAAATCTTTCTTTCAACATCCTTACCCTTGACAGTGTAGGACAAAGGTGATCTGGGGACCATGAACCTATAATATGAAGCTCCAATAAACCAGATTATTAATTAAACTCTTTAATCCAATAGTCGTATTTATTAATTCCATGATTACTCCACTATAAATTTGAAATTGCACTCTAAGTATTTATAGAATTATATTTACAGATTTTTCTCTTGTAGTCCATTAGTATAATCAATAAATGAAGTTCTGTCTTCCATTTAGTGGTTCATTAATTAGAGTTGTTCAAGATTACCGTTTTACCCTTCTAATTACCTCTTGATCCTTAAGTACCATTAATTCACTAGCGAATAATTAATCTAGAATCAAATTATATATTTGAGCTCAATAACTATTTAGTTCCAAAATTAACCCTTAAGGGAACCAATATTCGATCCATTAAGAAAGTATGGATTTCATTATTGTAATTCATGTTCCCAGCCATTCATGATATTGAATCTCCAAAACAAAAGTCATTAGCCTCATTATACTAAGAAACCTTATCGAGTGAATCAAAAGATCTAATAAACACAAACAAGAGTTCATGAATACGTAAGATTTAGGCTGATCTACAAATGATCATCTATTATGATAAGAATCAAATCTTTATGTCAAACAATAAGTTTATAAAGATGATTAATTATTATCGGTCCTATCACATAGAATCTCTATTATATACAACACCTTTACTAAGATGTCTATCCACATCACTAATCTGAATATAGATCACTTGCATCCTGTATGCTTAGTAAACCACACTTGTAACCATTCATTAAAGATTCCTTACTTTAATATGTTACTAATTTTTTTTTGTAATAACCAACGTTATTATTTTCTCCTTAATTATGACTATATGTTAGTTTTTATTATAGTATATAGTTTAGTTTGAGTGGTGGAAATTAAAAAAATTGCTTTAAGTTTAAATTATTTATTTTAAGGTATAATCTTATGACTTAGAAATAATTATAATTATTATAGCTAGTTATTTATGGGATTTTAGTATATGATTAAATTAGAATATAATTTTATTAAAGAATAATGCACACATATTATTTGGTGGTCTAAGAAGTATACACGTGACATTAAATTTAGTCCCAATTATTTAAATATAAGTATATGGCTGAATTTCTCTATAGTATTATTAGTTGGAATTTTTGTGAATTTATTTATTAAGTAACAAAGTTTAATTTGAAGAACCAAGTGTGGTCTTATCTAGTCATAGGTGTGTAACACATAAGTAGGAAGGGTTTTTGACTCATTTTGAATTTTAAAGATAGGTTTCACGCTAAGCTTGAATCAAGATACCAAGTTGAATAATTTGAAAACATTTGAACTTAAGAATGCATAGGTGTAGGCGTGAGCATGAGTTTGGAGAAGATAATGGAGACTTTTGATTACTTTGGTACTTGTTAGTATGTGTATCATATTGAGAGGATTTGTAGCACCTTAGAATGGGTAAAAATGGGCTGGTCGAAACTTCTATTAGGGAGGGAGTTTTGAAATTTAAACATTAGTTGAATGGTGGAGGAGAAAATCAAGGAAAGGAGTTGGGTTTGAAGCCTCTAAATAGACCTATTCCCATCACCATTTTTCACACAAATCAAAGCCTTCATGTGTTCTGCATTTTCGAAGTCTACATCTGTAAAACGCCCTAATCTAGTAATTGTAAAACTTTTACATGCTCATAAACTTCTAAAAAGAAAGCCATTTATAATAATGAAAAATCCTAGTGGGGCCTTGCTAAAACATGCAAGTTGGGCCCAATAGTTTAAAAAGAAAATAATAGTTTTCATGCAACGTTTTTAAAGAAAATAATTAAAGTTCAAGTCCCACTGATAAGTTCTGAAAAGTTTTAAAAATAAAAATAAAGATAACATTATTCTTTAGAAACTGGTATTAAACTGATCGTTTTCTCGTCCATAGGATGCCCCCACGCCATACTCACTGTGGATGCTCAATATTCCATGCCCATAAAAGATCCAAGACGCGTGCTAAGGTCCCATAAAGGCCTAAATACATGTTTGAGCTGCGAGACGCTCGGGACACCGCCCTCTCACAATGGCCTCGCATGCACCCCTCGCCTAGCCTCGCCGTGGCTGCACCTCGAGGGCCTCGCGAGAGAAGGCCTCCCCTAGCCTCGCCTAGATCCTTGCCTCGCCGGAAGGCTCATGGAAGGGCCTCGCATGCCCAGGACCGTGCCCCAAGAGATGGCCTCACGTGCCAAGGACCATGCCTCGCGAGATGGCCTCGTGTGCCCAGGTCCATGGCACATAGGAGGGCCTCGCATGCCCAGGCTCATGGCTCGTAGGAGGGCCTCGCATGCCTCGGACCATGCCTCGCGAGATGGCCTTGTGTGCCCAGGTCTGTGACGCATATGAGAGCCTCGCGTGCCCAGGTTCGTGGCTCGTAGGAGGGCCTCGCGTGCCCAGGTCCGTGACGCATAGGAGGGCCTCGCGTGCCCAGGCTCATGGCTCGTAGGAGGGCCTCGCATGCCTAGGACCGTGCCCCACGAGATCGCCTCGTGTGCCAAGGACAGCGCCCCGCGAGACGGTTTCACCTGCCCAGGCTCATGGCTCATAGGAGGGCCTCGCACGCCTAGGACCGTGCCCCGCGAGATGGCCTCGCGTGCCCAGGTACATGGCTTGTAGGAGGGCCTCGCATGCCTAGGACTGTGCCCCGCGAGATGGCCTCGCGTGCCCAGGTCTGTGACGCATAGGAGGGCCTCAGGTGCCCAGGCTCATGGCTCGTAGGAGGGATTCGTGGGTCCAATTCAGTGGCTTGCAGGAAGGCCTCTAGGTCAGCATCTCATGAACCTCGCTCAGGTGCCTAGGCCTAGCACCTCGCAAGGCTCTCATAAAGTGCGCTTTGTGCACCCCATCTCTACACCCCCGATGCACACCAACTAACTCCATGGTGACTCACACCAATAGGAATGACTATATTAGCAAAAAAGAGACTTTCAAAGGAAAAAGGGACAGGCGCCTTACAAGTGCAAAAGCCTACGTGCGGCTCAAAAGGATCGTACAGGTAAGAAGTGTGTATTGGTGTACAACTCTGACATCCATCCTTGGCAAGTAGTGGACGTACGAGGAGTGGTGATATAGCCTGCATATCTCTAACCGTATATCAGAGCCGACACCGTAACTACCTGTGCCACTCCTCTGACACTCGTACCAGGCAGGTAGTGGAAGTACGATCAAGTACTAAAGTGGAGGTGCACCCACCAACTCTGACCATGTACTGGAGTAGACACCACTACCCCTGAGACCACTCACTTGACAGTGTACTGGTGTACTACCTGGTCCCCTGGACCACATTGTATCAGGGGTCATTAGAGCCTACTATAAAATAAACCCCAATTCCACAAGGAAAGGGGTTGGAAATTTACTGTAGCAAGGGCACCATAGTGAATGAAAAACTGATTTCACCATTGTTCTTCTGCAATTGTTCTTAGAGTTGATACTTAAATTTCTAAGGCTTTTCTATTGATAATCTTGATTTTGCAAGTCTTTCCAACTTAACTTAGTTGACGAGTTCTTACCGTCAACATTTTGGCGCCGTCTTTGGGAAATTAAGTTCCAAGCTACTGTTCTACCATTACTTCCAGCAAGAAGAAATGCCAAGACGTTCAAAGCGACTCAGGGAGCCACGAGAGGTGGAGGTTCACCTTACCGGAGTCCAGCTGAAGGCCTCCATGAAGGAACCCCCTCCACCCAGAGAGGTGGAGCCCCCAAGGGACCGGGCGTCGTCACCGGGCGTGCCTCCTGTAGAGAGTCCTCCAAGAGCACCACCGAGAAATGCTAATGAGTTCCCGCTCCCTAGACCACCCCAAGTACCGAACTCCGGCCGACAGGACCCAGGCCCCTCTACGCGCAGGCACGATAAGCATCCCCGGGTCCATTCCGTGAGCTCGAGTTCAAAATCTCAATTCTATGAAGAAGAAATCTGTGAGCTCCACCGTAAGAACCAAAGGTCGGAGACCACCCTGGAGAATATGCCGGAGGCGCTGAATGGCCTATTGCAGGGTAAGTCAAGCGTGACCTTGCCCAAGAGAAAAGAGAAAGGTCGTGAGGGGGCAGAGACCACAGTTCCAGTATACGATGGGAGGACCCGACACTCCACCAGCAACACTCCCCGAACGAAGCAACGTGAACATCCTGAGCCACCGAAGCAGGCCCAGAAGCCAGAGCCGAAGACCAACGCGGCCCATCGCAACGAGGACGAGGTCACCTCTAAGAGAGCACCCTCATATTTACGGGAGGAGCTCAACAAAAAGAGGGCGAGTAAAAGGACCACACCCCCTATGGCGCCTCGAGAGGGCAAGGGAAAGGCGGATCTTAACCCGTCCTCTTTGAGGGACTCTCTAAGCAAGAGGAGGCAGGACCTGGACACAGAAATGAGGAGCCTGCGAAGCAAGATCGTCACCGCCTCTGGCGGTCAGGCTTTTGAGGAAGAGTTTGACCATGAGTCACCCTTCGTGAGGGAGATTCAGGCCATTCGGCTCCCTGCCAACTTTAAAGAGCCCCACATGACCCCCTACGAAGAAAGCACAGATCCAAAATGCCATCTAGATACATTCAACAACTTGATGAAGCTAAGAGGAATTGGCAGCGGGGCGAAATGTCATTGCTTCGCCGTCACGTTGAAAGGGCCCACGTACAAGTGGTTCAAAAGACTTAGACCGGGGTTCATCAGATCTTGGCAACAGCTTTCTGATGAGTTCCTCCAGCAGCACCACGCCGTGCGCGACTACACGATGCCAGGCACCAGCCTCGCAAATGTGAAGCAGGGAGAAAATGAGAGCCTGAAGAGCTATATTCATAGGTTCAATATGGAGGCAATTAAAGTAGGGAGCCTGACCCGCCGAGAGCTGAAAATGGCCATCACAGCTGGAGAACGCCCAGGCAGCAAGTTATGGGATAACATGCTCAAGAGGGAGGTCACAAACTTGGATGATTTCTACGAGTGGGCACAAAAATACATTCCCGTGGAGGATGGTCACGAGAACCTCAAAGCCGGAAAGGGCCCATCGCCCCCGAAACCTTCAGCCCGAGGAGACCCGAGTGGTGCAAAGAAGAAGGGGGTTTATGAGGGAACAAGAGACGATCGACCCCGGAAGCATCAACGCTCTGAGGAGCGCCTACAGGGCCCCTAAACCTTTTACACTGACCTCACCCATGCGAGGGGGCATATTTTCATTGCAAACGAAAACCAGCTCCCTTTCAAAAGGCCCCCGCCAATGAAAAAAGACCGGTCCAAAAGAGTCCCCAGCAGGTATTGCCAGTATCACAAAGATGTCGGCCACACCACCACAGAATGCAACCATTTGAAGGTGGAAATCGAGTAGCTCATTCGTAGGGGACATTTGGGCAGGTACGTGCGCAAGGAGAGCCAGAGGCTAGAAGAAGGAGCGTCCCCGCCGCGGGCGCAGGAGGTGGACCTAGAAATACAGGGAGAGGTCAGGACTATATTTGGGGGATCAGGATTCGGAGGCGATTTAAGGAAGGGGCGAGACAAGTACGCCAAGGAGGCCAGACGAAGTCCACCACCTTGCGTTTTAAGTTTGGAGCAACGCCCTTCGAAGAGCTTCAAGGGCAAGAATGACTCGATAACTTTCACTGAAGAAGATGCGCAGGGGGTGCATTTCCCACATAATGACCCCCTGGTGCTAACTGCCCAGCTTGCTAACATGAGGGTACATTGAGTCTTGGTGGATAACGGGAGCTCTGTGGACATCTTGTATTGACTAGCACTGGAAAAGATGGGATTGAGCCTTCACCACCTAAAGCCTTGCATTACGTCTTTGTATGGGTTTACGGGAGATTCGATGTAGCCCCTGGGGGCAATCGAATTAGCCCTCACCATAGGGGAGCAACCCAGGCAAACCACCGTAATGGCTAACTTTGTCGTTGTGGATTGCACCTCAGCCTTCAATGCGATATTAGGGAGACCCTCTCTGAGAGAATTGAAGGTGATAACTTCTGTGTATAGCCTGGCTATGAAATTCCCAACCCCCGGGGGAGTAGCATGCGTGAAAGGGGAGCAGAAGGAGGCAAGGCAATGCTATAACATGTCCCTTCGCACAACCACCAAACCGTCTGTACCGATGGCAATGGTTGTGTATGAAGGAGCGACCCACACAAATTAGACCCACACAAGTTGGACGCACGAGTTACGGATCATCTCGAGAAGTGCTACCAGCGAGGCTTCGGCACTCAGTGCAAAAAGAACCTGTGTTTAATTTGTTCCTTGTTGTTTTAGCGTAATTAAGTAAGAATCAAAGAGGCTACCTAGGTAACCTCCTAGTTAGATGTAACCCTTTTATTTACAAGGTTGTTTGTAAACCGCATGCTATGAATGAAACTGTTTGCAACTTCATGTGTCACTTTTCTTCGCTACGCGGGCATCAGCCAAAGTGCCTGCCGAAATAAATTTCACCAAACACTTGGGGGGCAAGACAGGAGGCAAAAACATGCAGCTAGCAAGGGGAACCTAAAAAGGACCCTTTAACGGAGGATCCTAAAAAGGACCCCTTGCCCTCCTACAAAAGGGCTCCTAAAAAGGACCATCTAACGGAGGATCCTAAAAAGGACCCTCTAACAGGGGATCTTAAAAAAAAAGGGCCCTCTATTAGGAAGACCCTAAAAATGACCCCCTATCAGGAGGATCCTAAAAAGGGCCCTCCATCAGGAGGAAGTGGCCCGTGAAGATAAAGCAAGCAACAAGCAGGAGAATCCAAAGAAGGACCCCTTGCACCAGGATCCTAAAAAGGACCCTATGCACCAGGAGGATCCTAAAAAGGGCCCTCCATCAGGAGGACCCAAAAGGGACCATGACCCTAAAACGGACCCTTTAACAGGGGGTTCCAAAGGGACCCCCTATATCAGGGCCTTAAGCGAAGTCCTTACAAGGCATCCCTTGGGATCACAAGGATTAGCTACCCTTGTGAACATCAAGGAGGCCATAGGGACTTACAAAAAAAAAAATATGGTAACGACAATAATAAGTCTAGAGCGGCCACCAAGCCATCTAGCCAAAAAGGGTCCTAAAAGAGACCCTTGCAAAAATAGTACTATGAATAACGACGAGAATGACGCTTCTCGCAAAAAAATAATAAGTGCGCGCAAGAATATATAAAAGGATAGCTAGGACCCAAGGGGTCAAAATATCCTTATAAAATTAATCAAGAGGCACCAAAAGAGGTCCCGGTGAACCCTTTCACATGGGCTCCGAAGGACCTCCAGCCTGGTAAATAAAAGAGGGGAACCTGCCAAACCCCATCATATAGGCTCAAAAAGGGCCTCAAATGCAGTGGAATAAGAGATAAATAGCAACACATGTATATATACATTGAAAAAGAAAGTTTTGAAGACAGTAAAAGAGTTACAAAAGAAAAATAGTAAGAACGATAATATTACAACGACTCAAGCGAGCATACATCTACTATGGGCTGACAGAGGTAATGAAATAGAAACCTCAGGGCCTCCTGCCCCGGGCGCTCCACCCAGCTGCCCGGGTCACGGTATACTCGCCAAAGGAGGAGAAGTGAAAGTTGGGGTCCTGCCTCCATACGCCATAGAGGGCGCGCTCTATAGACCTATGCTCGGTAGTCGCCCTCTCCGCTTCTAAAGAGGTAACCCTCTCCTGCGACGTAGCAACCTCAGCTCTAGTAGCTTCAAGATCGATCTCTAGGGAGGAGACCCTCACCTGAGCGGCAGCCATGGTAGCCTGGGCACCCTGGAGCTCGCTCTCTAGCTAGGTAACCTTGTTCTGCAGCTCCGAGGCCTTGGCAACCACTTTCTTCCTCTTTATTAACGAGTTGGAAAATTTGGTCTGAACCCATGACAACTTGGCCTTGGTTTCATTAAGATGTCTCTCAAGCTTCTGAGCCCGTGCGGTGAGACGGTCCCTCTCGGTGCACGACGCGGAGAGATTTCCAGCCGAGTCGGCGAACCGCAGAGCCACAATATAGGCCTGCACAAGAAAGTTAACAACAGCAACAATAAGTGACAAAAGAAAAAAATATATGCATAAACACCTATACATAATAGGGCCGACGCGAGGTGCGGGAACTCACCCAAGTCATGGTACGCCTTAAGTTTTCCCCAAGGTCCGACTGAGCAACATTCCCAAGGCCATTCCAGTCAGATACGGGGAGGCTCGAGGCAAGTTGGATGTATTGCTGCCCGTAAGACGTCGCCATCCGAGTCACCCAGGGCTCCCCATCCGCACCAGGGGAACCTGGCTGGATGAGGACGGAAGACCCACTCGCAGAAAGGGGAGGAGGCGCGGTGAAAGTGGAAAACTGAGGCTCTGGTAGATCAGAGGGAGGCTCCGGAAGGTCGGCAAAATAAGTTCTCGTCGGTCCACGGTTGAGAGGAGCCTGAGTGTAGGCGTCGTAGCCCTCAGGGTCAGGCCAAACATAACACCCCGGAACGGCCTGCTGGTCTTGAGAATGAGGGGCTATGTCTGGATCGTAGGAGGCACATGGAGGGCATCCCCCAGGAGATGGAGGCAGCTGGTGAGATCCCCTGCGGTCAAGGGGGGCTTCCTTCGGCTCCTCCTCATCCTCATAGTCATCTGGGCAAGGCTCAGCCAAGGCCCCCTTCGTCTTCGAGGACCCAGAGATGGTCCACAGCAACTCGGGGTCCGAGACAAGGAACAATTTGTGGCGGTTCAGATTCTTCACGATGAATAGGCACACCGCCTTTTTCATAGCGGGGTCAGCGCTGAGGAATGTTATCATGTTTCTCGCTTCCGACCTGACAACTGCAGGATCGGCAAATTGCTCTGCATAATACACGCCATGGTTGATATGAACGTAAGTCATGAAACAATAAGTTGTAAGAAAGTAAAATAGAGAAAGTGATGCTCAGGGTACTTACTGAGAGTGGCTCGGAAGTCCTCGCGGATCGAGAGGGGGCCTTCCACGAAGAAAAAGTCCTGCTTCCAGGACCCCGGGTTGGACACCGAGCCCTCTATCAAAGAGGCCTCGTTGTTGGCTTTTTGTAAATAGGAAAAGCCCTTGGACTTGGGAAGGGGCATGAGGTGGTAGAGGAAATGCACCTCTGTCGCCATAGGAGCGCGTTTAAACAACACCGCAATACAATGAAAAGGCAGCTTAAAGTCAGCCAGCCATTGGGAGCCAGCTGAAGCGGGGCAAGGTCGAAGTAGTTGAGGACCTCGACAAAGAATGGGTGTAACGAGATGGTACAACCCGCTTTCAGGATGTGCTCGCTAAGGGCCATGAAGCCGGGCCTACGACTGTCAGCCCGGCATGTCTCCTGAGGAGCATATAACGCGTACTCCGGAGGGACACGATGTCCCTTAGTTTGCTTTCGGACACACGCGAAACCAGTTCGGTTGCCAGTAACGAAGCATCGTCCGGTTCATTGGAAGCCACCTGTCGTCGTGCCCTAGGCATATCTGTAGAATCAAAGGAAAAATGTGAGGAAGAGACATAACACTTGACCCTCCATTTTTTCTTCCTAGCAAGAGTCTACCATCGAGGGAGCGACTGTGGAAGTGCTGAGCTAGGAAAAACCGAGACTAGGGGCTGTGGAGAAGCGGAGGCAGCCCCATGACAGTCATCAGGCGAGGGTGGGCTGGAGGGCTCAGGCGGAAGGTGTCCCTCCATAAACTCCAACTCCCTCTTCAACTCTAAAAGGGTCACCCTAAGGCTCGCTAGATGGTCACTAAGGTCTGGGGGGAAAGGTGCTCCGTCTCCTCTCGACACCGAGTCAATTTCGCTCTCCACCACCCAAATTTTACGCCTAAGTTCAGTCATGTACTCAAGATGGCGGATACGGGCCTGCCTTAAGGAGTCATAGTCCTGGTGAGGGTTTTTCTCAGGGGACTCTGAGTCTGAGGACAGGTCAATAAACTCAACCCCCGGAGGTATGTCGGACGGGCCGTCACTGGGCATGAGACCTCGTCCAGAAAGAGAAAAGGGGTTCACGTATAAATGGGGGGATGGCTACAAAACACAAGGGAATAGGCTTAATATCTCTAGATGCAAACGTCCTAAATGGCCCACTACAGGGTATAAAAAAGAGGGGCATGCATATGGTCAAACTAACTACAAGCTCAGGCTAAGGTACCCTATCCCGAGTAATGCTAATTTGGACCCAATGAACGTGAGGGAAAAAGAAAATATACCTCAAGCAGATAAGATGGAG
Organism: Humulus lupulus; assembly: GCF_963169125.1. Classification (NCBI taxonomy): domain Eukaryota; kingdom Viridiplantae; phylum Streptophyta; class Magnoliopsida; order Rosales; family Cannabaceae; genus Humulus; species Humulus lupulus. The sequence goes on from NC_084799.1 coordinate 90,177,855, forward strand.
CGTTGTCGAGGTCGAAAGGAGGTCGAGGGCCCAAAGCACCAAATGGTCGAATTTACGCGTCTGCAAAAATAGACCAAATGGATGTGTTAGCCTCCAAATAGATACCCTAAGAAATTAGCTCATATGTAACAAAAAAAAAATGAAATGAAAAAATAAAATAAAGAAAACTATGGCAAAAGTGAAGTTGTGGGGGATTGAACCCCTTACCTCTTGAAAGGAGTAAGGATCTAGATACCACTAAGCTAAGGAAGTAAGGTGTAAATAATAGGCCTTGCATGAAGGCCTATTTATAAGAATCAAGGAGAATAGTCTACAAGAGCACCTAAAGGTCCACTCCTAGACTGGGGGGCAAGTGTGGATGCTCAATATTCCATGCCCATAAAAGATCCAAGACCTGTGCTAAGGTCCCATAAAGGCCTAAATACATATTTGAGCCGCGAGACGCTCGGGACACCACTATCTCACAACGGCCTCGCATGCACCCCTCGCCTAGCCTCGCCGTGGCTGCACCTCGAGGGGCTCGCCTAGATCCTTGCCTCGCCGGAAGGCTCGTGGAAGGGCCTCGCATGCCCAGGACCGTGCCCTGCGAGATGACCTCGCGTGCCAAGGACCATGCCTCGCGAGATGGCCTCGTGTGCCCAAGTCCATGGCACATAGGAGGGCCTCGCGTGCCCAGGCTCATGGCTTGTAGGAGGGCATCGCATGCCTCAGACCATGCCTCGCAAGATGGCCTCGCGTGCCCAGGTCCGTGATGCATAGGAGAGCCTCGTGTGCCCAGGTTCGTGGCTCGTAGGAGGGCCTCACGTGCTTAGGACTGTGTCCCGCGAGATGGCCTTGCGTGCCCAGGTCCGTGACGCATAGGAGAGCCTCACGTGCCCAGGCTCATGGCTCGTAGGAGGGCCTCGCATGCCTAGGACCGTGCCCCGCGAGATGGCCTTGTGTGCCAAGGACCGCGCCCCGCGAGACGGTTTCACGTGCCCAGGCTCATGGCTCGTAGAAGGGCCTCGTATGAATCAGTGAGACTAAAAATAATGTCGTCCTCGATTCGTCATGCAGTCCATCGAATCCCAACATCCTTAATACACAAACAAAGCTACCAAGAATCCTTCCACTACCATATCTATTTTCTTGCACACATAAAAATAAAGAAATGAGCCTAATGCCCAGCAAGGAAAATCTACTAGCACATACAACATAAAACATAACATAAGACTACAAAACATATGACTATAAAAACATGTATTATAATGGCCATCATACCTCTTAGGGCTTGCTAGCTAGGCAGTCATATGCCCATAAATTTACGGGGCTTAGTTATCTAAACAAGTCATATAAATTTATGGGGCTCGTTATCCAAACAATCATATGCCCAAGGAATATATTATTGGGACTTGTTATCTAAACAAGTTATATGTTTGTTATCTAAACAAATTATATGCTTGTTATCTAAACAAATCATATACTTAAAACTAAAAACATATCATACATATATCATAGCATAAACACATAAAAGCATACAAAATCTATCCTATTTTCCTTATCAACACCGGGATATTTGGGAACAAGGACGAGATTTGGAACACTCCTAAAACCAATAATAAAGATGGTGAGTATTTCTAAATATAAGAGATGATAATGAAGAGAACTAAACCACCAAGAAGAAGCTTACCGAAAAGAAACCTTAAGTTCAAAGAACTTAAATACCTAACCAAGAATCGAAAACAACGAGTTCAGATTTGAGTAAAGAAAACTAAGGAAAACTAAACAACTATACAGAAATGAACTTGAGAATAAGAATACCTTTGGATGTACTAGAACCGATCTACACTTAAATATTGAAAACACACTCTATATCTCACTTCCCAAGTGTTTATAAAGCTTAGGATGATAAAGCTTTTATCCCAACCCAAGTGTTTATCACTCTATAGTAACTCTAGCAGCTTGAAGGCTCTGAACACAGCTTGAAGAATGAGAAAAATGGCTGGGTACTAGGTCCTATTTATATTGTTCAAGGAGTGAAACTACCTCCTTTTAGCTTGAATAAAATAATGAATATTAATTGAAAAATATTTGAATATTCGTTCAACAGGTGCTTAAGACTCGGTCAAAAATGTTCAGAGGCAAGTCAAGAGGTTAAGGCTATTTTTAAAATTGAAAAACTGAACTTTAAAAAATACATAGGTGGGGCCGATATATCGCCCCCTATAGGCGATATATCGCCTCTCCCAATATTCCTGAGGCTGGTTCGATCGTTCGTGCAAAGTAAACATGTTTTTCGTATCTTCCGTAGGCGATATATCGGTCCCTATGATGCAATATATCGGCATACGTGAATATATTAAACACGTATTGCACTTTTTCAGCATAATTTGAATTGATTAATCAGGCTTGGCTGAGTAATACGTGATTCCAGCAAGTTCTGGAAAGGTCTAGAGCTTCTAGAAACTTCTATTTTTGAATTATCCACTTAAAATGCTTAAATCCTCAAATAAATAAGATTGTGACAAATGTTATGCTCTTAATGGACTTGGAAGATTCTAGAGTTTCTATAACTTTCTTTTATTTAAACTATAATTAAATCCTTAAATAAACATGCACACGACAAACGTCATGATCTTATTAATTCTATCTAAACCTTATAGTATAATAAATGACATCTTTATATCAGCTATATTAATCAAACCTTATGTTATAATTAATATTCTTAAACTATAGGTTAAACTTATAAAATCTATAAGTGTTGCTATGAGTGTTCAACTAAGTACTATAAGTACTACTACTGCAGCAGCAGCAACCGCAGCAGCAGCAGTACTTATAGTATGTTTATTACTGGGGTTTTTGGGACCAAAAACCCCAGTAATAAACATACTACTACTGCTACTACTTCTACTACTACTACTACTACTACTACTACTACTACTACTACTACTACTACTACTACTACTACTACTACTACTACTACTACTACTACTACTATATCTAACTAGCAAAGTAAAGTTCTGGGGCTCTACAAATCCAGTCACATCAACACAAATGAACTTTCATGATTTATCAACATCATCACAAAATATCATTTCATACTTCATATTGCAAAACATATCATCGTACATAGCATTCTATCATACAAACAATCTTACTGTTCACGACATAAATAAACAAAATTCTGTCTAACTTCCTTACCTCAGGTCTAAGCAAAGCAAAACTAACAAACTTCACAACGAGCCTATAATATAATCAAATAACATTCTTTAGCATCACATAAGACTTTCTTGTGCCAAACTCATACATCCCATGTGTGCATGGGCCATGCACACATGGTAAAAACTACTCATAATTTCCAAGTAGGCATAATTACACATAACATCACCAAATGAATAATGCAAATTATACCTATGTTACATGCATGGTTTATAAATAAAAATTATATGGTTGAATATTAGACTTAGTTTTAAACGTAAAAGTGCATTTGCATGCGACATGCATACGTGGATAATTTGCATTATTCATAAAAGTTCAAGTCCCACTGATAAGTTCTGAAAGTTAAAAAATAACATAACATATTGTTCTTTAGAAATTGGCTTTTTAAACTAATCGTTTCTTGTCCATAGGATGCCCCCACGCCATACACACTCTGATGTCGGAACCTCCCACATCACCACGCGTGCCACAGAGAAATCCTATTTGCTACCTGGAGGGAAAGTAAGGGGGTGAGCTAAAAGCCTAGTAAGGAAGTACAAATAACACACAAGTAAACACAACAAAACATATTCACATCATACATCGTTGCATATCATACTTAACTACATCATCATACTTCATCATCATAAACATCATTATTATAAACATTCACTACAAGAAAAAATGCTTTTAATAACACCAAAAATGTGTTATCAAAACCTACGATAACACTTTCTGATGTGTTAAGATAGCCTATGTTATCGTAGGTCAGGGTACTTTACATAACACTTTATCAATGTTATACAGATGTGTTATTGTACTGTCAACGATAACACAATTTCTATGTTTTTTTAATATATAGATAAGTGTTGAATTATGTTATTTATAGTCGATACTAGAACACTTTTTTTGTGTTATACTACACTTTAGTATAACACATTTTTTGTGTTATACTACACTTTAGTATAACACATTATTTGTGTTATACGACACTTTAGTATAACACATTATTTGTGTTATATAATGAAGTTTGCATAACATAATTCTTTGCATAAAAAGTGTTATTGTAATATATATTATAACTCAATTTTCGTATTATTGTTATATTTAGATATATTTAAATTCTCATTATATATTTTATTTATATTACACTAATTTATTCTATTATATTTTAATTTTTTTTATATAATTAAAATTAGCTTTCTAATATATACTAGCATCATCAAATGAACTTGATTTTCAAATAACAAAAAGTAAGAACATTCTATATTGAATTAACAATCCACAATTTAGCTTAAAACATTCAACACTGTCATCAACAACAAAATATTCTTTAAGTATTCAAGGAGTCTAAAAGTTACTACTTTCACCACAAAGAAATAAACAAAGTTACTACTTTCAAGGAGTCTTAAGTATCCTTTTATACTTCGCTTGTCATATCTGCAAAATAAACAAACAAATATTTTATTGTTATTATCTAGCATCACAAATTACTTCTAGAAAAATGCTATGGAAATTATATCCAAGAAAGGACACCACATACAAAATAATAGATTCACAACTATACCAAAGCAAACAAAGAAACCAAACAATAAATTATAAGACATTAGTTATTTTTTGAGTATGAAAATGTACCTCTTGGAATAACTTTTTTAGAAGGCCATGCAACTGTGGAACCAACTACTTCTTGTATTGTAAGCATCGCATGATTAGGACGAAATAAGTAAGACTCTGCTACAATAGCAACATCAACCCATACTCGCATAAAGTCTGGTCCAAGAGGCTTTCCATGTACAGTTATATTTGGATCACTAGAATCCCAACGACCTTCATCAACAATTACATCTGCCCAGTCAAGCAAGTGCAAACTCTCTAGATTTTTGCTCATATTCCACCGTTACTCTACAATTTTAGAGCATACGTCAATAATCAAGCACTAACACTTAAAATTATATCCAAAATAAACTATATGATTTTGGTTACTAACCTGTTAAGATGGATCCAACTTTTATCCATCTCCAATGAAATTGTATTTGATGTTGTTCTCTTACTAAAATCTTGTTTTTTGTCTGGGTTTAACAACTGTTAGACAAGACAATCACATTATTTGCAGTTGTATTATCAGGGTCATGACAAGGTCATTCACACACATGCTTTTAAAAGAAAACATGACTTGGTTGAATTTCAGTATATTTGGGTTGTTGAAGTTTAAAGCTTTATTGAATTTCATTCAGGGGCAGAGTTGCTTGTTCAGAGTTAAATGATCACTTTTGCTGAAGATTCTAGAGTGGAGTTAATTACTAAATTCCAATTTACAAATTTGTTCTAGTTCCCTGTAGAGTGTTTGGGATTTCTTTATGGTCTCGTACCTTTTCTGATTGTTAATGGATATAAATTTATAAGTGATTCCAGATTTGTGGTTTATAGATCATTATTAGTTCTCAGTTTGATTGTATAGCCATGTATGGTGAGTTGTGTTCAGAATAAGTGGTAAACATTTCTAGAAGAACAGGGTTATTTTAGATTTAGAGAGAGAATTAAGACAGAAAATAAAATAGAACTTTAGAGAGAAATAGAATAATAACAGAGAAGGTGAACATTTAAAGAGAATCAAGAGAGGAAGAATTCAACAATTCATTCATTTCTTACTAGTGTCAAAAACAGTGGCAGAGCAAATTCCTCTTTGTAGTAGGGGTAAACTAGGAAATATAAATTATAATAGGCAGAATAAACATAATTATAAAATTTTGTTGAAAAAATTAAATTTTTATGGGGACAAAATGTAGTGCACCAATTTTTTTTTTTTTTTAGATTATTTAAATTTTGTGCTTTATTTGATTTAAATGTTAAGTGTGATGAATTGTTTTATTTAAGTGTTGTTATTATATTTAATTGTTTATTTGATTTATTTGATGGTTTGTTATTTTATTTAATTGTTAGAAATGTTTTGGTTAATTAATTTAATAAGTGATTTAATGTGTAACATGTTATCTTACTATTAGTGTTACATTTTATTTAAGTGTGACAAATGAGGTATTTATGTGAGCTATGGTGGAATGCACTAAGGTGCATGATAGATAGTAATGCACCCTAGTAATTTAGTGTGTGCTAGTGCATGGTAGCATGGTGCACATGTGTAGATTTTCTACACATTTTAGGTTTCCTTATTTTAGATTTAATGGAGTTATTTATTTTAAAAAAAAAAAGAATAAAAGAAAAGGGAAAGGAGGAGTGGGCGTGTGACCTAGTGGGAATGCAATATAACATTAAAATGGTAAAAAGGATCAAAAATTGAAGACTATAATCATTTGGGGATAGGCTTGATCATGTTTTATTCCTTGTATCTTTTTGAAATAAAGAAAAATCAAGGAAAATAAAAGAGAAATGGAAACTTACCTTAATTTTGTTTGGGAGACTTTATGAGAGGATTTGTGATAAAGGGACTAAGAAAGGAGAGAAGAGCCATTGCTCTTGTGTGTGTGTGTGGCTGCCGTGACCTAGAGAGAGAGAGAGAGAGAGAGAGGAAGAAAGAAAGAAAGGAAGAAGGAAGAAGAAAGTGAAGAGGAACCCCCCTAGAGCTTGAACAAGGGTGTGGAGTTTGTGGTATTGATCTTTTGTGTTCTTGATTCTACAATCAAGAGAGGCTCATTGAAAAGATTGTGAAATTCTTAGCTTGGACCTGAGGTAAGGAAGTTAGATAGATTTTATGTTTCTATGCTATGAATGGTAAGGCTGTTATATGAATGAACTGTTATGCACTTATGAATGCCTTAATGTGATGATATGATTGAATGTGAAATGTGTATGGATGTTAGATACATCAAACAGAATACGATGTTAGATACATCAAACAGATTTCGATGTCAGATACATCGACCGAGTTACTAAGGACATTGAGACGTGACTCCTAGGGCGGACGCGCCGAGGTTATTCAAGGACCAGTGATCTCCTGTTTACCTCATAGGGTGACATGGACAACTAGCGTTCCATGCTCATCATGTATGCTGTATGTTGTGATATGATGATATGTCACATGTATGTTATGATATGTTGATATGTCACGTTTATGTTATGATATGATGATTTGTCACATTTATGTTATGATATGCTGATATACTTATGTTATGATATGATGATATGTCACATTTATGTTATGATATGTTGATATGTCACATTTATGCTATGATATGTTGATATGTCACATTTATGTTATGATAAGATGAAATGTTACGATTATGTTATGATAGACCATGATGTTTTAGATGAATGTTAGTGTTTGGTTGTTTGTTGTTTTTCTTACTTGCTTACTTGCTTGTACTTCCTTACTGGGCTTTTAGCTCACCCCCTTACTTTCCTTCCAGGTAGCAAATAGGTTTTCTCTATGGCACGCGTGGTGACGTGGGGAGTTCTTCATCATGGGGTGTATGGCGTGGGGCAATCCTATGGACGATAAAACGATCAACGTAGAAAGCCATTTTTATTATGTTTTGTTTTTAAGAGACTTTTTCCTAAAATTATCAGTGGGACTCTGTTATTTAAATTATTTGGTTTTCTTGAACTTTGCATAAAAACCTATGTTTTATTTTAAACTTATGGCGCCAACTTGCATGATTTTAAATAAGTCCCCTGAGACTTTAGTAATGGACGGTATTCTTTTATAAGCTATGTTGTACGAATGTTTTGTAAGTACTAGTCTAGGGCGTTCTTTACACAAAACATATTTTTTAACTAAAGTTTGCTTGTAAATTATTAATAAAAAATTTAAGTGGGGCCTTGCTCCCCCCTGGTCAAAAGCACTGTTGCCCTATTTATAGATAGGAAAATAAACTAAACTAGCAATTATAAAAATAGAATCCACGCATTCTATCACTGGAAACGAAATAATGATGGGAAAAAAGTACCAACTGATGATGTGATATTCCACAATCAGTACTGGTAAGTGCTCATGTTCCCTCTTGCATACTTGCACAATATAAAACTACTTGAATCCTTGGTTTCATTACTCAAATCGTTTAAAATACCTTCTGGTTCGAAATAGCATTTTGTACTAGTCTGATTGTTTCTTTTCATCGAGTATTTAGGAGTACTGAAATATGTTTCTGCCATGATTAATAAGTACTGTTTCATGGGTCATAAAACATTAAAACTTTGGCTGTTAATCAGGGCAAGCAACATGGGGAGGAGGCGACTGAAGAAGAATCGTTCTAAGGCCGGAGAGGAATGAATTGCTTAAAATATTTAGATCATATTGGTTAAACATTTATCAGATCATGCTTTCTAGAAGACAACAATTAAGTTCATGGATAATTTTCCAATATATGACTGGCTCGTTAGTTTGTGCAGCATATGAAAGGTGGTAATGTTACTATTGTACCATATACTTAGTTGTAAAAAGTAATTGAAAAGCAAAAGTATGGTAGTTGCCATTGTATTTGAATTTTGAAATCTGGCTGGGTTTCGATAAATGAAAATTTTGGAATAGTTTAACATTACTAAACTTTCATTTTATTTTTTCGTACTCCAACAAATTTTTAGTTTTTACTATATTAGTAGTGATAGAAAAAATTGAAACAGTTCTCTTTTTAGACTTGTCAGTAATAAATTGTAATACTAGATGGAATACACTGTTGCTATAATGAGTTTTAAATTAACAAGTGCTCCTCATTTATTTATTATTGTCAATATATATAGGAAAATCATTTAAAGCCTAAAAATAAATAATTTTTCTTGAATATATTAGTAGCTGGCTTCCATGCCATTATATGAGATTAAAATTATAATTTTTTTGGAGTTATCCTCTTTATTTTATTAGTTCTTTGGATGGGGACCTGGGAAAAGTAGCAAAATGTTGAGTGTTTGTGCTAAGTGTTGTGTTTTAGGATTCTTGTACAAGTCTGGAAAGACAGGTTGCTGGTTTATGGTGCTATTGAGACTAGGTACTATCTGTGGTATATTATGACTAACCTTTCTTCTGTTTCTTCTTAGTACTATTGATTCATCTAGTTAGTGGTTTTATTTGTTAACTCTAACTTAGTTATAAACATCCTAAATTTATTTGGTTTCAGTCTAACTTTGAAACCTGTCCAAATAAGAGAGTTACATTTGCTATGTTTTGATTATTGATAAGGCAGCCTCTCTTGATAAATACAACCTAGAATAAAAGGAAATATATATAAGAAGGGAAAATATACTGAAGTTATTAAGATGCGGATTCCCTGATTACCCCTAAGAAATTTTAAGCAAGTTTACCATCTTTTGAGCTCGTTTAAATGCCTTATGGTGCTCTTAGTTTGTTCTGTTTATTGATTCATTAAGTCTGTTTCTGAGAATATTATGACTTACTGAGCTGTAAAACAAAACGATCAAATTTTTATTTTTATAAAATTCTTGGATTTTAATGGTCATAGGATCATAAGTTCAACGTCTAGCCACCCAAATTGGAAGGGATAACTCTTCAATAGCAAGATTGAAGCTTAATATGCTAATTGCATTCTTGTTCAAGCTGCCATGTTTTGATTATTAGTTGTGCTTTAATTGATCATTGGAACCGTGTTGATGTTAAATTAATGGCTGATTGTACATGCATAAGAATTTACATGATTGTTAATAATGGAATCCAACATTCCATATGTAAAAATCTTGATTTTGTAAGAAAATGGTTAGGAGCTGACTTCTAGTGGGTTAAACGAGTTATGGGTCAAACAAATTATGAATTTTCTTGTATTTTATCTTTCATTTTAGGATGTATAGATGTCCATAATGTGTAAAAATGTGCAAGAAGGTTTTGAATTGACCAAGCGATAGCCTTTGCAATATTTGTGTGTAGTCTGGGATAAGCATTTAAAAAATGAGGTAAATGGCTGATTTTGGACAATTATTTCGGTGGAAAAATCATTGCATTTTTGGATGATTTTTGGAGAATACATTATTTTAATATTTAAGAATCAAATGGCCAAATTTCAAAGGAGAATTTTAAAAGAGCTGTGAGTTATGAATTTTCAAAATTTGAAAAAAAATTAATGAGAATTTACCATAGTTTCTGGATAGCCAACTTTGAGTATCCGTTTTACCAAGTAAAAATGCCTAAAATGATTTTATTTTTGGTGTGAGTGTTTTTTACACAGCCTATTATGGTCCTAAAATTTTTTGGACCAAATTAATAAACCAAATAGATTTTATAAAGTCTCAAAATTTGTTAAAAAGATTGACCTATTCCTAGACAGCCTTAAAGTAAGATTTTTTAAAATAAATGTCACTAAGTAAAAATAATTATTTTTGTGTAAAATTTTACAAGAAACTTCGTGATATAGCCAAGGTTAATTCTGTGAAGTTTGAGAATTTTTGGAGATGTAGTTTTCCAATTATAATTTTCAAACTAATCCACTTATAACTTAGGACTTATAAAGTTTATACTTAGAGAAACATATGAGGACTTTTCTAAGTATTTAACTAAGAAAGCTAATAATTTATATTGGTAATGGTAAAATTTACTTTAGCACACCAAATGATTATTAAGATTAATTAGATATTAAAGGGGTAATATTTTAGTAACTCACTGTTTTATTTAAGAGAAAATTTAAAAAAGGTCCAATACCCCAACTTTTAGAGTGCCTATATTTTCAAAAGTAGGTGTGATTTTTTCATTAAAGCTTCAACACATGTAGACATTTTACTTTTTTAAGGAAAAGGGTTTTGGTATATGTATAGTTTGTCTTTCAATTTGAGCAATATTATCTCAATCAGATAATTATCACCTCTTAACATAATTATAATGTTTTTTTACTGTCTATGGTTTGTTATGGTTGATATTCTTATTCATTGCTCACTTTGTTTTGGCAGACTGTATTATGTATATCTAAGTATGTTTGCGAAATTATAAGCCTACATTATTTGTATCAATGAGAGTATTTTTTGTAAATTCTTATGTATTTACACACATAATTTCCACAACATGAAAGAAGTGATTTTAAGCATTCTATAATGTAAGAGTTTGTACTTTATAAATTAACCTAAAATAACTGAAATAAGTAATCTGGTTTAATGGATTTAGTGTTAAGCTTTAAAAAATTAATAGAGATAATTTACCAGCTATGAGTCGTTGATGTATTAGTTGTAGAAGGAGTAACAAAATTCTTAAAATAATTACACATGATAAATTATAAATTGAACTCAGCCCAATTTTTTTCTTTTGCAAAATGGTGTTAATGTGTATGGTTTATTATTTATGGTTAATGTGGCTCACTTTGTTTTGATAGGCTTTATGTATACTGAGACTCTAAGAGTGGAACTATTTGTGCAAGATCATTAGAATTGAACACTTTGAAGGAAGCTTGTTGAAATCAATTACCAAATAAAAGGTCTTGTTACTTCTGTTTTCTTAACTTACTTTTGTTAAGTGTGCATAAAAGGCTAGTTCAAGAGATTCTAGTGTTGTTTTTAATTTAAAAATCAGATTCTAAAATGGTAGCCGCTAACTAATTGGGTTTGGATCAAAGACAAGATTTTAGCTTGGGTTGTGGCAATTAAATCTAATCTATACATATGGAAATAATGAAAACAATATGACTAAATGAAAATTTTAATCTATACATATAATGAAAAATCTAATCTATACATATAAAAGCTTACCTAACTATCTATCAATACCAAGTCAAAAAATTCAAACAACACACAATAAGTTTTCTTCCTTATATCACCGCAGCACACAAACAAATTTTCCAGAACTTATTTCTCTAATACACACAAGTTTTCAACCATCCGTTATCACCGCAACACACAATTTTAATCTCAGAACCTACTTCTCTATGGATGAATATTTAAGATATTCAAACTCCTCTAACATTTTAAAGATATTAATAATAAGAGTTAAAAGAAAAAATTTCATACCTCTTGCAAATTACCTTTGCAATGCTCCTTGCCAATTTGATCCCCAACCTAAAGAATATAATCAATACTTAAAAGATTAATACAAAATTAAAATTTGTCAATAGATATTAAACAAGCATGTATGATAAACTAACAAACTAAACAACATGGCAAGCAAGCTCAAACAACCAAAAATAAAAGTTGGAATATGACCAATCAGAATAAGGCTTAACTGTTCAGTGGATGGGTTTAAAGATGAAGACAGAAAATCACTACTTTCATATCACAACCATCTGATCAGATTATTTAGCCCCATGGAAGCAAGAATTGGAGTTTTATGATGAAAGATTTGGTTATCATAACAAAGATGTTCTCAGTCATTGAGAGAGTTACTGACTTGAAGTGTGAGCAAAAAGGGAGATACAGAGAGAAAAGTAAGAGCAAAGACAATGAGATGGGGAACAGGACTAGGATGTGCAAGGTGGTGGCAAACCATGCAAAAAGTTAACGCAAACTAATCACAACTTCTGTCAGATTCCTTACTCCATGGATACAAGTTTAGGATGGAGAAATGAGAAACATACCTCCATCCTTGACTGCAGTGACAGTGAGTCCAGCACTAGTGCTTCCTAAGCCAATAGTGACAACAGATCTGTTACTTAACTTTGCAGCAAATTTCAAGAATTGAGATTTCCCGGTACCTGAGAAAAGCCTTAAATTTTTTTACTACATATATACATATACATGTAACTTTTTCCGTATAATGCTTTAATGATTACATACATATTCAAAAAAAGAATCTGAACTCATTAGCAGTTGTTCACCAATGATAGTAATATAAATATATATATTTGGGTATATTGAAATAATAAGATAACTCCCACCTATATAATGAGCAAAATAAAAGGACTAGAAACCCCAAGGGAAGGGTAAAACAACAAACAATTAAACTGAGCTACATTACTCAAGCCAAACAAGAATAAATTAACAAGGACTAGAGAAGAATTTCAGCTTTGAAAAACTATTTTTATTGGAAAAATTAATAATGGTTGGGCAGTTTTCTATTTTTCAAGGAAAATTTCAGTAATTCTAATTTTCTGTAGTTATAATTAATGTAGCTAATGCATGTGTTACCCGAAAAGACAAGTTATAAAATGGCATGCAATCCATATCTCATTTGTTATAAGGGAGAAAATACCTCTTATACTAATAACCTTTAGAATAACACCCAACAAACACATCAAGAGCACAAGAACATATCAAAAGCATCAATACCAATATTTAACATGGTTTGGCAAATATTGCATTTGTCCATGGATCCAACCAGCAAAGAAATGTCTTCTATTGAGAAAATAAAACCCTGAAGTTTTGAACTATTTAAGTCCAGTCCATGAGCTTTCTTCTATACTTTCTTGCTCTCAAAATTTCTCTCTAAAATATATATTTTCCCACCCTTAGACTATTTACATTAGTTACCCTACCTATTATTTGCATTAAAGGACCACTCAATACAATACTATGGATAACTTGTTTGTAATAACCCTAATTGTATTATACAGGAAAATTCATAGGTTACATGCTTTAGACACTCATAAAATATCATGAATCAGTTAGAAAAAATACAATGGTGTTCTAATTTTTCTAGATTTAAGTGATTGTTAATTTTCTATCAGAATTTTGAAGAAAAGAAAGCTTCTTCAACTTAAGCATAGCATAAATGCAGTAGTCTTGAATTGATAGAATTTTATTTAAGTAATGAACCCTATAAGTATGCAATGAAAATCGAAAAGGTACTTGGGTCTCCAACCAAAAGTAAATGAGACTCTCCTCATACCTTGGTTCCAGAAGCATCAACATGTTGCACACCTCCAATAAGTGTTAATGCAACTAAGTTGAAAAAAGAGAAGGTGCTGGTAGTGAATGTTTACTAGTCATTCAAAATCTTTAACTTAAGATGAACAAATCATCAATTTATATGAGAAAGCTATGTACCTGCAAGCTTTACAGTGAAGAGTCCAAAAATTTGTGGACAAACACCTTGTAATATTGCATTTCTCCCTGAATAATTTTCATTAAAAAAAATTGAAGTCATAACAGTCTTACATATAAGGGGGCCTAGTTTCCAATATTTTCTTTTTTAATGAAGATCTCTAATTGATTGATGCTGAAGAATTGATAAAAGAACACTCATTTATAAAATGATATATATTAATCAACGATGCCTTACCTTTCAAAGGGGTATCCTTAAACTCGTTCCAAAATTGATTGAATTTCATAATGACATCATGAGGAATAGTAATATCCGATTTCAGCTCATTTTTTCTCTTAAATTTGTGTATAAAAAGTATGTCAAGTGCATATAGTAACCAAAGCTTCACTCCAAAAGAAAGAAAGAAAGAAAGAGAAATATTTTTAACCAATTTTGATACTTAGATAAGTTGAAATACAAAACTGTTTTCTACTTTATGGTTTTTTCCAAAAACCTATTCTAATTATTTTAATGAAGAGATATATTTGTATGTTTGTAACAAGTTTTGAGCCTCTTTTCAGTATCGGTTGTTATTTCAATCTATCTGATACTACTTTAGCATCCCTTAAAAGAGTTACCACCAAATCATTTTCTATCCCTTCGAAACATCAACTAGCTGCATAAGTGAAATCCCATGCATCATAAGAAAGATGGGATCAAGGTTCACCAAGGCTAAGCAGAGTTTATGAAATTAAAAGAACTACCTCTCTTTAGTACCATGTATGACTCCAATGGAACAACAACCATCTCAACAATGAAAAATGTTTCTACTTTCCAACAGAGCTGTTACATTTACCTCACATGATTAGCAATCAACACAGGATCAAGGTCGCAGCGAACAACTTTTAAGTCAGGCAACCACCTTGCAGTTAAGACACCAGTGAATATAACGTCATCTGTAAAGCAACATATCATTACCACCATTATGAACACAATAGAATTAAAAAGGATAAATAATAAAGCAAAATCTGATGCAGAATTAAATAGGAAAATATCAAGCATATTTGAGAAACTTCACCTAAAATATAAATATAATTAGTTGATAGATTCAATATAGGGAAACACTTACAATGTCAAACATACTTTTGAGAACATCAAATTATACAGCATGTCTAATAAATTTTTATTGATTTATTGTAGAAACTGGTAATATAAATTTGGACTGCTCTTTATCCAGCTAAGAAAAAGTTCTACCTTGGATTTGAATAAACAGAATTTCATACTCTTATATATCAAACTGGTAGACACAAATTACTTCTAAAATTAAATTTTACTTGAAGTTTAAATTGTATTATCACAAGTCCCTAAACTCATTAATCAATTATTATACTGTTATTGGTCTGGAAGTTAGAAATCTTCCAATATTTGGGAAGGAAAGGTGGCGTGCTTTCCATCCACATTATTGTCATTTTCTAAAACCTGGATCAAACATAGTAAAAGAAAGTTGAAAGATCATTTATGATATGAATTAAAGTTCAGGAAGATATTAAGAGAGCTAAGGAGGTTCTACGATATCTGCTGAATAAGTTATACTTTAATTTGTATGAACAAATAACTGTAAAGCAAGAAAAAGTGTCCGAATAATTCATAGTGATGTTTCAAACAATGAAAATAGAAGTAATCTAAGATGAAGTTTCCCAAAAGGACACGAGAAATCAGTGATAATAGGAAGTAAATTCAAGAAAACTGAAAATCTGAAATCACAAGAATGTGGTACCTCCTGCTTTAACAACATCAACAAGATCATCTTTTAGAATGACGGGTATTGAACGAGGAATAGCCCCGACCCCTAATACATGTGTACTTTCTTGAATTTTGATTTCCTGATAATCATGGCATGTTATCGAACCTTCTAATTATTTGAATTTTGTGCCACCACAGAATTTCGATCTCTGTTGTTCAAAGGACCAGAGCTATAATTAGACTCAAATAAGCTACTAGTACCAAAAGAGACATGTAGCACATAAGCAAAAAATACTATATTTCAAAATGTAAATTCTGAAACAAATGATCTTTGAAATTGAAGTTCAATCAAAATATTAGGACACTTTCATCTTTTTGCTTAGAAAGATCTTATAAGTAACAGTCACAACATAGCAACATTAACTGGTTGAGCTAGTGCTGGAGAATATATATACCTGCATTGGGCAATAAGATGGCAACTGAATGGAGTTTCTAGTTTCTAACTTAGGATAAACTAGGAAGCTGCACAAAAACAAAGTAAAACACCTTCATATTTGGTTTAAATGAAAAATAAGTGAAGCTAGAAACTGACTTTACATTGTCACAAGCTAAACAATTACATCTTACAGACCATTGGAATATTTTTAGACCAGATACAGCTATAAAAGTAGTCATCTCATTTTATGTTGACCAGGCAGTCAAAGACTTTAGGACGTAGTAGACCAATAACTAAATATCTAGAGGTATTGTAGTTAAGACAGCAAATACATTGGTATGAATGAACAATCATGTCAATCCATTGTTATAATAATTGATCATCAACAACCAAACACCTACTAACCACCTGGGCCAATACTAACGATGGTAAAAACTCAAGACATAGTGGGATAAAGAGCAAACTCTATCCCTCTTATTCACTTATTCTTGAGTTGACTTTAATAGAAACCTATGTAGGATTGAATAATTGTAATAAGGAGAATATTAACTAATAAGGATTACAAAACTAATATCTTAAATTCATCAATATTTCCGCAGAAAGGGAATGCAGTAAGAATTTATTCGATTGTTTGGTTGGAATTTTCTATTAATTTTATAGTGGAATGGTTTCTCTAATAATTTTACAAGAAAAATCATTAATATTTGAGCCAATATAACTAGTTTAAGGCATGGAGAAAAAAACAAAGGAAAGAAAAACAATCAAAAGAGAGAGGAGGAAAAAAAGTCAAATAGGTAGTGTTAAGACTGATTTCATATAAACAATTTGGGGAAAAAAACTGTAAAAATGAAATGGTCACTCCATCCATTTTATTTAGGAATGACACCTCCATTAGTTGTAGGAATATTCATTACAATAGAATAGTTGCGCCCATGCATTTAAGTAACCAAACAAAGGGACTTTTTTTTTTCTTTCCATTCCATCCAAACAAAACACCACCTTAGGGTAGACACTAAAAATTTAAGGGAAGTACGTAATCTTTCTAACATGAAAATAATAATCTATGATACAAAAATGTGTAAGGCTTGCCCATTACTGATGAGGATAATGAATTGTATACCTTCCACTAGTCTAAACTATGTATAATGTAAGCACATAGAACCAACAACAAGAGGTAATAAACTGCACTAAACCAAAGCAGCATCATTTTTACCTGCATAGGCTGCATTAAATATTTTAACTTACTTGAGGATAAAGATCACATGTTCCCAATTCCTTGACGGCCAATGGCAATCGTTCTCCATCTGCGATCTGAGTAGTGGAATACAAGAATTAGTTCTAAAAAATGTTAAGTCAAATCAAACAAAAAGTTGATTTATTATTTTCATACAAAATAAATATACAAAGAACATGAGACTAGGCTCAGTTTCAGATAGAATTTTGAGCAAGTAGGATGATCAAACCTCTGTATTCCCAACACTTTTGATATTCACAATTTGAACTTCATTATGCTTCGCCCAAATTATTTTCCCCCCATTGTCCATGCTGGCAACTGGTTCTTCTCGACCAATTTTAACCATGATGGCTCCCTCATCGTATCCAAATACAATCCTACCAAAGTAGAGAAACAAAAAGAGCACAATTAAGAAGTCATAAATCAACTAAAGAAATAGGGATTAAAAAAAATCAACTAAAGAAAGAGTGATTAAAAAAAATCAACAAAAGAAAGAGAGATATAATCATCATTCAGTTTCAACATGATAACACATCAGATGATTAAGTTTATTTTAGCTTCCTTCACATGTTGGATTGTGAAATATATGGTAAACTGTATCCCATGACACTACAAAATAAAAGGCTCACATTAAACAGCTTCATATAGAAGCTAGTCTGAATCAACCAACACAAGAAATGTATGTTAGGAGAAGAATTGCACCTCAAGAAGATATAATAAATAAATAATTTAATTAAAGAGATTCACATTTTACCAAAATTTCAAGAAGAAAGAAGAGGGGGCTCGGACCCCTCTGCAAGACCGAGCCACCCAGCCCTTCTGCTAGACCGAGCCACCCACCCCCTCGGACCCCTCTGCAAGACCGAGCCACCCACCCCCTCCGTGAGACCGAGCCACCCACGACCCTGAGCCCATCGTTTTCACAAGACCCACGAGCCCCTGTCATTTGCGCCGTTTGCTGATGATAAGGAAGGTCGGGCTCCATAAAGACAGGTGAGAGAGAAAGAGGGAAGGAGAGAGGTTTGGTGGGAGAAAGAGATCCGAGAGAGAGGAGATGTGCCTCCTATATCGCCGGAAATGGGTCAAAGGGAAATGGGAAATGGGTCAAAGGGAAATGGGTATACCAGGAAAAATGAGACACGGGAGAGTATACCAAGAGGAGAAAAATTGAAGAAAATGAGATTGGAAATGGGTAGAGGGGAAATGGGTACACGGGAAAGGGAGTTACTGTACACGGAAGATGGCGCTTTTTTATTTAAGTTGCCGCCGAAATTTTGATAATATACCATAACTCTTTTTAAATAGTATTATAATGATGTGTTATGGTAATGGGTGTTTGGTGTAGTGATTATCATCATAAACATTATCAATATAAACATCATCCTCACAAACATTATCATCATAACATCAACATCATCATCATAAACATTATCATCATCATATCTTTGTGAACATGGCCCGCTATCTTGTCCATGTCACATCTTGAGGTAAACAAGATCTCTGATCTTTGAATAACCTCGACGCATCTGCCCTATGCGTTACATCTATATATCCTTAGTAACTCGGGTTATGTCTTTATATCCTTAGTAACCCGTTTGTTGTGTTGCGTTCAACATGCTAACAACCATTACATATAACTCAGGTTACGTCTTAGATCCTTAGTAACTCCTTTGTTGTGTCGCGTTAACACGCTAAAAACCTTTACATATCATACAATATACAGAAATACATACAATCAAGTCATATAAAAGCCAAGGAAAAATACATGATTCCTTACAATCATCATCAGATCGTAACAACATCATATCACATGGTACATTTTCATAAATATCATTTATCCTTAAACAAGCCAATCTTACCATTCATAGCATAAACAAATAGAATTCTATCTAACTTCCTTACATCAGGTTCAAGCTAAGTAAAACGACAACTTCTCAACGAGCCTATACCATAATCAAAATAACATTCCTTAGAATCACATAAACTCTATTTTGCCCACTCATATAACTCATGTGTGCATGGGTCATGCACACAAGGTGAGAGTTATTCACAACATCTAAACAATGCATAATTACACATAAGGTCATAAAAGAATAAAACACATTCTACCTATATTGCATGCATGATCTTGCTATAAAAACTACATGGTTGCATAAAAGACACATTTATGAACGTAAAAGTGGAATTGCATGTGACATGCATACGTGGGAACGTTGTGTAAAAGTGGCGTTTAAAACGATAATTCTACGCGTCTTACTTCTATCGTTTTCAAAATAATGAAATTGTAGCATGGTTTGATTACCATTATTTATCTCTTTAAAAAATTTCAAGTTGATTAATCTTACAAAAGCATTATTTTTATTTCATAAAAATAATTTAATCAACCATTTAAAAAATATATATAATTATTCCATTAATCACTTTTAATCTGCATAAAATAACCAAGGCCAACAATTACGAAAAATACTTATTACTTAACATGTTTACTTATAAAATAATATTATAATTCAATTATCAATTTTATAAATTTAATGTGAGAAAAATCTAATTTAGATGTGGAAAATATTCTTTTAATTATATTATTTTTAAGATTTAATTTTAAGTGGAACAAATTCATATGTAAAAATCCAATGATTATTTTTATAAATATTTAACTAAAAATTCAGCCATGTTTTATTTTATTTAAAAATCACAAGTAAAATAATTTCACCATTTTTCTTAATTAAAAACAAATAAAATCATAACTATTAATATCAACACTCATAGTCATAATAAGAATATCATTATTAATATTTTCATGGGTTAGGGTGTTAATTATTTCAACATATATACAAAATTCCCTTTTATTTAAAAACACAACTTCACTTTTTATTAAAATTCCAGCAATTATTTTTAACCTGAAAATCACCATTCTTATTTTTAAAAACTCATATTTGCTCAAAAATATATATATAAAAAAAATCGGTAGGTAATAATTTACACAAAATATCCTTTCAAGGCATCTTTAATTTCCCATTTAATTTCTTAAAACATCAAAACACTTGCAAAATTTATTTAAGCACTCAAAACATTATTCTATTCATATACAACATAATTTTTGTACAAAAATCAGCAAGCACATTAAATCATGAAATCCATTCCTTTCATTATATTTCACAATATTTACATCATTACCATTCATGTTTAAATCTTATTAAATTAATTCACAAACCCTAGCATGTTCCTAATATGCATGGGCAACACAAAATCAACAACTTCATCATGCATATACTCTTTTAACCAAAACCTTCAAGAATTAAATATCAAACCAAATTCTCATTTACCTCCACATGCATCCTAGCATGTTGCTATCATCTTACATGCATAAAGTGACTTATTGATACATACTCATATAAACATATTTGCCAAGTTTCATGGATTCAATGACAAGAGTCTACTTATTTATTAAACCAAAATCTCATAGGTCCTAGAACATGGATCTAACATATTGACAACATAAAATAATAAAACATAGGGAACCCATAGACATGCATAGGTCGAAACCCTCATTCATAAAATACCAAGATCATCATATTTAGTGGATCAAAACCAAACCCTTCCATGCTTTCACATATATATCATAACACCAATATCATCATACTCAAGATCCTAAGATCAAACAATTCATATAACAAGAGATCAACATAGTTTCATAGCCAATATAAATCCATATTCAAAATCACAAACAACCATAAACCTACCCATAACCAAAACTAATACACATAAAATAGTAAAACTGCTAACCATTATCTTTCACCCAATCTCATCTTATACAAATAGAAACAAAACTTTTTCATAGTTTAATCATAACACAATTTTCCCATGACAAATAATAATATGATGTCTAACACCAAAACCACATGAAATCATAGAGCCACACACCTAGGCCAACCCTTCTTGTATCAAAACCAAAACATCAATCAACCAATACAACAAAAGGGTTAGAAATATCATTACCTCACTTGATTGTAAAATCAAGAACATAAAAGTGATCAACCCAAAAATTATAGCCACCACTTGATCAAACCTAGGGCCTTTCTAAATCCACCAAGAAAAAAGAACACCAACAAACCACAACAGTAACCCATCAATATTCAAGAAAGAAGAGAGGATTGAAAAACCACAAATACAATAAGATACATACTCTAGGATTGAACCCTTCCTTCTCTTCTTCTCCTCCTCCTTCTTTTCTTTCTCCTTCTCTCTATATCACACCACTCTCTCTCTCTTCCTCTCTCTAGCACACGGCAGCCCAAGAGCATATGCTCTCTTCTCCAATTCCTTTCCCCTTTATCATAATCCTCTCATAATGGTCCATTAAAAAGAAAAGGTAAGTTTCCTATTTTCTCCATATTTTCATTTATTTTGTCTTAATTTTTATTTGTTTGTTTTTATCATAATTGGTAGAAAATAACAGATGATCACATCCTTACCCAAAATAGCCCATGTCTTCCACTGTTAATTTATTTTCTTAAAAAAACAAATGAAATAAATCCCCTTCATTTCCCACCATGCTACACATCCAAGACCTATTTCCCCTTTTCTTTTTATTTATTTTTTATAATTAATTCAATAAATCCAATAAAAGGAAACTTCAAAGTGTGTAGAAAATTCTACACATGTGCACCATGCTACCATGCACTTGCACATACTAAATCACTAGGGTGCATCACTACCTACCATGCACCTTAGTGCATTCAACCATAACTTAAATAATCACATTTTTAAAATAAATTAATAAATATCATTCAACAAATAATTTCACAAAATTCTACCAAACAATTCTAACAATTAGTTTAAACAAACAAAAATTAATTAAAATAAACAAACATTTAAATAAAATAATTCACAACACTAAACAATTAAATAAAATAAAACAAAAATTTTAATAACTAATTTTTTTTTGGTGCACTACAATATACCCTCCTTAAAAGGAATTTCGTCCCGAAATTCTTTCTTACCAAATAATTCAGGGTATTTTTCTTTCATGTCTTCCTCCAGCTCCCATGTTGCTTCTCGTTCCGTACTATTCTTCCACAAGACCTTAACTAGTGGAATCCTTTTGTATCTCAATTCAATTGATTCCCTTTTCAATAATGCGCTCAGGCTATTCATCATAACTTAGGTCCTGATTCAGCTATAACGGCTCGTAACTCAAAAAATGAGAGGGGTCTGACACATACTTACGCAACATCGAGATGTGAAAGACGTTATGTGTTTCAGCTAATACTGGGGGCAGTGCCAAACGGTACGCAACTTGCCCTACTCTGTCCAAAATGTCAAATGGACCTATATATCTAGGACTTAACTTCCCTTTCTTTCCAAAGCGTATAACACCTTTCATCGGTGAGGCTTTCAAGAAAACAAACTCGCCCATTGAAAACTCGATGTCCCTTCTCTTAAGGTGAGTGTAGCTCTTTTGCCTACTTTGCGCTGTAAGAATCCTTTGGTGAATCTTCTTGATCGCCTCAATGGCTTCCCTAACTGCCTCAGGGCCTAAAATCTGTTTCCCCCCAACTTCATCCCAGTGCAAAGGAGATCTACACTTATGCCCATAAAGCATCTCATAGGGAGCCATCCCAATCGTAGATTGGTAACTGTTATTATATAAGAACTCCATTAGGGGTAAATATCGGTTCCAAGACTCTGAAAAGTCCAAAGCACAACACCTCAACATGTCTTCTAAAATGTGTATAGTCCTCTTAGACTAGCCATCGGTTTGAAGATGAAATGTAGTGCTAAACTTTAGTCTTGATCCCATAGCTCTTTGTAGCCCTTTCCAAAAGTTTGATGTGAAAACTGACCCTCGATCAGAAACTTTTGACTTTGGCACCCCATGAAGTCTCACTATCTCACTTACGTACAATTCATCATATTGGTCCATTGTGTATGTGGTCTTGACTGGCAGAAAATGGTCAGACTTAGTGAGTCTATCTACTATTACCCACACAGAGTCGTGCTACTTGGTGGTTCTAGGTAACCCTACTACAAAATCTATTGTTATATCCTCCCATTTCCATTCAGGAATGTAGAGCGGTTGAAGCAACCCCGCTGGCCTTTGGTGTTCTGCTTTGACTTGCTGGCATGTCAAACATCTAGCAACAAACTCAGCAATATCCCTCTTCATTCCATGCCACCAATATAACGCCTTAAGGTCTTGGTACATTTTAGTGGACCCTGGGTGTAAGGAATAAGGTGTTGTGTGCGCTTCTTTCATAATACTTTCCTTAATCTCAGCATTGTCTGGCACACAATTCCTATCCTTATATCATAGCAATCCACCATTAGATATCGTGAAATCACTACTACCACCTTCTTGTACCAAAGCCTCATGTTTCACTAAGGCTTCATCCACTTTCTGTCCTTCTCGAATTTGTTCTAGTAGGGAGGATTGCAATGTGAGGTTTGCTAAACTTCCTGTCACAATTTTGATGCCGAAATTTATGATCTCTTTCTGAAGAGGCATCTCTATTGTATGCAGTGTTGAGACATTCCCATGTTCCTGCCTACTCAAAGCATCTGCAACCACATTGGCCTTGCCTGGGTGGTATAAAATTTCACAATCGTAGTCTTTCACTAATTCCAACCACCTTTGCTGCCTCATATTCAGTTCCTTTTGCATGAAGAAGTATTTCAGATTTTTGTGGTTAGTTATAACTCACACTTGTCCCCATATAGGTGCTGTCTCCATATCTTTAGTGCGAACACTACTGCTGCCAATTAAAGGTCATGAGTGGGATACCGTTGCTCATAATCCTTGAGTTTTCTAGAAGCATAAGCTACCACCTTCCCATCTTGCATCAACATGCATCCCAAGTCGTTCTTTGATGCATAACAATACACCACAAATTTCCCGCCCTCAATGTGAACACAAAAGATAGGCGCAGAAATCAACTTATCCTTCATGGTCTTAAAGCTTTCTTCACATTTCTCGGTCCATGAAAATTTCTGATGCTTGCGAGTTAAGTTAGTCAATGGTGTTGCAATCTTTAAGAAAACCTCGACAAACTTCCTATAGTAACACGCCAATCATAAGAAGCTTTGAACTTTTGAGGCATTCTTTGGCTGGGGCCAGTCTCTAATGGTCTCGATCTTTGATGGGTCTACTGCTATTCCATTCCTGGACAATATATGCCCTAGGAAAGTTACCTGTTCTAGCAAAAACTCACATTTAGAGAACTTACCGTATAGCTTATGTTCTCACAATCTTTTCAGAGTCAACCTCAAATGCTCCTTGTGCTCCTCCTTGGTCTTCGAGTAAATAAGGATATCATCTATAAACACTACCAAAAACTTGTCCAAGAAATCCTTAAATACCAAGCTCATCATGTCGATAAATGTTGGCTGGGCGTTAGGGAATCCAAAAGACATCACTAAAAATTCATAGTGCTAGTAGCGAGTTCTGAAAGCCATTTTCGGAATGTCTCCCTCTTTCACTTTCAACTGATTGTACCCGGATCGCAGATCAATCTTCGAGAACACTGCTGCCCCTTGCAGTTGGTGAAAAAGGTCATCTATCCTAGGTAAAGGATATTTATTCTAAATGGTGACCTTATTTAGTTCTCGATAATCAATGCACATCCTCATACTCCCGTCCTTCTTTTTCACAAATAGGACTGGTGCTCCCCATGGTGAATAGCTAGGTCTTATGAACTCTTTGTCCAACAACTCCTGTAGATGGTTCTTAAATTCCTTTAACTCTGCCGACGCCATTCGATAGGGTGCTTTAGAGATTAGTACAGTTTTTGGTGCAAGCTCAATTACAACTCGATTTCTCTGTCCGGGGGTAATCCTTGAAATTCTTCGGGAAACACCTCCGGGAACTCACAAACAATATGTACATTTTATGGCTTTAGTTCTGACTCCTTGGATTTATCCACTACACTAGCCAGGAACGCCGAACAACCATGTTGCATCATATTCCGTGCTTCCAGTGTAGATATTACGGGTGTCCAAAAACTGGTACTTCTCCTCTAAAGGAATGACCTCTTCTTCTTTTGGCCTGAACCCTACAGTCTTCTTTCGATAATATATTGTAGCCCCATGTTTGGATAACCAATCCATGCCAAGTATGACATCATAATTTGGTATACTAAGTTCTATAAGGTCTGCTGGGCACTCCCTGTCCTCTACTATTACAGGCGTTGACGCTAACCACTTATTTGGCAACATCATATCCCCCGATGGCAACATTGTACCAAAGTTATGCTCAAACAGTTTATAAGGCATACTCAATTTATCAATCACATTCATAGAAACATAAGAATGAGTCGCTCTAGAATCAACAAGGAATCTACACATCGTACCAGATATAGGGAGTTGACCTGTTACTACGGTGTTGCTGTTGGCTGCTTCATTCTAAGTTAAGGCAAAAACCCGTGCTTGCACTAGGTTGTTGTTACTATCCTGTCCCGCTTTCCATTGTAGGAAATCTTTTCTCAGATGTCCTGCCTGACTACACTTGTAACATTTTTTGGTGCCGTCTTCACATTCTCCCATATGTCATCTCAAGCATTTAGGACAGCTGGGGTGCTCAACTTTATTGCTTTTGTGATTCCCACAGTTTCAATCATTATTGCGATTGTTGTGATTTTCATTGGGAGCTGCGACCTTGGGCCTTTTGCCAGTGCCACTGCTTTGGCCCTATTAGGCCTCCTCTTGTTACTCTCTTGAAAGAATTTACTCTTATTAGCCTCTATACTTGTGCCACCATCCTTCCATATACAACTCTTCATGTATTTAGTGTCTAAAGCTTTGTCCAGAATCTCAACATAGCTAACTGGCTCTGTAATGGTCATTTTGACATCCTTGGCAATCATAGGCTTCAGTCTCCTTATGAATCCTTGAACACTCATGACCTTTGTTGAGATTATCTCAGATGCAAACCATGCCAGTCTGTCAAACTCTAGGCATACTCTGTGACTAGAAGAATACCTTATGTCAGTGTCACAAACTCATTAACTCTAGTTGCTAGTACTGTAGCATTGTAGTACTTTTTGCTGAAAACTTGTACAAAGTCAGCCCAGGTCATGGTGTCTAAAGTTTGTGTCTTCTTAACCATGTCCCACCAAATTCTAGCATCCACTTTTAGGATTGTTAATTGTCTTGTTGTCCCTGGAAATCCTTAGTCTATACTAGTAGCCTTTATCTTATTTTGTCATCTCGCAACTCATTACTTATCCTCATTGTTGTGTCAGTTCGTAGCTTGTCATTGTCCTCTATGTTGAACTATGTTATCATGTATTTACTCGCATATCCACCTCCTTAGTCTCCATTTACTCCATTGAGGTTTTGTTGGTGTTTGCTACTAAATGTTGTGGCATGTCCACTTTGTCTGCTCCTCTGCTACTGCACATATCTATCTAGCTAATAACATCACCTTGCAAGATAATGTCATGGAGTAAACTCCCTAACCTATGTCTATATTAACAATCGCGTCGCAAAGCTTATGTGTCCTTTGATCTTGATAGTATCCAGTTATATTATCATCGACGTATTCCATTCTTCGCTTTACTTGAAACTTGATAGTGTCATACTTGCGATTTCCTATGATGCATCTCATCCATTAAATATGTTCATTCATAACGAACATCTTTCAGGGAGCTGATATCCACTCATCTTCATCGTTTACATCATCTATATGAACCCTTGAGATCCCACTACTCTCATCAAGAAGTTTCTTTCTAGAAGTGCTAATTACTAGAGGCATACTTTCTACACAGCAATTACGAAACTACAAAATTTTAAAGTAGGAAAGAATATAGATAACATTTAGAGCAAGTACTTACGACGGGGTGAGGTGAGATTTTCTCGTCTTTAGCATGTATGGGGAGGGTCCGCAGAAACATGGACGACCATCTCTGATACCATTTGTAAAACACCCTAGTCTAATGCATGCAAGTTGGGCCCAATAGTTTAAAAAGAAAATATTAGTTTTCATGCAATGTTAATAAAACAAAATTAATTAAAGTTTAAGTCCCACTAATAAGTTTTGAAAGTTAAAAAATAACATAACATTGTTCTTTAGAAATTCACTACAAGAAAAAATGCTTTTAATAACACCGAAAATGTGTTATCA
Source organism: Humulus lupulus (assembly GCF_963169125.1). NCBI lineage: Eukaryota > Viridiplantae > Streptophyta > Magnoliopsida > Rosales > Cannabaceae > Humulus > Humulus lupulus. The sequence continues at coordinate 90,205,396 of NC_084799.1, forward strand.
AAACATACCATAACACTTTTTTATGTGTTAAGACCGACTATCTTATTGTAGATCAGGGTACTTTACATAACACTTTATCAGTGTTATACAGATATGTTATTATACTGTCAACGATAACACACTTTCTGTGTTATTTTAATATATTGATAAGTGTTTAATTATGTTATTTATAGTCGATTATATAACACATTTCAATACTTATAAATTTGTGTTATACTACAGTTTAGTATAACACTTTTTTTGTGTTATACTACACTTTAGTATAACACTTTTTTTGTGTTATACTACACTTTAGTATAACACATTATTTGTGTTATATAATGAAGTTTGCAAAACACAATTCTTTGCATAAAAAGTGTTATTGTAATAGATATTATAACACAATTTTCGTCTTATTGTTATATTTAGATATGTTTAAATTCTCATTATATATTTTATTTATATAACACTAATTTATTCTATTATATTTTAATTTTTTTATATAATTAAAATTAGCTTTCTAATATATACTAGCATCATCAAATGAACTTAATTTTCAAATAACAAAAAGTAAGAACATTCAACATTGTATTAACAATCCACAAATTAGTTTAAAACATTCAACACTGTCATCAACAACAAAATGTTCTTTAAGTATTCAAGGAGTCTAAAAGTTACTACTTTCAACAAAAAGAAATAAACAAAGTTACTACTTTCAAAGAGTCTTAAGTATCCTTTTCTACTTCGCTTGTCACATCTGCAAAATTAACAAAGAAATATTTTATTGTTATTATCTAGCATCACAAATTACTTCAAGAAAAATGCTATGGAAATTATATCCAAGAAAGGACACCACATACAAAATAATGGATTCACAACTACACCAAAGCAAACAAAGAAACCAAACACTAAATTATAAGACATTGGTTATTTTTTGAGTATGAAAATCTACCTCTTGGAATAACTTTTTTAGAAGGCCATGCAACTGTGGAACCAACTGTTTCTTGTATTGTAAGCATCACATGATTAGGATAAAATAAGTAAGATTCTAGTACAATATCAACATCAACCCATACTTGCATAAAGTCTAGTCCAAGAGGCTTTCCATGTACAGTTATCTTTGGATCACTAGAATCCCAACGACCTTCAGCAACAATTACATCTACCCAATCAAACAAGTAGCAAATATTCTTCCCTTCTGTAAAGTTATGTCTTTTTTCTTGTACAATACTCTAACAAATTTATTTTAAAGACAATATATTAGTTTACGTATTTGTTCTTCTAAAATGAAAACTTAAAACAATAACAACTTTTATAATTTACCTTAGGGGACTGAATATTGTTTGACTGGGGTACATTGCGAGACTGTCCTTCGCTTGGTCTCACTTTACCACCAACCTAAATATAAAACCAAGATAAGTTTCATTAGAAGAAAAGAAAACTAAGGTTTATAAGTGCAAGATAGAAATACCACCAAGTGTTCTTTAAGTAGATTCATCATTTCAGTCATTTTGAGCTTCATATTATGTTGCTCTTCTTCCTACTTGGAGATCTTGCTATTACACATATTAACAACAGTTAGCTTTGACCTTGTTACGCCTCTTCCTTGTCCGATTAAACGACCAGATTTTGGGTTACCAAACAATTTTGTCAAGGCATCTATGATCTCTGATTTCTCTTCCTATTTTTTATTTTTATGAGCAAGAATATAAATGGTGGGTAAAGTTTTACTTGGATTATGGTGAACCTATTTTCTTACATATGTACTAATTTTAGCATATTATTATTTACTTGTTTCAAATAAAAAGAAATGGCTGACCCAGAAACTTGTTGTTGAAATTATTTTCCTTTCAATGAATAAGAAGTAATCTTTAGAAAAAGATAAACGTTCCCTTACCCTAAACATTACCAAATATTGGACTGCTTTTAAATACAAAAAATTTCAAAGATATATTGTTTTTAACAAAACATTACCAAATGAGCATGTATTTAAACATCATTTTTAACAAAACAAGTGTCACATATCTCACAATTCAGGGCCAATTTAAGAAGCATACATAGCCATCTGTTTGTTAGTGTGACCATTTTCTATTAGTATACATTATAAATTCAATCTATTGTACTCACTTTGTTTGGACCTACTTATAGGCTATATAGATAATCAGAATACACCATACCATCATATGGCTAAGTACTTTCAAATTTGGGTTATAATTAATTGAAGAAATTACACTTTTTAATTGTAATTTTATTCCACCATACCATCATATTCTTACCAGTTTTTTTCCCTCTAGTCTTGGCAGTTTTCCCTCTACGAGCTAATTACTCTCTTGAATAAATAAAAGCATTTCATTTCTTGGTTTTCTATTAAATTATGGCTTTCTATTTTCTGTTAGACTAATCATATCAACCCTTGTTTCTTATGGAATGAGCATGCATTTTATCATCATTTTTAACAAAACAAGTGTCATATATCTCACAATTCAAGGCCAATTTAAGAAGCATACATAGCCATATGTTTGTTAGTGTGACCATTTTCTATTAGTATACATTATAAATTCAATCTATTGTACTCACTTTTTTTGGACCTACTTATAGGCTATATAGATAATCAGAATACACCATACCACCATATGGCTAAATACTTTTAGATTTTGGTTATAATTAATTGAAGAAATTATACTTTTTAATTGTAATTTTATTCCACCATATCATCATATTCTTACCAGGTTGAGTTAGATTATAATAATTGAAGAAAACTAGCACCGTTATAATAATTAATTATTTATTTTTCAAGAGAAGACCAATTGTGGTGTCAACCAAATGTTGTTATTTATATTTCGTTGATGGATTGATTATACAAATGTAGCTAGTGGACTCCTAATCAATGTGATTGATTCTGTAATTTCACCAAATGTATATACATACATATATATATTTGTAAAGTGGAGAAAACTAAGGAAACTTTTGCACATATCTTTGCTCATTTTGGTGCTTATGGTATTTGTTAGCCTTGTTACACTGTTTAGTGACTGAAAGATAATACTCTTGGATCAAAACTTCATGAAAATAGGAAAAACGGTTGCTATGAAAATTTGTAATCATACATTCCTTGGATACTCATGATTTAAACCATTTTCTCATCTTGGAATTAATGTTGGAAACTTGGAAGTGATTGGCTTTGAATTTCTGTGTGAAAAAGTTGAAGACATTCAGAGTCAGACTTCAAATTACATGTGTGAAAAAGTTTTCAATTTGAGAATTTTAATTATAAACCATTAATTGCAAGATTATGGTTGTCCAATTTTGTTTTTGTTGAATTCTAATATATTTTTCCAACTCGGTTGATTTTTAGTTTTATCTAAGAAGCTAAAATGATATGAAGCTGACTGATAAATTAAAGGTCAGAACATGGAAGGGTAACAAATTTCTCTTATAAGAAAATATAGCAATTCAAACTACATCAAACCAAAATTGTTCTTGTAATTTGGCAAATGAAAATGATAAGTCTCCCTTAATATAATATATTAATTAATTATAGACCAAAACCCTAAACATTACAAGGTTGAGTTAGACTGGGAGGCTCCCCTTTCCCAAAGATTGCCAAATTCTTCTCTAAGTAAATCTCACTCTCTATCTACAATATCTTCCCAACCTAACAGCCCATACAACTTCTAACACAAGTCTTTCTTATTGGACGCTTATCTAAATGCTTATCTAGTTAATGTTTTTCTGAACTTGTGTTGGCTATGCAAAATTAGCTGGACAACATGAGCACCTGCCATTTGTCTTCGCATTCTACTGAATATTTGCTCAAACTCATTTCTTAGCAACATATTACAAAATCTTGATGTTTTGTTTCAGGTTAATTATGGAAACTTCATGCATGGGCTTATGAAAGAAAACATTCAGCTGAACAGGAAAGTTCTGTCTGAGTTATCTATGTACGAACCATACAGTTTCAAATTTTGGCTGAATTTCATTGTTTTTTTATGATAGACTGCATGTGAGCAACAACCATATTTACATGCAAAATTATTAGATCTTAGTTTTCCAGCCCTACAAGTAACTTGGCACTGGTCTATGTTGTGCTTTGACCACCATTTTTTTGTTAATTCAGCTGGTTTATTTTCTATCCATTTAATAGTCTCTAGTTCAAGAGATTCTAGTGTTGTTTTTAATTTAAAAATCAGATTCTAAAATGGTAGCCACTAACTAATTGGGTTTGGATCAAAGACAAGATTTTAGCTTGGGTTATGGCAATTTTGTTATGGAAATTAAATCTAATCTATACATATGGAAATAATGAAAACAATATGACTAAATGGAAAATCTAATCTATACATATAATGAAAAATCTAATATATACATATAAAAGCTTACCTAACCATCTATCAATACCAAGCCAAAAAATTCAAACAATACACAATAAGTTTTCTTCCTTATATCACCGCAGCACACAAACAAATTTTCCAGAACCTACTTCTCTAATACACACAAGTTTTCAACCTTCCGTTATCACCGCAGCACACAATTTTAATCTCAGAACTTACTTCTCTATGAATGAATATTTAAGATATTCAAACTCTAACATTTTTAAGATATTAATAATAAGAGTTAAAAGAACAAATTCCGTACCTCTTGCAAATTAACTTTGCAATGCCCCTTTCCAATTCGATCCACAACCTAAAGAATATAATCAATACCCAAAATATTAATACAAAATTAAAATTTGTCAATAGATATTAAAACAGCCTTTGAAATCCAAAATTTATCTAATTCGATCTTAAAATTTGGGGATAAAATATATACACACATTTATGATCAGTACCACTCTTATTTCATTCATTTCATTTATACCAACAATTAAAATTACTCATTTTTTTGCCCCCAAAAATAAAATGTTTATGCTATCTTGTAAAAAAAACGATTGGCTGAACCTCAACTCTTTTTTAACTTTACATTGAGTTTTTCATATTAATTTTTCTATTTCAAGTAAATAGGCATGTTGAATCTAATAAATAAAATTTTCTACATAAGCCTTCCTTAGTACATAAATTGTTAGCCTAATAAATAAAAGCTTGAGCAGATACTACTCAGATATTCTATTCGCTTCTATTTTATCTAATAAAATAAAAGACACAGTTCAATTCTCCAATAAATGAATGGATACAAGCCAAAATAGCAATCAAATAAAATAATTGTCTTGAAACTTATTGCCAAATTAAACTATTTCATTATTTGATTATTTAAATGTTTTATTTTCCTTGAGTTCATCTTCAAGGGATATGAATATAGGGGGTGTATTACTGCTTTTTAGTAAAGTGTGAATTGTTACCAATAATCTTAGTTGAGTCCAACACCCACCACGACATGTGATAAAGCCAAAACAATAATATATATTATTTTTTTAATATACATATATAAGTAGGTCTTGTCTGCTAAGAACTTATATAGTAAAATTAAACTATGTGAAATTAAACTACATCCCATTCCCCCCTATGTTTCTAGTCACCTGTTTGCCTCAAATCTTAAATCTTTTGGTTCAAATATGTATATAATATATGTATATGTTTATATGGGGAACCTAAAAAAACACTTCTTATTTGATTGGAGGGTGACCTTTTATGGCATCTGGTGCAATGATAAGTTTAGTTAAAATGATAAGTTTGAGTTTGAAAGCTAGATTTTTTGGCTGTTTGAGTCAACAGTGGCTAAGAATAGATCAATTGCTCAGTTGGTTAGGAGTTTATGATTTGGCTTGTATTTTAGTCTCTATTTTGAGTTTGTTGTAAGTTTAGTGGTGTTTCAAATCTGGCAGTTGTAATTTGTTTATGTGTTTTTAATATACTCCTTTTTTCGATAAAAAAAAGTTGAAAAAACTCAAAAACTCAAAATGCCCATGGGTGGATAAGATAAAAGCAAAGCAAACCAGGAAAATTAGCATAGGGTGATAGCAGTTAATTGAAGAATGTAAATGGAGAAAAAGTAGCTCTAAAGAAGATTTTGAGACTCAGGCAAATCTTATTTATATATAGAACTTTACAACAGTAGCAATACACAACATAGAAATAGATGGAAGTTGTAACAGTCTAACTGAATACAACTGAAGCTAACAAAACTAACAAACCAGAAACAGAAAACTAATCATGTAATATTACATTGTCTAACAATATATACATATATTGTTATCTCATTGGAAAGCTTCCACTTTTCACCCTTGAATTTATAAAATTATGGCCCCAGAAAACTAGTGGTAACGGCTATTCAATAAAAACGAACAAGCATAAGTGGATTCATTACAAAAAAAACTAGTATACAATCTGATCCCAACTTAATCCACAAAACCCATGACAAAAATAAATGTTTATGCTCTCTTGTAAACAAAATGATTGGTTGAACCTTAACTCCTTTTTAACTTTACATTGAGTTTTTCATATTAATTTTTCTATTTCAAGTAAATAGGCATCACATTCATCCAATGCAAATAAAGAGCCATGATCTTCTTCTTTCTCAAAATTTGTCTCTCACTGACAGTTAAATGAACCATTATCCTACAATGAATATAATCAAGCAAATGAAATTTTTAATCCAACAATCAATTATTCTAGCAACATAAATACTTAAACTCAACCTAAGAAAATATCCCATAAGAAAATTTTCACATGGATTAAAAATTTCCAATTATGGGTCTTAGCCATATTATTACAAAGACCCAAGAAAATGTGATGATATTGCTAACACCCATGTGAAATTTCTGAAGCTGATTTTGAATTTTTTCTATACACAGGTCAAATTATAGCAGCTGATGCCAAAAAAAAACTAATCACATTATGTACATAAAACTTATCTCCTCAAAGCTATATCATTATCATTTTTTTTAGTAAACAAAACTTCTCTTTGTTAATCATAATAATCATCTATCAAAGACATCAACACTTTTGAGAACACGATATGATTGGAAACATGAGGCTCTTGCAAAATGGTGAGCCAACTTATATGGAGATCATTTAATAAAAACAATATAGCCAAATATTATAGTAGCCATTTATGGCTGTGAAATTTTTTATATAATCATAATCATAAGATAAATAAGTTTAACATAAAATAATAGTTTTGTACTCCTATGATAGTTGCGTCAAACTAAAACATCATATCTCCAATACAAAAACAAAGAAACATAAACATACATACACTCCACTGTTCAAAACTCAAGATTGGGATTTATTCTACATGAGTAATAAATGGTTCAGTTAATGTGGTGCTATTCTTTGTTAGCTGTGTTTTAGTGTCTCAGTTTCACAGATTCTAGACCATTCATATGTAAGACAATGGCATCAGCTCCCAGCTAATCTGAGAAGCCTTTCCAGTTTCCATAATACTTTCCTTACTATTTTGTTTCTCTCATTTGTTTTCAATAAAAAATCGAGGATACCATACTAACCTATTATTTGTTACCTTATCTGAGTAAGGACAGCATTTTGCAACTCTCACTGTCTCTGAATCCTAATTCAGATTTTGAATGACAAAGTGAGATTTCAGGGAGAGGTCTAAAACGGTCAAAAATATAATCCATTCATTCATGAAGTCCTAGTTCTATTTTCCTTTTTATTTTTTGGATTTGGTGAGCTGTTCTATGATGTTGTTTATGTTCTCCCCCTCTCTTAATAACATTTTTTGAATACTAAAATGACCAATGCTTTCTTTCACTCCCTCTGTAGTTTTTAGGTCTGAGAGTAGTGATGCTGGCTGGCTGACTTGGGCAAACTGCTCAGTAGAGTCACCAAAACAAAGAAACAGTCACTTTCACTTTAAAAGAGATTGTCAAACAAAAAGAACAAAGCATTTTGATTGGAGGTGTCACTATTCTTTTTTTATTTGCATGTACAATTATTTAATTATCAAAGAATAAAAAATGGGCTAAAAATGGTTTTTTTTTAGTTACTATTTGATTATTATTTTAAAAAGAAAGTAAGTTGTAGATGAAGATTTTTATGGTAATATTTTGAAGACATGTTACTACTCCTTGCCTTAAAAAAATAAATATTTAGTATTATGATTAGAGTTGTATTGAAAAGTTAAGGAATCTACATCAAATTGGAATAGTCAAAGTTGCTTTCACTTTCCAAGAGAGAAAACAGTTTGCAAGTCAGTACTAGAATAACATTGGTGGATACTAGAAACTATTCTCAATTTTGGGATAGTTAAGTTATAGTCTTCTTTATTTGAATTTTTGTATGTCTATCATAAACAAAGAAGAATAATAAATCTCTCTACACTCCAGACACAAAGACTATAGTTCATTTTCTCTCTATACGATATAGCAATATATGATCATCAACATACATACACTCCACTATTATCCAATCACAAAACCAAACCAATATTTGGCTCAAAAAATACCTCAACTCATTTGATAATAATTAATACTTTTAAAGCATCACCTCTGCATCTCAAAAAATAAAATAAAAGACATCACCCCAGCCTCTGAATGTTGATTTCTTACAAAAAATACAAACAACAAAGAAATGAAACCCAACTTTTCTATCTTCATTCTTAGGACAACCAATGAGAGCAAGAAAAATGATAATTATAAAATCAAGAACATAAACAATAAGTGAAAAAATAACAAGAAAATAAAAAGCCAATAATTCCCTTTGCTCTGTCTAAAAACAAAACAAACATATAATTGATGCTTTCCAACCACAACAATAGTTCAGTACATTTGGCTGAAATTGAAAGTTATGGAAGGATTACTGATAATAGCACCAAACAACTTCAAACTTCATTAAAACCAGTAGCAAAAGATAATTCCTTGGTGAGATCAAACAACTTAAGATAATTCAGAAGTGGGTTCTTAGTTTTATGTTGTGATCAGATTTCAAAAATCCTACATCATTATCCATTGTCAAAACAAAGAACCATGAGTCTCCAGCAATTAAAAGAGAGACTTCATCCTCAAAATCCTCTAAAGGTACAGAACATAGTAATATAAGTGTTTCATTGAAAGGAAATCCTTAGAATTTTCTAAAGCTGTTTAATCTAACCAAAGAATCTAATCTCAGCAGTCATTACTAATAACTAAACACAATACAAAGTACAAGCTACTAAAAAGATTAAAGGGAATATTGAATTATTCACTAGATTAGAAGACATTAATTTCAACTTGTGTTTCATGAAAAACATCAGATGCTGTAAACCCAAAAAGAAAAACAACTATTCCCTGTCATTCCTATTCAAACACAACATATATGGGTAAATAAATCATCATCATTCATATAAAAATACCTTAGCCATCACAATAAAACAAATAATTACCCAATGAAAGCAAAAGACAGATTCAAGCCCATAATTCAAGCCTTATCATATTAAACCATTCACAACCCCTTAATGAAAGTTTATAGTCCCTAAACACAGATTAAAACTATATAAAATGCCCCACAAATTCATAGCCATCCTAAGAAATGAAAACGAAAAATCGAAACCGTAAACTACTAAGGAAATATATGAATTTGTACCTCTTACTGTGGCCGGTTCTTGGTGGTTCCTTCTTCTCCTCAACTTAGTCCACAAGGCTATGAAGAAACACTTTTTCCTTACAAACATAAAGAAACCAAATTAAACTTGAAGAAACCTATAATATTTGGTAATCATTGTGTATTAGTTAATTGCTGTACCAACTATTAATAATTTTACCAATACATAATATATGTGTCAAATTTTATTAATGTTTAGCGACTATTACTGGATCACCTGTAGCTACATAACAAGAGGTCACAGAACCAACAATGTTAATTTTTCCTAATGCCACCATTAAAGTGGTCAAACATAAACTTACTTGTTTCCATTAAAGTGCTCTACTCCCAGATCTTCATCCCATATAAAAATATATTCATAAGCTGCTACGATATCAGGATGCAAAAACCTTTTTGCATACCAAATTTACCAATTAAATTCTTTTGCAAAGATTATTTTTTAAAACCAATTAAATTATTCCAATTGTTCCCAAAATAGATTTTTTTTTAAAAAAAATAATAATTAAAAACTAGCAAAAATATTACCAAACAAAAAAAACCAATTACTTATTTTTTTTATTTAAAAAAAAGTTCCTAAAATACAGACATTAGAGATATTAAATGCCATTCAATTCATTTATACCAACAAATGGGGAAACAAAACAGTGACCGAGGGTAAATGTTTTCTATAACAACAAGTACTCGCTCCATGTCAAATAGCATTACTAACGGGGCTATAACTACTTAAGCATATAAAGAATTTACAGTTCTACCTAAGCATCTCCTTAGGAAGTGGCCGCAATCTCCAATCTGCATTTTGGTACCTGCAAAGAGTTGACAAAGAAACCATGCAAATATTGAGGACATAAATAATACAAGAAAGGAGAATGCGGCAAAAGTGGCAAACTGATAAAATTTTAAAGAAATGAATATCAGTAAGGGAAAAAAAAAACCAACTCTTTATTAGCAGTTACTCCACAAAAGTGGTGTAGAAGATACTCCAGACTATTTCTCTCCAATTTCAGTACCCTTGAGGCTTGAGGCAAAGAAAAAAGAGAAAAACAATTCAATAATGAAATAATAGCAGATAAATGTTTAAATAATTAGTAGGTGGAGGCGTTTCAAAATTTAGAAGAGTAACAGCACAGCTCACATATACTAAAAACAAACTCAATTTCAAATAACACTTGAATGCATGCTCTTGTTGCAGACCTAACTTGAGCCAGTCCAATGCAATAATAGCTAAAAGAAATTGAGAAACTTACAATGAATTTGAAGTCATGCAGATCTATGTCAAATTACAATTGTAAAAGGTTTCTTTCATGGTTTCATATGATCACTTAAAGGCTAAAACATGAAGAAAAGGATTCTCACTAGCTTGTTAGGTTTCTCAAGAATCAGATATGATCAGCCTGTCCAAAGCTTCACCTACATGCCTCATTGTTGGTCTCTTCTCAGGACTAGTTTGAATGCAAGCCATTGCAATCTTAATAACTCCAATAATCTCGTCGTCCTTTTCGGTATCTTGGACTAAATAAGGGTCTAAAACATCTGAGATAGGCTTCTTCTCTTCAATGCAGAGTTGAATCCAATGAACCAAACCAATTTCAGAGGAACCTACTTGGACTATGGGCAATCTGCCATTAATCATTTCTAGCAGGATAACACCATACGAATAAACATCCCACTTCTGGGATGGTTTCACCACTTTCAGTTCTTCCGGGGCAATATAACAAGATCCCAAGTTAGTAGTAGTGGTAGTAGACGAAGCAACAGTAGTGGCATCAGAAGGTGCACTCTTTTGTGGCCTGTCTTGTGACTTATCGGTGGCCATTCGACTAGATTGCAAGGTGGGAGAACCTCCAGCAATATTAGCAGGACGACCGAGTCCAAAATCAGAAATTTAGGGTTCCATGTTTTGTCCAAGAAGAATGTTATTAGGCTTCAAATCACCATGAACATATTTCTTGGGGCTGAACTCATGGAGATAGATCAAAACTTTAGTAATTCCTTTCATGATTTTTAGCCGAACCGACCATGATATGGGTGTGAATTACTCTGTTCCAGACCTCCCAGATTACATGAAAAGAAATCAAATTGATCAAAATATGAATACCACAAGACCTGTGATCAATCACACTCCAAAACCATAATCTAAATAATTCATGAGCACAAGTCAGATAATGGGATATGTTGAAACTTACCATGAAGTGCAGTGGAAAGATTTCCATTGGAAATGTAATCATATATGAGCAGCTTCTCATCTACAGACCAGTAGTAAGCTTTCAAAGTTACAACGTTAGGATGCCTTAGCTTCCTAATTGCTTCTACTTTTGTCTGAAACTCCTTAAACCTTTGGGAACCTCCTTCCCCTAGTCTTCTCACGACTAATGTTTGTCCCTCTTCAAGAACAACTTTATAAACAATCCCAATTCCACTCTTTCCAAGAGCAAAAGCAGAGGCCTTTAGAAGCTCATCCAGATCAAAAGCCACCCGGGTATCCAATGCCACAAGATCATACTGCTCTACATTTTCTGATAGAGTCTCAGACTCATATTTCCTGAAGCACAAGCACTCTTTTGTTCCCTTCCCTCCCTTACCAAAACCATGACCATGTTCATCCTTTCGACCTCTACAAGAACAAATCGTCCTGTAACAATAAGAGAAAAGCAGCCCAACAAGGCATATACCAATTATATCACAGACTATTATAGCAATCACAACACCCTTACTTAAACCTTTGGCTTTTTCACTCTTTCCAGAATCAGAATCCTGAGGTGGAGAATTATCTGGCAGGTATGGAAATAAGGAAGGTGAACTTGCACCAGGAGTTTCTGAAGAGCATGGGTTCTTCAAAGGGGGGCCACAGAGTCCAGGATTCCCAATAAAAGTAGTTGGGCCTCTGTTCATTAGAGCACCAGTTTGGGGTATTGGACCGCTTAAATTGTTATTAGTGAGATCAATATAGACCTTCTCAGGAAGGTTTCCAGGACTAGCTGGTATGGAACCAGAAAAAAGATTATGAGACAAATCAATTGTGCCCTGTAAGGTAGACAAATTTCCAATATCACCAGGAATTGAGCCATTGAACTTGTTGAAGGAAACAAATGCATTTCCAAACCCATCTGGCAGAGAACCAGTGAAATTGTTCTGACTAATATCAAGGGCTCTAAGTCTCTTGCACTGAAGAATTGATGCAGGAATAGACCCATTAAGAAAATTTTGAGACAAATCTAAAGTTTGAAGATACTTGAGCTTCCCAACCTCATTTGACACAGACCCAGATAAGGAATTTCCATAAAGGACCAAACTTTGTAGCCCCTGAGCTTCGAAAAGCTCAAACGACAAGCTTCCATTCAATTTATTGTTCCTTAAATTCAAATGACGAAGCCCAGAGATGGACCCAAGAGTAGAAGGAAGAAACCCAGCAAGTTTCTTCTTTGGAATACTGAGTGAAACAACTCTAAGCTCCTTGCATGTGACCCCATTCCACACACAAGGGTTCTCATCAGAAGAGTTCCAGTTACTCAAAGACCCTTCTGGGTCTTGTGTAATGGCTTGCTTAAACGACAAAAGGGCATTCCCTTCACCGTTCAATGAACTCACTATTCCATGCGAGTTGCACAACATCAAAAGAACAAACAAAACCAAAGACACTATTTTTTTCTTTCTTAAATTAACTCAAAATACCAGTAATTTTTATAGTACAATACTTGGCCGGTGCCAAACATATTGCAGATTTAAATGCCAAAATCTCTTTGAAGCCAAAAGATATCACTCCATGCATCACCTAATTCAGTTCACTATCTTTATCGACAAAATCCATATACGAAAAATGCTTTTGCACCCATTAAAGAACACTACCAATCATAAACAAACACAGGAAATCAGCCCAAGAACAGAGAAATCGGAAGAGGGAAATCGGAAGAGTCGAAAAAAACTGAGAAAAAAAATTAAAATCAAGAGTTGAGGGAGGGAGAATATACGTTGTGCTAACTGAGGGATGGAGAAATGTGAGTGGGTTTGGGGGTTTCGGCATTTGGGTTTGGGTTTGGGGGTTTCTGCGTTTGGGTTTGAGGGTTTCTGCGTTTGGGATTTATGAAAGTAAAAAAGGGAAAGTGGCAAAAAGTCTACCAAAGGATGCGAGAAGCTAGTGATAGAAGCCATAGATTTAAGGGATGGAGGAGATTTGAGGGATGAAGGAGACCGAAGCAGGGATTGAGTTCGGAGACCGTACGTAGTCGAAGAAGAAAATGGGTCTCTTTGTGTCTGAAATGCTGAAGATAGTCTGAAAAAAAAATGCTAAGTGGCGGGCATTGTAATAAAATACTAAAAAAATTATCGCCCTTTTTTCATTAATTTGCCCCATATAATACTTTTTCATAATACTTTTTTATTAGTATTATATTCATGTGTTATGGAAAGGGGTATTTGGTGTAGTGATTGGCATTTTAAACTGATCATTTCTCGTCCATAGGATGCCCCCACGCCATACACACTCTGACGTCAGAACCTCCCACATCACCATGCGTGCCACAGAGAAATCCTATTTGCTACTTGGAAGGGAAAGTAAGGGGGTGAGCTAAAAGCCCAGTAAGGAAGTACAAATAACACATAGGTAAACATAAAAAAACATATTCACATTCATACATCGTTGCATATCATACTTAACTTCATCATCATACATCATCATCATAAACATCATTATTATAAACATTATCATCATAAACGTTATCAACATAAACACCATTGTCATAAACAATATCATCATAACATCATCATCATAAACATTAGCATCATCATATATTTGTGAACATGGCCCGCTATTTTGTCCATGTCACATCTTGAGGTAAACAGGATCTCTGGTCTTTGAATAACTTCAACGCGTCCGCCCTATGAGTTACGTCTTTATATCCTTAGAAACCCCTTTGTTGTGTCGCGTTCAACACGCTAACAACCATTACATATAACTCAGGTTACGTCTTAGATCCTTAGTAACCCCTTTGTTGTGTCGCGTTCAACACGCTATCAACCATTACATATCATACAACATACAGAAATACATACAATCATGTCATATAAAAGCCAAGGAAAAACACATGATTCCTTACATTCATCATCTGATCGTAACAACATCATATCACATGTTACATTTTCATAAATATCATTTATCCTTAAACAAGCCAATCTTACCATTCATAGCATAAACAAATAGAATTCTATCTAACTTCCTTACCTTAGGTCCAAGCTAAGTAAAACGACAACTTCTCAACGAGCCTATACCATAATCAAAATAACATTCCTTATAATCACATAAACTCTATTTTGCCCACTCATATAACTCATGTGTGCATGGGCCATGCACACATGGTGAGAGTTACTCACAACATCTAAACAATGCATAATTGCACATAAGGTCATAAAAGAATAATGGACATTCTACCTATATTGCATGCATAATCTTGCTATAAAAGCTACATGGCTGCATAAAAGACACATTTTTGAACGTAAAAGGGGAATTGCATGTGACATGCATACGTGGGAACGTTGGGTAAAAGTGGCGTTTAAAACGATAATTCTACGCGTCTTACTTCTATCATTTTCAAAATAATAAAATTGTAGCATGCTTTGATTACCATTATTTATCTCTTTAAAAAATTTCAAGTTGATTAATCTTACAAAAGCATTATTTTTATTTCATAAAAATAATTTAATCAACCATTTAAAAAATATATATAATTATTCAATTAATAACTTTTAATTTGCATAAAATAACCAAGACCAACAATTACGAAAAATACTTATAACTTAACATGTTTACTTAGAAAATAACATTACAATTCAATTATCAAATTTATAAATTTAATGTGAGAAAAATCTAATTTAGATGTGGAAAAATATTCTTTCAATTATATTATTTTTAAGACTTAATTTTAAGTGGAACAAATTCATATGTAAAAATCCAATGATTATTTTTATAAATATTTAACTAAACTTTCAGCCATGTTTTATTTTACTTAAAAATCACAAGTAAAATAATTTCACCATTTTCTTAATTAAAAACAAAGAAAATCATAACTATTAATATCAACAATCATAGTCCTAATAAAAATACCATTATTAATTGTTTCATGGGTTAGGGTGTTAATTATTTCAATATATATACAAAATTCCCTTTTATTTAAAAACACAACTTCACTTTTTATTAAAATTCTAGCAGCTATTTTTAACCTGAAAATCACCATTCTTATTTTTAAAAACTCATATTTTCTCAAAAATATATAAAAAAAATGTGTAGGTAATTATTTACACAAAATATCCTTTCAAGGCATCTTTAATTTCCCATTTAATTTCTTAAAACATCAAAAGACTTGCAAAATTTATTTAAGCACTCAAAACATTATTCTCATTATATACAACATCATTTTTGTACAAAAATCAGCAAGCACATTAAATCATGAAATCCATTCCTTTCATTATATTTCACAAAATTTACATAATTACCATTCATGTTTAAATCTTATTAAATTAATTCACAAACCCTAGCATGTTCCTAATATGCATGGGCAACACAAAATCAACAACTTCATCATGCATTATACCCTTTTAACCAAAACCTTCAAGAATTAAATATCAAACCAAATTCTCATTTACCTCCACATGCATCCTAGCATGTTGCTATCATCTTACATGCATAAAGTGACTTATTGATACATACTCATATAAACATATTTGCCAAGTTTCATGGATTCAATGACAAGAGTCTACTTATTTATTAAACCAAAATCTCATAGGTCCTAGAACATGGATCTAACATATTGACAACATAAAATAATAAAACATAGGGAACCCATAGACATGCATAGGCCGAAACTCTCATTCATAAAATAACAAGATCATCATATTTAGTGGATCAAAACCAAATCCTTGCATGCTTTCACATAGATATCATAACACCAATATCATCATACTCAAGATCCTAAGATCAAACAATTCATATAACAAGAGATCAACATAGTTTCATAGCCAATATAAATCCATATTCAAAATCACAAACAACCATAAACCTAAACATACCCATAACTGAAACCAATACACATAAAATAGTAAAACTTCTAACCCTTATCTTTCACCCAATCTCATCTTATACAAATAGAAACAAATCTTTTTCATAGTTTAACCATAACACAATTTTCCCATGACAAATAATAATATGATGCCTAACACCAAAACCACATGAAATCATAGAGCCACACGCCTAGGTCAACCCTTCATGTATCAAAACCAAAATATCAATCAACCAATACAACCCAAAATCATAACAACAAAAGGGTTAGAAATCTCATTACCTCACTTGATTGTAAAAATCAAGAACACAAAAGTGACCAACCCAAAAATTATAGCCACGACTTGATCAAGCCTAGGGCCATTCAAAATCCTCCAAGAGAAAAAGAACACCAACAAACCACAACAATAACCCATCAATATTCATGAAAGAAAAAGAAGAAAGGATTGAAAAACCACAAATACAAGAAGATACATACTCTAGGATTGAACCCTTCCTTCTCTTCTTCTTCTTCTTCTTCTCCTCCTTCTTTTCTGTCTCATTCTCTCTCTATCACACCACTCTCTCTCTCTCTTCCTCTCTTTAGCATACGGCAGCCCAAGAGCATATGCTCTCTTCTCCAATTCCTTTCCCCTTTATCATAATCCTCTCATAATGGTCCAATAAAAAGAAAATGTAAGTTTCCTATTTCCTCCATATTTTCATTTATTTTGTCTTAATTTTTATTTATTTGTTTTTATTATAATTGGTAGAAAATAAAAGATCACATCCTTACCCAAAATACCCCATGTCTTCCACTTTTAATTTATTTTCTTAAAAAAAATGAAATAAATCCCCTTCATTTCCCACTATGCTACACGTCCAAGACCTATTTCCCCTTTTCTTTTTATTTATTTTTATAATTAATTCAATAAATCCAATAAAAGGAAACTTCAAACTGTGTAGAAAATTCTACACATGTGCACCATGCTACGATGCAATTGCACACACTAAATCACTAGGGTGCATCACTACCTACCATGCACCTTAGTGCATTCAACCATAACTCAAATAATCACATTTTTAAAATAAATTAATAAATATCATTTAACAAATAATTTCACAAAAATTCTACCAAACAATTCTAACAATTAATTTAAACAAACAATAATTAAATAATTAAATAAGATAAAAAAACATTTAAATAAAAAAATTCACAACACTTAACAATTAAATAAAATAAAACACAAAGATTTCAATAACTAAATTATTTTTGGTGCACTACTGAAAGACAACTTCTTGGACTTGAAGCTGTTAGAGAGGCTCAGGATTCAATAGCGTTGATTAGAAAGTGTATGCTTGTTGCTCAGAGCCGAAAGAAAAGTTATGCGGATGCCAAGCGGCGTGATGTGGAATTCAAAGTCGGAAATTAAGTCTTCTTAAAGATATCTCCTATGAAAGGTGTGAAGCGGTTTGGGAAGAAAGACAAGCTTAGTCCCCGATTTATACGTCCTTTTGAGATATTGGAAAATGTGGGAAAAGTTGCATATAGATTAGCCCTACCGCCAGCTCTAGCAGATAGCCACAATGTGTTTCACATCTTGATGCTGCGTTGATATGTGTTAGACCCATCTCATGTCCTCAAGTATGATACGATAGCACTCCAGAAAGACTTGAGTTACGAGAAACGACCAGTTAGTATCCTAGATAGAGGGATGAAAGAATTACGGTCTAAGAGTAGTTTGATAGTCAAGGTTCTATGGAGTAATAGTTATGAACGGGAGGTATTGTGGGAGTTAGAGGGGGACATGTTAGGTAGTAGTAGTAGTTAGTATTAGTTTTAGTATGTTATTTTCCATGCATTTTGGTTCAAGCTGGGAATTGGTTGGAAACTCATAGCAACAGTTATGGATTTTATAAGTTTAACCTATAGTATAGAAATATTAATTATAACATAAATTTTGATTAATATTGCAGGTCTTAGAAATATTATTTATTATAACCTAAGGTTTAGATAGAATTATTAAGAATGTGACACTTGTCATAATCATGTTTATTAAGGATTTAAGTATTTTTGATGAATAATTTAAATAAAAGAAAGATCTAGAAGCTCTAGAACCTTCAAGCAATTGTTAGGATCACGTTTTGACTTAGTCAAAGCTGTTTAATCAATTCAAAATATGCTGAAAAAGTACAAATACGTGTTTGATATATCAACGTATGCCGCATCTATAGTGGCCGATATATCGCCTATGGGAGATACGGAAAACACGTCGACTTCGCACGAATGAACGAACGAGGCTCGGGATATAGGTCTAGGCGATATATCGCCCAGGGTAGGCGATATATCACCACTGGCATGTATTTTTGGAAGCTTGAGGTTTTTAAATTTAAAAACAACCTTAACCACTTGGACCTGCCCTTGAACGATTTTGACCGAGTTCTGGGCATCTGTTGAACGAAAATTCAAATCTTTTTCATTTTATATTCAGTTATTTATTCATTCAAAAAGGGGTTAGTTTCACTCCTTGAACTCCATAAATAGGACCTACTACTTAGCCATTTCATTCATCATTCAAGCATTGTTCAGAGCCTCCAAGCTGCTAAGTTTACTATAGAGAGAAACACTTGGGTTTTGTGATAAAAGCTTTTCCAATCTAAGCTTTTCTAAAAACATGGGAATTAAGATATAGAGTTATTTTAGTATCGAGGTATAGATCAAGTCATAAGATCATTCAAGGTATTCCTATCGTTAAGTTCAGTTTTTCATAGTTCTTTAGTTTTCTTTTATTTTCTTTCAGATCCTAACTCTTATTTATGATTCTTGGTTAGGTGTATAAGTTCCTTGAACATTAAGGTTTTTGGTAAGTTTCTACTTGGATGGTTTAGTTCTCTTTTTCATCTCTTTTCTTTAGAAGCTCACGATTCTTACTGTTGGTTTTAGGAGTGTTCCAAAATCCCATTCTTGTCTCCATATCTCAGTTTTTGGTAAGGAAAATAGGATAGATTATCTGTGTTTATATATCTTGATATGTTTTATGCTATGATATGTGCTATGTATATATGTATAAATATGTTTTGTAGTCACTTGTGGCTTATAGTTGCTTAGATAGCAAACCCCAAGAATTTTTATCATTTTCATGGTTAAGAGTTATGATTTACCCTACCTCGATTAGTAGACAGAGGACCTAGATGGGTTATCATATACTATAGTTGTGAACTAACCTACCTCGATTAGTAGACAGAGGACCTAGATGGTTTTATCACATACCATGTTAATGAGTTAATGGCCATTAATATTGTAGTCCTATATGATATATGTTTTTATAGTCATATGTTTTATAGTATATGTTTATGATATAGTCTTATGATATATGTTGTTAGTAGATTTTCCTTGCTAGGCATTAGGCTCATTCCTTCCTTTTAAGAATGATGTAGGAAAATGAATATGGAAGGCGGGAAGGATTCGTGGCAGCTTGGCATGTGTGTTGAGAATGAATGGACCGAGTGGACTGCTGGAAGATCAAGGATGAAGTCTTTTGTTTTATGCCTTTATGTATTTCTGCACTTAGTTTTTTAAATGTTTGATTAAATTTATGATGTTTTCTTTATGTACTAAACAATGGGTACCCATATCGTATTTTATATTTCATACTTTGTATTTTGCACAATATTTTGGGTTTTAAATAAAGATATGTTATTTCATATGTATGTATTCAAATTAGTAGCTATGTCTTAGTAGATTTTAATGGTCTGAAGTCTTAGAAATAGTCGAGTCATTACATTACGAGGAGTACCTCCGAGTAGGGCAATTGAGTTCGATATAGAATTGACACTAGAGATGGCACCAATCTCGAAAGATCCTTATAGAATGGTGCCTATCGAGTTAAAGGAGTTAAAGATACAACTGTAAGAGCTATTAGACAAGGGTTTCATCAGATTGAGCTATTCGCTTTGGATTGAACTAGCGCTTTTTGTGAAGAAGAAGGAAGGGAGCATGAAGACGTGCATCGACTATCGATAACTAAATAAAGTGAAGATAAAGAACAAATACCCTTTGCCCCGAATAGATGATCTATTTTATCAACTACAAGGATATACAGTGTACTTGAAGTTAGATTTGCGGTAAGGGTATCACCAGCTAAGAGTACGAGAAGAAGATATCCCAAAAATTACTTTTCAGACTAGATATGGAAACTATGAGTTTCTAGTAATGTATTTTGGATTAACGAACTCACCAGTCGCGTTCGTGGATCTTATGAACCGAGTATTTAAGGATTACTTGGATAAATTCCTTGTGGTGTTCATAGACGACATTTTGATCTACTCAAAGACGAAAGCCGAGCATGAAGAGCACCTGAGAATGACATTGGAACAACTCAAAAATCATCAACTATACTCCATGTTTAAGAAATGCAAATTTTTCCTAGAGAATGTGGCATTTCCTGAACACATTGTGTCTAAAATGGCAAAGAAGTAGATGTAGCCAAGATAGAAGTAGTGAAGGACTGGTCCAAACCCAAGAGTGCCACTAAGGTGAGTAGTTTTCTGGGCTTGGCAGGATAACTATAGAATATTTGTTGAAGGGTTCTCCAAAATAGCTACACCCTTAACAAATTTAACAAGGAAGCAGCAGAAGTTCACATGGACGGAGAAGTGTGAAGAAAGCTTTCAAACATTAAAGGACAAGCTCATATCAGCCCCAGTTCTATGCGTCCCAAATGATAAGGGCAAGTTTGTAGTATATTGTGACGCGTCGAAGCAGGGACTTGGATGCATTTTGATGGAAGACATTAAAGTGGTCACTTATGCCTCGAGATAGCTAAAGGAGTATGAGCAGTGGTACCTGATCCATGACTTGAAATTAGCAGCGGTGGTTTTCACTCTAAAGATTTGGAGGCACTATCTGTATGGAGAAAAGCGTAAAATCTATACGAACAACAAGAGTTTAAAGTACTTCTTTACGCAAAAGGAACTCAATATGAGGCAACAAAGGTGGATGGAGCTAGTAAAGGACTATGATTGTGAGATTTTGTATCATCCGGGAAAGGATAATGTCGTGGTAGATGCATTTAGTAGACGAAGTTTTGGAGGAATATCAACACTTAAGGGGGTAGCGCAACACTTACAAGATGATATTAAGAAGTCTGAAATTGAGTGTTATACCTGGACAACTAGCTGACCTCACAATTAAGTCAACGCTGATGGAGGAAATTAAGGAGAAACAGCAAGAGGACGAGTTTCTTCTTAAGAAGAGTGCACCACTACAAAGCTCGAAAAATGCTGATTTTTTATTAAGAAAGGATGGCATGCTACAATATAGAAACTGAGTGTGTGTGCCAGAAAAATGTGAATTAAGAAATTGTATTATGAAAGATACGTACACCACTCCATATTCAGTTCACCCGAGATTGAATAAAATGTACAACGATTTCAAGACAACGTACTTGTGGCCGAGA
Source organism: Humulus lupulus (assembly GCF_963169125.1). Classification (NCBI taxonomy): domain Eukaryota; kingdom Viridiplantae; phylum Streptophyta; class Magnoliopsida; order Rosales; family Cannabaceae; genus Humulus; species Humulus lupulus. The sequence continues at coordinate 90,227,394 of NC_084799.1, forward strand.
ATGAAGAAGGACATAGCGAAATTTTAAAAAAAATGCCTTACATGTCAACAAGTTAAGGCCAAACATCAGAGACTCGCATAATGCATATTGGTTGGCCTTACCGCTATCATTAGTAGAAACACATAATGTTTTCCATATATCTACGTTGAGAAAGTATGTATCAGATTCATCCCATGTTCTCGATTACAAGGCTCTAGAGTTGAAACAATATTTCAGTTATGAAGAACAGCCAGTACACGTTCTAGAGCGGGGAACTAAGGAGTTAAGGTCTAAAAGTATCCCTACAGTTAAAATCTTGTGGAGTAATATCACTGAAAGAGAGGCAACATGAGAATTGGACAATGATACGAGGGAACAGTATCCCGAGGTATTTGGTAAGTAAAATTTCGAGGACAAAATTTCTTTAAGGAAAGAAGATTGTAAAAAACCAATGTAATTATTTTCTCCTTAATTATGACTATATGTTAGTTTTTATTATAGTTTATAGTTTAGTTTGAGTGGTGGAAATAAAAATATTGCTTTAAGTTTAAATTATCTATTTTATTGTATGATGATCTTATGCTTAGAAATTATTATAATATAGATAATTATAATTATTATGGCTAGTAATTTATGAGATTTTAGTACATGATTAAATTAGAATATAGTTTTATTAAAGAATAATGCTCACATATTATCTGGTGGTCTAAGAAGTATACATGTGACACTAAATTTAGTCCCAATTATTTAAATATAAGTATATGGCTGAATTTCCATATAGTATTATTAGGTGGAAATTTTGTGAATTTATTTATTAAGTAACAAAGTTTAATTTGAAGAACCAAGTGTAGTCTTACTTAGTCATAGGCGTGTAACACATAAGTAGGAAGGGTTTTTGACTCATTTTGAATTTTAAAGATAGGTTTCACACTAAGCTTGAATCAAGTTACCAAGTTGAATCATTTGAAAATATTTGAACTTAAGAATGCATAGGTGTAGGCGTGAGCATAAGTTTGGATAAGATAGTGGAAACTTTTGACTACTTTGGTTACTTGTTAGTATATATGTCATATTGAGAGGGTTTGTAGCACCTTAGAATGGGTAAAACTGGGCTGGCCGAAACTACTATTAGGGAGGGAGTTTTGAAATTTAAACACTAGTTGAATGGTGGAGGAGAAAATCAAGGAAAGGATTTGGATTTTGAAGCATATAAATAGAGCTATTCCCATCACCATTTTCACACAAATCAAAGGCTTCATGCGTTCTCCATTTTTTGAAGTCTACATCTCCCAAAAGTTTCCATCTTTTTGCTCCATAAACACACCATATAGTTGATCCAATATAGCCTTTATAGTTCTCGAGAATTCTTTTTCTTCTATTTTTTTCTATAAAACCTCAAACACTATAGCCATTATAAACCACTGTATAGCCGAAATTACCAAGTATCAAGCCCTTAGCATTGTTGTTGAGGATAGAAATTTTTGGTGGAGGCTCAGGATTTTGGAAGTATGGATCTTTTAGTTCTAGGTTAAAGGTATGACTTTTATAAGGTTTAGAATTTTCAGAAGTTTAGTTATTACTCTAAGTCTATAGTCTTAAATATTTTATGTTATATATAAGGTTTGAACGATTATCTATAGCAAAAGCAATCTCTCTTTTCTTCTCTTATTTTCACACTCAAGGTAAGATAAAATAGGTAGTTAGTTTATGACCTAGTTTTTGATATGTATGACCCTGACATTTCAGGTACAATAAGAAGATAAGTGTGGCTGGACCTAAGGTGTTCAGAAATGTATGACAGACCTAAGTTGATGTCCGGTAGGCTCGGTTGCCAATATTGTATGACAGACTTATGTTCGGGACTTAATTGCCACCCATGTATAAGCACTTATCTTTTTCTTATACATGTCTTGTTATTATGACCTATTTTGACCTATGATTATGATCTATGTTATGACCTAGAATATATTATGATCTTGTATGATTAGTCTAAATTAGCGTTGTTATGAACTTTTGTATGATTTATGACATGTCTGTTATGAATACTTGTTATAAGACTTTTGTTTGTATTTTCCTTACAAGGCTTAGAAGCTCATTCCTTATTAAGTTGGTCTGCAGACAATTGAGGATAGAAAGGCCGGTGGCGAGTGAGACCTAAAAGCTTAGCGATGTATTCGTGGGGACCTATAGTTGAGGAATGATCAATGGGCCTATCATTTTATTTGCAAAACATTTTCTTTTTAGTTTTTCTTGTATTTCTAATGTTTCTCATTTTATTTTGTTAAAGACTATTATTTTATTTTTGTAAAGACTTGGGATCCCTTTGCTTATTATGATTTTTCTTAAATAAATGAGCAATATTTATGTTTATAATCAAACACTGTGTCCTCGATAATATTATGAGAAATTAGGGCGTTACAATTTTATTCATTATATATGATCTTAATTCTATCATACTAATACAATATCATATTCTTATGAATGAATAAGAAATTTTCTTGATATTATCATATAATTAATTCAAATTATAATTATAATATTTAAATATAATAAAATTGTTCTTTTTATTTAATTCAATAAAAATGTCTTTACATGCTTTTAGAGCATTAATCCTAACATATTCACACAAATATCCCAACCTAACACCCACTATCATGCATACAAACTCAATCATACAAATATATATTGGACATAAAACTTTATTTTAAATACTCACTCTAAGTACCCAAAATTATACAAAATCACCAACTTTACATAAACACATTAATATGCAACCTTCTTGACATATTCTAATATGTAAATAATTGATTTTAAATCAAATAAATTTATGCATGTGACAATGATAAATCTAAACAGCCCCTAAGTTTATTTTATCCTTATAAACTCACATTAGCGCTCAACATTTATTTTAATTATTTATTTCCAATAATTAACACTTTGACTACAAATAATTCAAAAAATAAATAAATATTCTATAAAATTAACCCAATCAATGTCTAGCATGTTTCTAAATTACTTATACATATTATAAAATATAACTATTTATTTTAGAAACATGCACCAACTATTATAGTTATTTACACATAAAATCACACTTTTTAAATACATAAAACACCAAATAATTATCCATAAATCATAAATAACATAATGGTATTTCTAAATCTGTTTAAAATAGTTTAACATTATACCTAAATGATATAAACAATACCCAAACAGAGAACAATAATTTATAACATTTATTTTAATTTAAACCCATTTATTTCACAATTATCAATAATTAAATTCTAAAAATTCCTAAATGTATCATCTAAGGTTCAAACTCAGTTCCAAGTTACTCTGTAATCAATAAATTATTTACATCACAAAAATACAAACAGTGACTAAAACATATTCTAAGTAATTTTCATAATTAATCTAAGCATTAAATCAAATAATTACAAATAAATACACAAACAATCAAAATCTCAAACCAACCATTCAAAACTATTTCCTAAAACACTGTAACCCACCAAAAATTATTTCAAGCATTTTGCAATAGTCCAAGTAATTTTCATAATTATTCTTTGAAAAACATCAAATAATTAACAATAATTTAATAAAATTTCAAAAAAATCTGAAACTTCACCAAACAGCCCTAAAAATCATATAGAATCTAAAACAGAAAAAAAAATGAAAAAAAAATGAAAAAACAACCTTTGCAAGTGCCCAGATTGGGTTTCGCCGGCGCCTCGCTGGAAACCTAGTCGTCTCCAGCACCGGTGGATTGTAAATTGCCTTTTTTGATGTTCTTGGATGCTTTTGTTGAGTGGAGAACCTTAATAAGTCCTCTAGCACCTCACCACATCCAAAACTTACCAAAGAAACACACCACAGTCGCTGTTTCATGGTCTTCTTCCCCAATTCAGGTGTACAGGTTTTAATGGTGCTCAAATCGTGTTTTCCCGTTCAACCCCTCTTGGCTTCATTTTCTCACGTCCAAAACTCTTCTATGAGTCCCTCAAGCTCAAACTCAACCAACAAGCTTTTTAAATACAGATTTCATCCAAGCACCTTAGATCAGAAAATCACTCAAGAACCTTAACCTTGAAGCTCAAAAATAGTTGTTTTGGGTTTTGGGGTTCTTGTCAACTTTTACCACGTCCAAACACTTCCTTAGACCCTAATAATAACTCCTAGTATGCCCAAAATAACCTAGAAATTTTCCAAGCCTCTTAAACCCGAAATCTCACAATCTCTCTCTAGGGCCTTTCTTGAACAAACCTTAACCCGACCCTCACGTTTTCTCTCTCATTTCCTACTATTTTTCTCACTTCTAAACAACCTAAATTCAAAATCTAAGAAGAGATAAAGAAGAAGTTGATTGTGATACGCTATTTTCCTTAAATATAAAAAGATATGTTAGTGGTTATTCATTTAAATTTAAATTTAAATTGAATTTGAATTTAAATTGTTATTTTATGATTTGACGATGAATTTGAATTGATATTTTAGAATTTCAAACTCAACATTTTGTTAATTGTCCTCAAGAAAAATTAAATTCTTGGGTCATTATCGTCTTTTCATAATTCCACATATATTATTATTATTAAATTCTTTTTAATAATAATAATAATGTGATAAATCAAATAGAATTAAAATTTGTTGTACCCTGATTTCAGAACGAGTTCCTTCACTCAGCTCGGGTACAGCTGACAAATTAATACACGGAGAAAAGACCAAGGGGAAATATCTGTTTGTTATCCACGTGGACAACTCAACTTGATTCGTGGACGTACGAGCTAGGGATACAGAGGTTATGAGGTGTGTCCTCAGAACATTCAAACAGCTGTCGAAGTACGGGCTTTGAGAGATATCCAGCTCGTGATAATTCTGACATATCGCATACCCGCGAATCCCCAAAGACTCAGATCCAATTATAGGGTTATTTATGACCAGGCAGCAATATTTATTGTCCGAGATAATAGGGATTTGTTTATTCTATTATCAATTCATATCCCAATATAAATGGAAATTGCTCGTATTAAATGTAATGAATCTGTAAATGTATGATTGACTCATGCAGTTACCGAAACCTGTCCAAGGAATTTCTCTATAAATGCTGGGAAGATTGGACAGGGAAAGAGACCGATTTTTCTGTAATACTAAAACTCTGCAAAAAATAGAGTGTGAAACAACAATAATATAAACTCATGGACTAGGTGGATTTTAACCACTGAACCATAAAAGATTCGTGTTCTTGTGAATTCATTTCATTTCTCATTATGGTTTATGCTAAGAACTTATCTACCTTTTTATTTTACAATACACTGTTGGCGAAAAACTGCGTCAGCAGTTTGGTGCTTTCATTGAGAGGGAAATTAGTGCTTCATAAAAATCCCAGTCAAATCTCATCATGGTGCTCACTTGCTCATTGCACGGCAATGAGATTGAACAGCCTGGTGGGCAGGAGGCCCATCATATCACTGTTTCGAACGAGCATGGGCCTGAAGTCAAGCAGCGTCCGGGAAAACAACCGGCGGATCATGGTGACACTGGGAGTTCGGCGTCTTTACCAGCGAATCCAAACCCAGATTATTGAACTACTATGGAGATGGAAAATATGCAGTTAAGAAGCCATCTTGCTAAGGTAAATAGGAAAATTGAGGAAGTTTTGGCTCGGTTACCCTCTCTTGCAACCGACGTTGATGTCGGAAAGAAGCAAAGTGGGTCTCATAAGTCCCACAGGAATAACCGATCCAAACCAAGTCGGTCGGTCAGAACTGCCACCCCAAATTCTGTGCCTACAGGGCGAGATCATCAAAATGCTCAACCTAGTGGCCCTCATAGGGGTCATCAGCATATCATTTGATTAGTTAGAACCACAACCTCAAGTTCGGTGCCTCCTTCACAAGCACCTATAAACGGTTGTGGCAACCCACGAGGAGGGGCTGGGACAGGCTCACAGAGATAGAATGTTCCAGGAAACCCTCCTACGTCACGATTGGATCGTCAGGCGCAGAGAGCTAGGAATAATTGGACAGAATAAAGGTAGGCTAATTTAGTTCGCCCTGATGGGACAAGGATTGCCTCGCCAATTAGGTATCCCCCGTCACCCATAAGAAATTTGACGCCACCTCATCCTAGATGGGACATTCCTGCTTATGGAGACATCAGGAGAAATCCTCCTCCGTTTGCCCATACCTATGTCCCACAGACACATGTCAAAAATCCAGATCCTCGGCCTCAACCACGAGCTGTAAGCTTCACAAATGGAAGTTATTGGAATGAAAGTCGTTGAAGTGGTAGGTCGAAGGCGATTTGAGAAACCACCCGAGTTCAACCCAAATCCCACAAGATACGATTCACAGCCTGAGCTACGTGATCGTCTGAATTCAGAGAGAAGAAATTCAGCTCGGGATGAGGATGTTAGTTTTACTCGTCGAGAGGGAGGTCCTTCCATAGTACATGATAATGGGAATTCCCCACCAAACCAAGCTCAAGCTTGGAGGGACAATAACCCATTAAACACGTACGATAGGATGGGAGCTGTTGAACAACCCTCAGATAACCTAGGTGCTAGAGACCAAACTCTCGATAGGCTAGCTCAGATGGAAGAGAAAATGAAGAAGCTTTTATATGGAAATATAAAGATGATTGTGACTCAAAGGATGAGCTCGAGCCTTTCGCTCCAAATATTGCGGCGGCAACACATCCGATGGGCTTCAGAATGGCACACTTGTCAAAGTTTGATGGAGATGGAGATCCATAAGATCACCTCGGAATGTTTACACCATGATGATGGCCCACAATGTCGGACTCGATCTAAGGTGAATTTTATTCCCTTTAACTCTAATTAGGACAGCTAGGCAGTGGTTTAAACAATACAAGAGACATTCTATAAGCTCATGGAAGAAGTTTTCTTCTGACTTCAAGAAAGCATTCCGGGCTTCCTAGACAGCTCAGGTTAAGGCTGATTCATTAGCCAATGTAAAGCAGCAACCTAGCGAAACATTGAAGGCATATTTAAGTAGGTTTGCCAATGTCTCTGCACGAGCTAGAGATGTCGATGACAGCTCCAAGCTCATGGCAATGAGGATGGGAATCCTTGTTGGAGGCGACCTATGGAAAGAATTATAGAGAAAAGGAGTTAATAGTGTGGACGAGCTCTTGGTATGAGCTCAAAGATGGATTAACCCGAAAGAGGCGCAAGCTTCCATTGCAGGAACCAGCCAGATCCGTTCTCAACCCTTTGGAGCGGTAACGGACGTTGCAGCTATTGCTCAAACCGTTACCCAGAATAACCAAGGGGGGAGTAACAAAAGGAAGGGAAATGGTGAGGGCGACCATATTGGAACAAAGAAAAATAAATCTGGGGAGAAATTCATGCCTGTTTACGCCACTTATACCGACCTCATGGATACTGGGGAGCGCATTTTCCTAGCAAATTCTACTCACCTCCTATGGAAAAAGCTAGAACTGTTGATATATCAAAGAGCGAAGAGAGATCCTTCAAAGTTTTGCTGATTTCATAATGATATTGGTCATAACATTTATGACTATCAATAGTTGAAGGATGAGATTGAAACTCTTATTAGAGCAGGTCCTTTGGCCCAGTACACCCGAAATCGGGTGATCCCTAATCATCCCGATGGGCAAAACCCTTTCTCAGCTCCCGAAGCTCCAGTTAATCAAACCTAAGCTCAACTGAATCAGGATGATCCTCCTCCGATAATAGGAGGAGATATAACCACCATTTCGGGAGGACCTCATCTGGCAAGCACGAGTAGAGGGGCCTAGAAGAGGTATATTAACAAACTAAAATCCCACAATGGAGTGGAGTTCATCCCAGAGCAGCAGTTATCGAACCAACAGTGATTGGAAAAACAACCAATCACTTTTATAGAAGTGGATGCTAGCCACGTCCAATTCCCACATAACGATCCCTTGGTCATAACTGTTTAGCTCGCCAACCGGAGGGTACAGAGGACTCTAGCAGATAATGAGAGTTCTGTGAATCTAATTTTTAGGTCCACCTTGGAAAAAATAGGGTTGTCTGTCACAGAACTGAAGGAGACCTCAATGACTTTGTATGAATTTTCTGGCAAAGGGTCAGCAGCAATCGGGACGATCGAATTAGTGGTAACATTGGGAGAAGACTCACGAATTGTCTCCAAGTTACTTGAGTTCGTGGTGATCGGTGTCCAGCCGCATACAATGCAATTTTGGACCGACATGCGCTGATGGCATTTGAAGCCATAACTTCTATCCGCCACCTAGCAATAAAATTCCCCTCAGTTGTGGGAATATGCACCGTCAGAGGTGATCAGCTCGCTGGCAGAGAATGCTATAACATTTCTATGAAGGGAAAGTCATAACCCGGGCAACAAGCTATGGTCATAAGTGATGGAGGTGAAGAGTCCCAGGGAGTAGAAGGTACTTATGGGACAGAAGAACCTCAGCAAGCAGAGGATAGTGACGTCACCCCACGAGAAGACATTGACCCACGGATGGGCGAAGACAGGTCAAAACTCCAAGCTATTGAGGAGCTCGAGGAAATAAAAAAATTTCCCAAAGAAGCTTCAAGAGTCGTTAAGATTGAAAAAAATCTTGATGATAAAAGGTAGAAGGAGCTGATCAATTTCTTACAAGAGAATTTGGACATTTTCCCCTGGTCACATGAAGACATGGTGGGAATAAGCCCGAGTGTGATCATGCACACTTTAAATTGGATAAGAACGTGCCTGCTAAATCTTGAAAACTGAGACGTTTGGGAATAGTTTGAGCTGAAGATCTTGAGGAAGAAGTAGCTCGACTGTTAAAATGCGGATTCATTCATGAAGCAAAATACCCGATCTGGGTTGCCAATCCCATGTCGGTCCCAAAGCCAAACAGAAAATGGAGGACCTACATCGATTTCTCTAACCTGAACAAAGCTTGCCCCAAGGATAGCTTTCCATTACAAAGGATTGATCAGTTGGTAGATGCCACGGCAGGTCACGAGCTCATGTCCTTCATGGATGTGTATTCTAGGTATAACCAGATCGCGATGAATCCTGCAGACCAGAAACATAATAGCTTCATGACCCCAACTAATGTATATTATTATAAAGTCATGCCCTTTGTGCTGAAGAATTTCGGAGCTACATATTAGCGGTTAGTTAACAAAATGTTCGCTAATTAGATCGAGAGAAATATGGAAGTGTATGTCGATGATATGCTTGTCAAATCCAAGACCGTCGATAACCATGTATTTAATCTGAAAGAATGTTTTGAAATTTTAAGGAAGTACGACATGAGGTTGAACCCCCTGAAGTGTACTTTCAGAGTAGCGTCGGGAAAATTTCTGGGATTCATAGTCAATATGAGGGGGACAGAAGCGAATCCTGATAAAATTAGGTCATTGTTAGAAATGCCTAAATCCAGGGGAAAATGAACCCTGGAGTAGAGAAGACTAGGTCCTATGGTTGGTTCCATACTCCTAAGAATGGAAGATCTAAAGTTTGAAGTGTTGTCAACAACTACTATGCCCTTAGGGTAACTATTTTCATGGTGTACCACTAGGTGGTCTACGCATTGGAGCAGGGTTATATTATGATCTAGGTTATGAGGATGGCGATGGACGAGCTCATTTGGGTTAAGTCGAACTAACCTAAAATTGGCAACAACCCTATCTAATTCCCTATAGGGGTATGGGTTACCTTGGCCAGAGGGGCCGGCTGCGGCCCCTGACGCAACTCATTCTAAGTCAGGTTCCCAGGTAGCCTCGGGAGCCCGCCTTTTCCTCACAAGAGGCACCTCATCCTCTTCTTCCTCCTTGCCTTTGGTGGCTGGCAAGGCCTCCTCTTCAGAGGATGGAAGCTCCTGGATCACCAGAAGGGTAGCCCTAGTCCTTAAGGCCAACGTTTGACCTTCGCCAATCAACTTACATGCCATCATTGTGACGTCATTCATGACCTGGAAGTAGTCCTTCGCGTTGGGTGGAAGCCCAGAAAATTTCTCGTATTGACCCCTGAGGGTCACACACTTCTCCGTCCTCGCAAATATGGCTGCACGAGAAATAAATTCAGTTAAGACATATACAAAAGAAACACCTTGAAAGGAATAAAAATGTCACGAGCTGAGGTTTCAAAAGTAAGACACTTACGAAGACAATTAAAGTATCTGTGCTCGTAATTCCAGAGCCCATTCGACATAAATAACATGTCTTTGTAGTCGTTGGGATGACTAGGAAGCTCGATGACGGGAGCAGAGTTGGGAAAGCTTGTTAGATGGTAGAACCTGTCACCTCGCCCCCTCTGTTCTGGGCTAGATTTAAGGTAAAAGAAATATAATATATCTGTTGGAGTGGGGACCTCCCACTCATGCTTCAAAAACAAGTATTTTAGCCTCGCCAAAAGCCTATAAGAATTTTGAGGGAGCTCAAATGGAGATAACTTCACGTAGTTCAAGAAGTCAGCAAAATATTGATCCAGGGGAAGAAAGGTCCCCGCCTTCAAGTGCTCGTCGCTCTAAGCTGCGAAGTCATCTTGGAGAGGGGAGTAGCTCTGTTCCCCTTCAAATGCAGGTCGGGCAAAGAGAGTTTCAATCCCGACCTCAACATTGTGGCTCAGCATGCTCTTATTCACCCTCCCCTGGGTCGTAATCTTGGATACGATGCGTTCAGCCTCAAAGTAGGCGTTGGGGTGAACCACCACCTCATTCTCCACCACTGGACCAAAGTGGGGGATAGGAGACTCTGGGGTGATTTGCTTCCCCTTATTCTTTTGTTGGGCAGGTGAGCTAGATGCATTCTTCTTGGGTGCAATTTTCTTAGAGGAGCCATTAGATCGCCTAACGAGCAGAACGACCTAGCTAGTAGGCGACCAAAGAGGGTTTAAAGACTGATGCAAAAGTACGAAGGGGGGAAGGTTTACTTTTGTTATACGAGTTGAGGTTAGCCTCAGCCCCATCGCGTGATGCCACGCGATACCCTAAGTTACGCGCCTCGATTTCCTAATAGACCCTTGATATTTTAGGGATCCGTGTGTTAGACTGCCAGACTACTACTTTCCTTGGGAGGTGGTTTAGTGCAAAACAACCCATGAAGCGTGACCCCTAAGCAACCTGGTTTGAACCCTAAAAACCCTTCTTCTCCTTTATCCCGAATGGGTGCTCTTTAAATTAATTCACCATTGAAATTACCTAGATTTACCTAGAAATTTCCCAGTTTTATGAATGTCCTATTTCTAAAGATATTTTTGGACTCACCCGTTGAACCTAAGTCGAGATCTATTTGCTAAAAACATTTAGAAATAGCCTAACAGTGACTACAATGAATATTACAGATGAACATGGTGAAGAATAAAAGTCTAAAACAAAAAAGAAAACTCTTAAATTCGAAGAGCAAGATATTTACAATGTATTCTTTGAGGATAATATAAAGACTTTGCAAAGGGAAGTTCCTGAAAAACTTCTGAGCAACTGGGTGTGGCGAACAATTTTTGGGGATTTCTGGAAAAGAAGAGGTTCCGAAGCACAGAAGAGGAAATTTTTTTTAAATGAAAGGTGGTGAGTTTTGAAACTTGTCCATTCCTTTTATACGTAAATTATGTAAAATAATCTGGGCCATCTGTGTGGGTTAGTTCAAAATCCAAGGGCCAAGGTTAAATAGACAAAACAGCAGCAAAAAGGTGATAAGACAATTATTGCAGTCCTTGAAACCCAAACAGACGCCAATTGCGGTAGGCCAAGTGTCCTGTACTCAAGTAGTGGATAGGCGTGGTTTTATGCAACAGAAGTCTAAAAGTCCCTACTGTGTAGGGCAGAAAGTGATGACATGAAACACGAGTAGGGACTTGGGGGGAAATTGTTGTACCCTGATTTCAGCACAAGTTCCTTCACTCAGCTCGGGTATAGCTGGCAAATTAAAACACGGAGAAAAGACCAAGGGGTAATATCTGTTTGTTATCCACGTGGATAACTCGACTAGCATCGTGGACATACGAGCTAGGGATACGGAGGTTATGAAGCGCATCCTCAGAAAATTCAAACAGCTGTCGAAGTACAAGCTTGGAGAGATATCCAGCTCGTGATAATTCTGACATATTGCATACTCGCAGATCCCCAAAGACTCGGATCCCATTACACAGTTATTTATGACCAGGCTGCCGTATTTATTGTCCGAGATAATAGGGATCTATTTATTCTATTATCAATTCATATCCCAATATAAATGGGAATTGGTCGTATTAAATGTAATGAATCTATAAATGCGTGATTGAATCACGCGGTTACCCAAACTTGTCCAATGAATTTCTCTATAAATGCTGGGAATATTGGACAGGGAAAGGGACCGATTATTCTGTAATATTGAAACTCTACAAAAAATAGAGAGTGAAATAGCAATAATATAGACTCGTGGACTAGTTGGATTTTAACCACTGAACCACATACAAAATTCGTGTTCTTGTGAATTCATTTCATTTCTCATTACGATTTATACTAAGCACTAATCTACCTTTTTTATTTCATAATACATTGTTGGCAAAAAACCGCGTCAACAAAATCCATACCACATTATTAATTTTTATTATATTCATAACAATAATAATATTCACAAAAATAAATAATTAAAATTAACCCAAAAATTAATTATTTACTAGGTAATATGCTCATGCCGAGATTTGATTATCATGGCAATATACTCATGCTCATGAAATCAAAATTTTTAATTGTCATTAAAACTTCATATATATTTAAACTCATAATATGCAAAATAAAATTAAAAAAACTATCCTGAGCAAGTGGATATTACATAAACTTTCAAATGATGTTGCACCTTTAATATGATTTAATAGTAGACAAAGATAATATCTTTCTCCTTTTGTTGGATTAACAATAACAATTCTTCCTGTAACATTACATTTCTTTCTTGGTAACCTTATTTTGTCTGTACTACTCCAAACAAAATACTCAGAAAATTGTTTATATAAGAGAGGTTTTGCCTTTTCATTTATTTTATTCATACAAAAATATTATGTTACATAGATCTTGAAATGTAATCATTATTTACTATTTTCTTAAATTATTTGATTTCCTAAATGTTATAAGTTGTTTATCTTGTAAATGTAACTATAATGTAATTACATGAGGATAAATTTAATTTAAGAAGAAACTATAAATTCTGCAAGTTGCCTCAGTTGGAGATATCCATCTTGCCAACTTATTTTTTTTATTTCAGCTATATTATTTGTGTAGTCTTCTGAACTTATATGAAATGAAACTCGATCATGTCCATTATATATATTTATATAAATATTTGACAACTTTAACAGCAAAACATATCTCTACATTCATATGACAATCAAATTTTCCAGCAAATAAAGGTTATAAGGTATAATGCATCATATTCTTCTAAAACATATCTAGAAAATAATGAATATCACAAATTTAGAAAAAGAAATAATAATGAAGTAATAAGAAGGAGAAACAATAATGAATATCACAAATAATAAAAGAGAGACAATAATGAAGTAATAAGATGGAGAAACAATAGTGAATATCACAAATAATAAATGAGAAACAATAATGGGTTATAAGGTACATCCCATTGATTATTTAAATAATGACCTCTTACCTTTAGTACTTCATTATTGTTTCTCATTCTATATTTGTGATATTCATTATTTCGAGATATGTTTTAGAAGAATATGATGGGTTGTACCTTATAACCCTTATTTACTGGAAAAATTTGATTGTTATATGACCTCTTACCTTTATTACTTCATTATTGTTTCTCCTTCTATATTTGGGATATTCATAATTTCCAAGATATGTTTTAGAAGAATATAACCTCTTACCTTTATTACTTCATTATTGTTTCTCCTTCTATATTTGTGATATTCATTATTTTCGAGATATGTTTTAGAAGAATATGATTTAGGATAATGATTTTTTCATACACCATTTTTTTTATGAAAATATTTCGTAAATTCAAATCACCACAAGGGCCATGCATCATATGCTTCACAATAATAGAATGTAAATAGCTATTTTTATCTAAATCAGGTAATTCAACTATAACAAATCTATAAAAACGATCTACTAATAATCTTTGAATCATATTTCCATATAATTAAAAAATGAGCATGAGTAAGACCTCTTTTTTGAAATTCAATAACATATACATATCCCACAACATTACCAAACTTTTTAAGTATCTAATCTTTTAACTCTTCCAATTTAGCTTTAAATATATGATAAATTAAATCAGGTCTATTTTGAATATCTTCATGTGTTTAAAATTCTTGCTTAATTTCGTACCAACTTGAATTACATATAATAGTTAAAAAAAAATACCGGGTTTTCCAAATTGTGATACTAAAGTTATTGCATCCATATATCATTTACGAACATCTCTAGAACTGCAAATAAATTTAGTAGGTAAAACAATTCTTTTTCCTATTTTTCATCCTCTATTTTCTCCACCTTCAACACTATCAATAATCCCTTGATATAAATCAACACGAATCTCATCTTACTTATTTCTAATATAATCTAATCATTGTGTTTAAAATTTGAGATACATATCAACAATATATTGTTGAAGAAGATGATCAGAATATAACAAAATTGATTTATTAATACATCTAATTTGTAATTTATAACAATAATATTGATGACATGACACTATGTTTTTCTTTTTCTTCTTTGGCACTGAAAGAAAAAGATGAGGTATAAATTAAACAACATTACTTTAAGTAAAAAATTAAATGAAAAAAATGATTATTTTCAAACATACCCTTAGATTCCTTTTCTATTAGCTCATTTGCAGAATCAACATTTTCTATATTAAGTAAATGATGAGGAATATGAAATTGTGAAGATTGATGTTTAGTAGTTTTTAATATACCATGATACCAACCTATGTGTTGATGACACAAATTTGCTCTTACTATTCCTTGAATTGTTCCTTCTGTTGGGAATATATGGCTTTACTCTTTGCAAATAAACAATTAATAATAGAAATGATACAATAATCCAAACCCTAGATGTTAATCAAAATCCAAATTCAATGTATGTAGGGCATTCTTGATAATCAAAGATGTTGGGGTTTTATGCCCTAATTAAAACCCAAATTCTTTGTAATCTCATTTTATTACAAATAAAAGAATAGAAATCATTTTTTGACTTGGTCAATCACTTTTCTCACATGTTTTATTTTCATGATTATTTGTTTAATATAAACTTCTATTAAATCCCGAGCATATAGATAATCTTATTTATAGTGACATAATCACAGTGGAATATAAATATGATTATATGTTCAAAATAAGTTAGTCCTAAGATTAGTCAGTGCACAAGATTTACACTGACTTGCCAATCTATGATATGGTCTACTTACACATTACAGTGTTATGTTCTTTCTAGAACATTAGCAAAGTAGATAAGATCGGATGTATTTGATACATCAGATTGGACTGATATTGACAGTTGATTAGATAAGTAAACATACTGTTATTATCTATTCTAGTCATATCATATAGTTGACCATAGGTCAATTATGAGTGGTTAGCATTCTAACTGATTGTATTATTTGAGTTCTTTGACTTGTTCATTACCAGCTTACCCTACGGACTAGCCCATACTTACATCTTGGGAACTCGGTAGTATAATTGAGTAGGAGTGTTAATCATAGATATGAACATCTACAGCTTCTGATGAAGAAGTGAAACGATGGTTTCCTTTTAGTTTGGTTCAAGGTGTTAAATGATAGAGATCTCATCTTAGTAATTAAATTAGTTTACTGAAATATCATTTACAAGGAACTAAGTGTTTTAAGGATAAAATACAATGAGGGGTAAAATGGTATTTTAGTCCTATCTCATTGTAGACTGTCTATAGAGGATTGAATGACAATTATGGTTGTAACAATGGATAATTAATAGAGTATCTATATTTGTTATAGAGTGGTCTATGAATTCAAGAGTGCAATTCCGAGTCTATAGTGGAGTCACGAGGAATTAATAAGTTAGTAAATTTATTTGTTAGATTTATGATAACTTATTGGAGCTTGATTTCATAGGCCCATGGTCCCCATTGTACCTTGGATAAAATCATCTAGATAGTCTCAATTAATTGATTTAATTATCAATTAGAATTATCAAAGTTGACCAGGTCAATTTTGGATAGTTTCACAGAGTAGTGTAATTTTGAGAAGAAAAGAGAAATTATGGCAGATTTATTATTAAGATAAATTGGTATCTAAATTAATAAATAAGTTTAAATCAAGGTTCAAATTATAAATAATTAATTTGATAAAGGATTTAAATAATTAAATCAATAGAAAATAATACAGGCCTTGATTTTAAGTCCAATGGGCTTATAATCAAATGGGAAATTTCACGGGCCTAAAGCCCATGATAATTTCGACCTAGGGCTTCAAATTGGCTCTTATTTTATTGATTTTTTAAAATAAATTAAATGACCTAATTGAGTCTATAAAAGGAGTGCTTAGAGAGAAGTCAAGGTAGACGACAGATAAGTTTAATCACTGGTTTTCTGATAGTTTTAGATTCTCTCTAAACACAAGTCATTTTCTAAGCCTCTTTGTTATTTTTTTTTTCTCTGTATCTATCTCACGTGTTGAGAATTTCCCACTCTTGTCTAGGTGATTATATGGAAGCTTTGGAAGACTATGAAGAAAATAGAAGATCAGTTCAGTTTCTTGATAATACTCTGCGACAGAAATGATACAAGGGTTAGAGAAAATGAAGGAAAGAGTCATTCATTCCGCTGCGTATACTGTAAGTATTCTTATCGTTGCTTCTCTTTGAATTCAATTTTAGAAACATGTTCTAGGTTATCTCCTATTAATTTGTTTAATCTTAGATCTACATGAAAATAAATAAAGATCCTGTATAAATTTTCTAACAAAAAAACATGTTCATGATAAGAATGTTAATCTTGAATATAAGAAACTAAATGATTAAATGATGATAAGATGAACTTAGATAAATTTAATCATCAATACTAAAAATGAAAACATAATAGAATGACAAAATACAAGATTAGGGTTAGAGAGATACAACCTTTGTATTGAGCAACTTGAAACTTCAAACTTGGGGAAATTCAAAGGCTTATACGCAATAAGAATATTGTTGTCCAAAATATCTATTCCAAGCCTTCCCTTATTGCATGAAGCTTCAACTAAGTAGAATGAGATTTGGGATTGAACAAGCCTTAAAAATCATGCAAGTCAAGCAAAGCTTGATGAGTATTTTGGAGAAAACTTTTGTTTTAGAAAGCTAGAGAGAGAAAGAGGTTAGTATGAGAGTTGGAAAATGTGATCAAGGCTTTTAAATTCTAATAACTCATATATAGTGTAGTCATCACCATTAGTCTAACCAATAGGATTAGACCATTTAAAACACATAATTTGGATCATTTTACATAAACTGTACGAACCTAAAAGACCGCCCAGACAGGTGATACGTCACCTCCTAGTATGTGATGCATCGCCTGCTAGGGCTTTTGAAGCCATTCGCATTTTGGCAATACTACACCACTTAGGGGGCGACGCATTGCCATCCCCTCTAACTTTGGACCCCTCCAATGGTCCTAAAATTTCTCCAAATGCTACCAAACTTTTTGGGAGTGTTTGGATACCTCATTGTATCCCTTTAGACCAATAAAAATCAGTTTTAGATGCCTTATACACAATCTCATGTTTTCACTTCTCTTTAAGTAAAAACTTTTAAGTGTTTTGCACCTCAACGTGTAAACATATTAACCATTATATTTAACCAATCTCAGCATTCCCTCGCTTGGTTAAATATAATCATCTTCTTAGCTTAACAATTTTGGTGCATAAAATAAAGTATCTTTCGATTTTAAATTTACCTTTAGTTAAAGTATTACAAAGCCTTATCTAAGTTATTGGTGTCTTAAAGATTGAACCAAGTACATCTTAATGATAAAACATGTAACACCTCACATACATCAACTTGACCATTTATTTTCTCACTTTTCTTGCTTAGCACTCATATGGCCATGTGCTCATCCATTTTATGAACTTTCGAGGAGAAACTCCAACTCCCATGACCACCTCTAAGTTTACATAGGTGAAATATATGTTATAAACTCTGTCTCCATGGTTGAGTGTGAAACACATGTTTGTTTCTTAGAACCCAAGAAATCGCTCCTCCTTTGAGTATAAACACCCAACCACTTGTGGAGAGATTATCTCCAACACTTGATATCCAACTCGCATCAGAATATCTTTCAAGTATCTTTGGGAACTTTGAATATTGGAGGCCTAGTTGCTTTGTCCTTTTAAGGTACCCTAGAACTCTCTCAATCACTTTTGAATGTTCCATACTTGAATTGCAAGTAAACCTACTTAGTTTACTAACCGCATATGTATCCACTCTTGTACAATGAGCGACGTACATTATACTTCCTAATGCACTTGCATACTCAAGTTGAGCCACCGCTCTACCATTATTCTTTTCAAGTTTTATGCTTGAATCAAATGATGTATTTGCCTCTTTGATTTTGAGATGACTAAACTTATCAAGCACTTTCTCAACATAGTGTTCTTGACTTAAGCATAACCCTCACTATTTCTACCCAAGTGGTGTCAACTTCTCCAAGGTATTTCATCTTGAAAATGAAAGATATAAACCTCTTCATTTCTATTATGCCTTTCATCTCATAACTCAAAATCAAAATATCATCAACATATAGACACACCAAAATGACATAATCATCACAAGTCGTAGAGAATAAGTAGTTGTCTGCATTATTATGTCTAAACCCATCCGAAATTATGGCTTTATCAAATTTCACATGCCATTTTTTCGGTGGTTGTTCTAAGCCATTTAACATGCCTACACACTTTGTGTTGATTTTCTCTTAGATCAAAAATCATTTAGTTGTTCCATTTTCTCCTCATCCAGATCTCCATTTATGAATAGAGTTAATCATCACAAGATAAGTCATATTATTTCTTTCAGCTATTCTATTTTGTTGTGGAGTTTATGGTGCAGTGCATTCATGTTTAATGCCATGTTGTTCACAAAACACATTAAAATCATTTGAAAAGTATTCACCACCTCTATCACTTCTAAGAGTCTTTAGTTTCCTTTCCAATTGATTTTCTAATTAAACTTTATAGATTTTAAATGCATTAAATGCTTCATCCTTACTCTTAAGAAAATACACAAAAGTATATCTAGAGCAGTCATCTATAAAAGCCATGAAGTATCTATTTCCTCCTCTAGTCAACATGTCATTCAATTCACATAAATCACTATGTATTAAATCTAGCAAGTTTGAACATCTATCAAAACTTGGAAAATATTTCTTTACCATTTTAGATTTAACATATAATTCACATTTATCATGCTCATTCACATCATAATTAATCGATCCACATTAAACAACTCTTTTAATTGTGCTATAACCTATATAAGAAAGTCAATTATGCCACAAAGTAATAGAATTGGAATTAACAACATTTCAAGATTTAGATGCCATATCATTATTGTTATTATCAAGAGTACAAAGTTTGATCATTCCATCACATGTATAATCCTTTCCCATAAAAGTGGCCAATTTAGTCAAAGTGAGTTTACCAAATTCAAACTCCATTTTGATACCTGATTTACTCAATAGACTTCCACTCATAATGTTTCTAGTCATATCAGGAACATAGAAACCATTAATTAGGGTCACTTTCTTTCCATTAGTGAAGAACACGTCAATGCAACAATTTTTCCAAGTATCTTGGATCTCTTTTCATTTCCCATTTGGACTTCAAGTCCCACCTTTGATTTTCAAAGGTTTTGAAAAGAGTTTTATCATATGTTGCATGAATGGTGACACAAGTATCATACCACCTTCCTTTCACCTTTCCTTGGGTTGCATTAACTTCACTCAAGATTTCAATGATCTAAACATCAAATGCATTGGCCTTGGTATCATTACTTAGGTTTGCAATGATCTCATCATCAAATACATTGACCTTAGTATCTCCACTTTCTTTTGCAATGATCTCATCATCAATTGCATTGACATGTTCACCTTCTCTTAAGGTTGCATTAGTCTCATCACCACATGTATGGACTATGTCAATTCTCTTTAGGGTTATCATACATTCCTTATTGAATGCATAATTCTGAATTAGGGTTGCAATGCATTTCTCATTAAATGCATTAAGTATAATCAAAGTCACAAAGATCTCATCATCAATTAGAGTTACCAAATTAAAGTTATTTAGAAGTGTAATGATCTGAACATCAATTGCCTTAACCGTAATTTCATTATGGTTAATTTTACAATAACCGCATCTCATATGATGATCAATAACTTTACAAACAAAGCAAGTATAACACTAACCCTTTAATTGTTTATTAATATTCACCATTGTACTATTAATATTACCAATAATCTCAAACTCACAAAAATATGGCAACAAACACATTTTATTCAAATTCTTTAAATCAACACATTTTTAAATAAGGGATTTGATAATACCAATCTCCTTAAGCATGTAATCCCATTGAGTTGTCTCATCCTTTGTTGATAGAGACTTTGAATCCATATCCACATTCATGTACAACATATCCAAATAGAACTTTCTTTGATCTTTCATGGTTATGTGCTCAACATAAACCAAAATCTTGAAAAAAGGATTTTAAGGTTGTAGAAGATGAACCAATTTCCCTCATTGTTGATTATGAAAACAAAAAAAATGAAAGTAATTGCAATAGAGATTTTGAATGTTGGGAATATATAGCTTTACACTTTGCAAGTAAAAAATTAATAATAGAAATGATACAATATTCCAAACCCTAGTGTTAATCAAGATCCAACTAAGTAGAATGAGATTTGGGATTGAACAAGCCTTAAAATTCATGCAAGTCAAGCAAAGCTTGATGAGTTTCTTGGAGAAAACTTTGGTCTTAGAAAGCTAGAGAGAGATAGTTGGAAAGTGTGATCAAGGCTTTTCAACTCTAATAGCCCATATATATAGTGTAGGAATCATCATTAGCATAAACAATAGCATTAGAGCATTTAAAACACATCATTTGGAGCATTTTATGTAAACTGTACGACCCTAAAAGACTGCCCATGTGATGTATCACTTATCAGGTTGACAGGAGATACATCGCCTACTAGCAGGCGATGCATCGCCTGCTAGGGCTTTTGAAGCCCTTCACATTTTGGCAATGCTATAAAACTTAGGGGACGACACATTGCCACCCCCTCTGTTTTTGGACCACTCTCATGGTCCTAAAATTGCTCCAAATGCTACCAAACGTTTTGGGAATGTTTGGATACCTCATTGTATCACTTTAGACCCATAAAAGTCACATTTAAAAGCCTTCTACCCAATCTCATGTTTTCACTTCTCTTTAAGTAAAAAGTGTTTTGTAGCTCAACGTGTAAACATTTTAACCATTATATTTAACTAATCTCAACACCCTCTCAGTCCATCAACTCACAAATCTTCTTCGACCAAGTTTTGGATCTCCGATGATCGCCGAGTCGCTTGGGGTTTCCTAGAAGAAAGATAATATGATGTTTAAGTCAAATTGGGTCCTAATGAATCTCCACTCACGTTATTTATAGGAAAAATTAAGATAAGTCAATATGAGAAAGACTCACTGATTGATCGTTGCACAACATAATTTCTCGCCTAAAAGGCCTTCTCACAGATTCCTTCTGCAAAGGTAAATCAGAGGATCCGCCTCTGTTCCATGGCCTCTACATGTTTTTCGCATTTTACAAAATGAAACATACCGTTTGACTAATCTGCAAAAGGAAATGTTTTTGAGTTGAATATTTTGGGCCTAACAATTGCCCCTCAGCCCAGGACTTGCGTTTTTAAAACTAAAGAGGATTAGTTGAGTCTTGGGACAACTTTTCGATTAACCATAAATTTTGCCCAAATTTAAAAATTTGAATTCAATTAAATTACACAGTAACCATTCGATGGTTTGACACATGTCACCTAGAATTTAATTACCTTGTAAATTTTTGCCGCACTTACTCATAACGATCCATATTATTTGAGCGGAAATAACCATCTCAGATGCATTTCACTTCACTTTTTCATCTGTTCTAAGAGTTTCTCGAGAGAAAAAAACTGAAAGCATTCGAGAGATTGCTATTGGAATCATTCTTGCCAAGTTCAAAAATGTCTTCATAAGTGTCTTCATCTTTGGTGGACAGAAAAGGCTATCACTCCGCATTCAATCGTCTTGTGACATTCCTAATGACGTTTCGATTTGTATGCTATCTGATGCAGAGATTAGGGATTGGAGATTTGAAGTTGTGGTGAGGCCTAGAGAAATTGTACTCAGCTCGAAGCACAACGAGTGGATTCATTTTCCAGTTCCAACCATCATAGTTTAAATTGTTTCTTCATCAAGAGCTCACCTTTTGCAATTTCTTCCAAACGTTGTGCAAGCCATTGTTGAGGCTCAAATGCTCAGTGCCTTGCATAACGTTGATATTTTTTCATAGGATATTTACACCTTTTTTACAAAGTCCAACAATAGAATCACAGAGAATAAGCCATGGAAAACATTCTATCTTTCTCCGAAGAAAGATAGAACCTTTTTTTACAGAATTTGATAGTTCCAAAAAAAATTGGGAACAATATTTTTTTTTCTATTGGGGGAGAATGGTACCCGAGGTTTTTGACCAAGGATATATTTCCTCCTGCAAGGACTTTCATCAAAGGTTCGTAGTTTCCTCACTTTTTTTTAGGTAGCTGTTAAGCTTTCTCTATCGCGGTGCTGTGAAAATCCCTAATTAACTTGATTAGTGACTCTATGTGTACTGATTGCTTCCTTTCTTGCAGACTTTGTGTGGTCCAACGCCGGCATGAGCCTCGAGAGGCAATCCTACCTGGTGGATAAGGGGCTTCTCCATGAATCCAAAGACTCTACTATTAGTATCAGAGCCATCCTTAATCCTTACTACATGCAAGTGATGGCTCGTCTTTGTTTTGCTAACAAGGTTGACATAACTGTTCTTCTCATTCAATCCCTCTGGGGTGACAGGCCTGAACCCAAACTTCTAGCGCTGCGTGTGAGGTCCTTGAGAGATTTTTCCAAGCAGCCTCCTGCCTCTTGTGCACTCGAACTAACCGAGGCAGAATTCGACAGGGCGTGCTCTGATAGTTACAAAGCATGTGCTAGGCACCAACCCACTCCTTAGCTCAGAACTAAAGGAAGTTTTGAGCCATCGTACACTTGAAATGCCTCTCCTAAGAAGTCATCTTTTTCTTTTGCGCGTAGGTCGACTCGCTTGAAGAAGGGGTCATCATCGTTTGTCGAGCCTCTAGCTGTGTAGCCTCTTCAACATGTGCCATTGCCTGAGGAGGGTCAGAGGAAGCGAAAGCATCTCGAGGATTCTCCTGATTATGATTCAGATGATGGGAAAAACACTGGTCGTCAAGTTCAAAATGTCTAAGGATTTTGTTTTCGAGTTTTCAAAGTTACTATCAAAATTTTCTGCCTCGATGCTTTCAAAGGAATCACCTGGCAAGTTAGTAAAATCTCATGCTACTTCGACGAGACAATCGTCTTCTAATTTAAAAAAAAAAAGTCTTCTTCATCATAAACTTCTTAGAAGCCTTTGTAAAAAGTAACTTCCAATGTAGGGAAGTTGTCAGAAGCTTGTCCCCAAAGTGTTGTGACATCAGAGGCCATGTCTTTGAGTGCCAAGGCATTAAAGGCCTTTCCCTTGAATGCTAAAAAATTAGAGGGGGTGTCCTTAGTGTCAAAACATCAGACGAGATACCTCAGAGTATTAAAACTTCAGAGGCGGTGCCTCAAAGTTCTGTTGAGACAATATGTTTTGCTCCCTATGCGGCAAAAAATGCAAGTACGCCTCAGGTCACTTCAATAGGTTCTACCGGGAAGCACTATGCTTCTACTTCACATAAGAGGCGTCTTTTGGATGATGCCTTCGGTGATGATGAAACCACAATGAGTTATGCTCCTATCTTAATTAACAAAAGCCAGGCCATTGCCACTGTACTCCATGACTTTAACTCTGGAGGCTTTGGCGTGACAAAAAGTAATGAGCCTCGAAGCACAAATCCTACTCAAACTTCGGTTGTTGAGTCTAGACTGGTTTCTTCCTCCAAATCTTCCCAACGTCGAGATAACCAAGTAGAGGTATCCCAAATTCAAATTTGATGTCCTATTGTAGATAATGCTCTTGTGCTGCCCCCATAAGCCAAACTGGGGGGGATCAGAGGGGGTGTGCCCCTATTGCAGAAGCCTCTGTTGCAACCTGACCCATTGATTATGTTGTTCATTTCTGGATATGTCTCCCCGAATACATTTTTCTGACAAGCTTGGGTCCTCGGCCATCAAGGCGCCTTCTTTCATTTCAAGTGATCTTGGTGAAGATAGAGATGAATTACCCACTTTTCGCCCTTCCATTCCACACTTACCCAATTTGAGGCTTGCTGCAATGGTGATTGATAGTGCAATTGTTGCCTCATCAGTGCCTGAAATGCCAGTAATGTCCGCCTTCGTTGCATTTGTGGTAAGGATTAGTGGCATGGATGCAATAGTAGGTAGCAAAGTGTCACCACTACACATGAGTATGTCAGACATGATAGAGACATTTGAAGCCGGGGAAGCATCATCAGTGAAGTTATTGGAAGAAATGCTACGTATCAGTCAACCTCATTTGCTTGTAGAGGCATTTGGTGCGTTGAGTACTTAGGGAGATTTGTTGCAACAAGCATCAGACCATATTTGGATGGTGAGTATAACTCTTAGTGTCTTTGCTATATTGTCAGTACTGTGTTGGTATTGACTTTATAATGATATTGTATAATGTTTGTTACAGAGCTACTTGTGTGCATTTGCAGCCAGACAAGAGTATGTTATAGCAGTGGAAAATAATGTGACACTGGCCGAACATATTGTGGTGTTGGAGAGGGAAAAAAGGGAATAGAAAATTATGAATGAGAGGTGTGTTGCTTTATCAGAGACGATAAATAAGTTAGAAAAGGAATTAGCAGAGGCAAAAGCAAAAGTTGTCGCCATTGATGCTAAATTAGCATCGTCTGTGAAACTAGAGTTGCAGGACAATTTGAAAAGGGATTTGCTAGCCATGATCAACAATTGGATGGAAAAACAACATCTCTATGAAAAGCATGTAGAGCAGGTGTAGAAATTGCTAAAGGAGATTAAAGACCAGAATGACGAAGTTGTTTTTCTTGAGATGGAGAAGAATGAGGCAGAGAAAGCAAGAAATGTGATGGAGAAGGAGGTAGGGAAGCTAAAGTTTGATTTGGAAAACTCACATAAACAGAAGCTGGAAGCAGAGATGGCGTTAGATTGCAGTAACAAGGAAGCTGAGAACCTTCACACGAGCCTTGGTAGTACCGAAGAGAAGCTGTTGCAAAGCGAATGATGCGTGGAAGAGTTAATAAAGGTAATTAGTGAAGATTGTGATGTGTGTTGTAAGCTTAAATATCACGCCTTCTAATGTGTTGTTACCGTCACGTCCTGGGAGTGTTGTTTTAATATAATGTTATTGTATTGAAGGAGATTGTCTATATTAAGGTGGAGACGCTTAAGCAGCATATTAAATATCGAGAGATCACAGAGCGTAAATTTATCTGTATTGTTGAGGTGGATATGGAAAAATATATGTACAAGGCTCTGCGAAATATCAAAAAAATGCCAAAGGAAAAATGGGCCAAGCTGGAGAAGTATTGCATGGATGTGGGTGCTGAGAAAGGCAACTATGATGTAGATGCTTACCTCAACTAGCTTGGAGATTTGGCTATTGAATATCCGCAATAGCACATGGATAAGCTTAGCCAGAGAAAAGACACTATGGGATTTATACTAGGCAATTGGCGATCCCATGGAAGAGGAGGGGGAACAGAGAGTGTAGCCTACTGTAGACCCTATCAATTTGTAAGGCAGCCAGGTGACATTGGTGGCAGCTCCTGCTGCCGAAACTGTTGCGCCAAAGGCAGGTGAACCATCAAGCTCTATCCAGACGACGACTGAAAGTAACGAGCAAGGTGCTTGAAAAACATTTTGTATAAAACTTAATCATTAGTTTTCCCATAGTATTTTGTTAAACAGTTGACCAATAGTTTGAATTGTAAATGGAACTAAATTTTTTGCGATAGCAGTGGAAAATTTGATCAAATAGTTGCATATGATTGTGTTGGTTCTGTTTTACTTGTGTATTCTTTTAAATTTTCAGTTTGCATTACGCGCCTGTTGTGCTATGATAGAAGGCTACATAGGTCATTTAGGCCGTTTTCACAAGGATACACTAGGAGGCCATACAGATGGTGGGAAAGGATGCCCAGTTAAGTTTTTATATGCCAATTTAATGGTGCAGTACGACCTCAGATGGTGATTAATTGATAGGTGAACACCGAGATCGGGTGAGGGTGCCCTTTCTAAGACGCATATTTACAAGACCGGGCTGGTTGTACTCGACTTGGGCGTTGTCAGAGCTCATTAATAATGAGATTCCCTACTATGTAGCGTGTGATCGATATGGGATAGGGCACCCAAAGTTGAAGAGCGCTATGACTGAGTACCTTCATCGTATCAAATGGGATTAGTGCTGAAGTTAATTAATGTGTGAGTAAAAAATATGATTATTATGACTATTGGCAAGCCAATATTCAAGTAAAGTGTTAGGAATTATATGTAAATTTATAGAAAGAACTTGTAATAGCAAACAATAGTTTAATAAAGAGTTGCATTTACCATGTGGTTTGCAAAATTGCAATAATGCCAAATTACATATTTTTTCCTTGCAAACTTGGCGGGGTGCAGAGCCTCTTTTTCCTTTCGAACTTGGACCACAACAAGCGGCACTAGCACGAATTTTGTTGTTGTAGTCCCAGAATGTAGGAATACCCTTGGGAGTGTTGAAGAGCATGGGTCTGATGCTCTATCATTTGTGTGAGGGTATGGCCTAATCCCAGATGCACATTGGGCGTGGCACATGACTTAGGTCTTAGGTAGAGCCGAGAGGGATGGCGATGGTGGGAGCGACTTTCCATTGCATCCATACCAAACTCTACATGACATCATTTGTTAGGGCAAGCCACCCTAAGAGAGGGGGCACTTTCAACAAATAGGGCCAGCAGAGAAGTAGCTTGGAAAGCTGGATTACCAAACCAATCTAGCCAGTGTCGAGGAGGCTCCAAAGTGGTAAACCCAAGGGCTCTGGAGTAGTATTCAAGGCAGACTAAGCTGCATTTTTATGGATCGCAAAGTGATTGGTCCTCAGGCCTCAGATTAGACAGAAGACGTTTGGGAAATCTTTGGAGAAGGGGGAGAAGAGGCTAAGGGGTGCAACTTTCATAACCTAGTTTGCACCAGGGTGATCGTGATTCGCGTAGTCAAGGTAGACTAGACAACGAAATGGCTGGCCGTAGTTCTCTACTGTATTAGTCAGAGCAGATTAGACCGCATTGTTCTAGTTCATTGGTGTGATGAAGGGAAAAACTCCATCAGATAGTGATTGGTTGTGATAGTTAGATGTAGTCATGAGCAACAATTTTTGGCTCATGAGTATTGAGTTTATGTGTTTTTAGTTTGTATGCCTGAGAGATATGTGAAATACTATTTATTTATATTCGTAGAGTAGGTGAAATATGGCACATGTGAAAAATAAGTAGGTGAGTTAGGTGAAAGTGATTTGTAGCATGGGTAAATTATTTTAAATTTGGAAACAGTTGCATCTGATTGTGATATCTTTTGGTGGAATCCATGAAGGGTGATGGTACTGTTTACCTTGGAGCTGCATCATAAAAGATTCTTTACGTGGTTGGAGATATTGCATATGTAAGTAATGTACAATTATTGTTGCATAAAATACATAAAAAGCTGAAGAAATGCATAGAAAAGAATATTTTTTTATTAATTTTCAAAACATAGTACATACATGTCAGCAATAGTAATGCTTTAAAGACATAGAGTTCCAAGTGTGTGGTACTTTTCATCCAGTGCGTATGTCCTTGAATATGTAAGAGCCTTTGCCTAATGCTTTTGTAATTTCATAATGACCTTCCTAGTTAGGTTCTAGCTTCTTTTGATTGCCAGTAACCTAGCGAAGCACCCACTCACCCCTCTTGAAAGAACGCGAATTGACCCTCTTATCGTAGTAGAGTTCAACAACATTCTGGTATTTCGCACGCTTGATTTGGGAAATCATTCAAAATTCATTAAGGAGGTCAACGTTGTGTAATAATTGTTAATTTTTAAGAAGCTGATTAGGGGCTATCTCAATGCAGAGAGTTAGGAGGCCCACTTATGTTTGAATAATAGCCTCTGTCCCGTAGACCATAGCGTATGGTGATTCCCCTGTAGAGGCTTTTTTAGTTGGGCGGTAGGCCCATAGTACTTCTGGTTATTCTTCTAACCAAGCACCCTTGTTATCTTCTAAATTATTCTTTACGTTGGCAAAAATGACTTTAGGAGAAGCTTCTGCTTGCCCATTACCTTGCAGATAGGTGATAAAAGCTCAACTCAATTTGATATGCATCATATCGCAAAGTTCCTGTACCTTTGCATTCTGAAAAGGTGTCTCATTGTCCACTACTATTTCCCAAGGAATGCAGAACTGGCAAATTATGTGCTTCCATATAAATCTCATTGTATCTGTTTTGCTAACAGTACTGTAAGCTTCTGTGACTACACATTTCCAAAAGTAATTGGTTGCCAATTGTAGTGTCCCAGAATATTTACTTAGCTAGCTAGATAATAGTAGTAGTTAGTAGTATGTTAGTTACCATGAATTTTGGTTCAAACCGGGACTTAGTTGGAAACTCATAGCAACAGTTATGGATTTTATAAGATTAACCTATAGTTTAAGAATATTAATTATAACATAAGGTTTGATTAATATTGCTGGTCATAGATATATATTTATTATAACCTAAGGTTTAGATAGAACCATTAAGGGCATGACACTTGTCATAATTATAATTATTAAGGAATTAAGTATATTTTATGAATAGTTTTAATAAAAGAAAGATCTAGAAGCTCTAGAACCTTCCAGCAGCTGTTAGGATCGTATTATGACTCAGTCAAAGTTGTTTATACAATTCAAATTATGCTGAAAAAGTGCAAATACGTGTTTGATATATCAACGTATGCCGATATATCGCAGCATAGGGGTCGATATATCACCTACGAAAGATACGGAAAACACGTCGACTTTGCACGAACGATCGAAAGAGGCTCGGGAATATAGGGGGAGGCGATATATCGCCTATAGGGGGTGATATATCGACTCCAAGATGGTTTTTTTTTTAAGTTTGGTTTTTAATTTTGAAAAAGACCCTTAACCACTTAGAACAGCCATTGAATGATTTTGACCGAGTTCTGGGCGTCTGTTGAACGAAAATTCAAATCTTTTTCATTTTATATTCATTTATTTATTCAAATTAAAAGGGGTTAGTTTCACTCCTTGAACTCTATAAATAGGACCTAGTACTCAGCCATTTTCTTCATTCTTCAAGCATTTAATCAGAGCCTTCAATGTGCTAGTGTTACTGTAGAGAGATACACTTGGGTTTGGGATAAAAGCTTTATTATTCTAAGCTTTTCTAAACACTTGGGAAGTGAGATTTTGGTATTGAGGTTTATACCAATCCATAAGATCACTCAAGGTATTCCTATTCCTAAGTTCAGTTCTATATGGTTCTTTAGTTTTCTTTTATTCATATCCTAACTCTTGTTTATGATTCTTGATTAGGTATTTAAGTTCTTGAAACTTAAGGTTCTTCGTGGTAAGTTTCTTCTTGGATGGTTTAGTGTTCTTTTCATCTATTTTTCTTTAGATTCTCACCATTTTACTGTTGGTTTATAGGAGTGTTCTAATCCCATTCTTGTTCCCAAATATCCCCGCTTTTGGTAAGGAAAATAGGCTATATATATGTATTTATATGTTTATGTTATGATATGTTTTATGTTATGATATGATATATGTTATCTTATATGTTTTATAGTGATTGGGCATATGAATTGTTTAGATAACAAGCCCCAAGGATATGTTTTACAGTCCTTGGGCATATAACTTGTCTAGCTAGCAAGCCCCAAGAATTTATGGGCATATGACTTGCTTAGCTAGCAAGCCCCACAAATTTATGGGCATATGAATTGCTTAGCTAACAAGCCCCAAGAAGTATGATGACCATTGTAGTCCTATATGATATATGCTTTTTTATATAGTCATATGTTTTATAGTGTATGTTTATGATATAGTCTTATGCTTATGATATATGATGTATGTTGTTAGTAGATTTTCCTTGCTGGGCATTAGGCTCACTCCTTTATTTTTAGTGTGATGCAAAAAAATGATTATGGAAGGCGGAAGAATTCTCGGTAGCTTGATTGTGTGTTAAGGATGAATGGACTGCGTGTCGATTGAGGATGACGTCATTTAATTTTGCAAATAGTATTTAAACAATTGAATTAAAGTTTATGTTTTATTTTTTATAAATAATGCAATCCCATGCCATAGCATATTTTATTTAATATTTTTATCTTATTTTATATTGGTACAATATTTTGGGTTTTTAATAAAGTTATGTTATTTCTTATGTTTGTATCCAAATAGTAGTAGCTATGTCTAGTAGTTTTAATGGTCCAAGGTCTTAGAAATAGCTGGGTCAATACACCAACAGAGCGTAACATTTTCCTCTGGATGCCCAGGGTAATTCCCCGACAACATCCATTCCCCATTTAGTGAACAACAGAGCAATAATTGAATGCAGTAGTTGTGCAAGTTGGTGAATGCTCGGCAAAAAATTCTAGCACTTGTCGCACTTTTTAGCGTAACCATGGGCGTCTGTCATCATGTAAGGCTAACAATGCCCAGCTGTCAGTGCTTTGTGGGCCATGCTACATCCACCAGTGTGATTTTCACACACTCCTTCATGAATTTCCTCAAGCAACTTCTTTGCCTCTGATGGTAATAGGCATCGTAGGTACGACCCGCTGAAGGAACACCTATACATGAACCATTAATTATGGAGTACTATTGTGCTTTTAGGCGCAGTAGCTTGGCCTCCTTTTTATCAAACAGGACCTCTGATGTAGATAATGTTAGGGTTTTATGCCTTAATTAAAACCCAAATTCTTTGTAATCTCATTTTATTATCAATAAAAGAATAGAAATCATTTTTTTGACTTGGTCAATCATTTTGCTCACATGTTTTATTTTCATGATTATTTGTTTAATATAAACTTCTATTAAATCCTGAACATATAGCTAATCTTATTTATAGTGACGTAATCACAGTGGAATATGAATATGATTATATGTTCAAAATAAGTTAGTCCTAAGATTAGTCAGTGCACCGGATTTACACTGACTTGCCAATCTACGATATGATCTACTTACACATTACAGTGTTATGTTCTTTCCAGAACATTAGCAAAGTAGATAAGATTGGATGTATTTGTTACATCGGACAGGACCGATATTGACAGTCGATAAGATAAGTAAACATACCGTTATTATCTATTCTAGTCATATCATATAGTTGACCATAGGTCAATCCAATCTCAATTCTGAGTGGTTAGTATTCTAACTAATTGTATTATTTGAGTTCTTTGACTTGTTCGTTACCAGCTTACCCTACGGCTAGCCCATACTTACATCTTGGGAACTCGGTAGTATAATTGAGTGGGAGTGTTAATCATAGATATGAACATCTATAGCTTCTGATGAAGAAGTGAAACGATGGTTTCCTATTATTTTGGTTCAAGGTGTTAAATGATAGAGATCTCATTTCAGTAATTAAATTAGTTTACTGAAATATCATTTACAAGGAACTAAGTGTTTTAAGGATAAAATACAATGAGGAGTAAAACAGTATTTTAGTCCTATCTCATTGTAGACCGTCTATAGAGGATTGAGTGAAGATTATGGTTGTAACAATGGATAATTAATAGCGTATCTATATTTGTTATAGAGCGTTCTATGAATTCAAGAGTGCAATTCCAAGTCATTAGTGAAGTCACGAGGAATTAATAAGTTAGTAAATTTATTTGTTAGATTTATGATAACTTATTGGAGCTTGATTTCATAGGCCCATGGTCCCCATTGTACCTTGGATAAAATCATCTAGATAGTCTCAATTAATTGATTTAATCATCAATTAGAATTATCAAAGTTGACCAGGTCAATTTTGGATAGTTTCACAGAGTTGTGTAATTTTGAGAAGAAAAGAGAAATTATGGCAGATTTATTAATTAAGATAAATTGGTATCTAAATTAATAAATATATTTAAATCAAGGTTCAAATTATAAATAATTAATTTGATAAAGGATTTAAATAATTATTTAATTAATTAAATCAAAAGAAAATAATACAGGCCTTGATTGTAAGTCCAATGGGCTTATAATCAAATGGGAAATTTCACGGGCCTATAGCCCATGATAATTTCGACCTAGGGCTTCAAAATGGCTGTTATTTTATTGATTTTTTAATTAAATTAAATGGCCTAATTGAGTCTATAAAAGGAGTGCTTAGAGAGAAGATTTTAGAGAAGATAGATAAGTCACAAGTCAGATTTTCTGATAGTTTTATATTCTCTCTAAACACAAGTCCTTTTCTAAGCCACTTTGTTATTTTCTCTTCTTCTTTCTATATCTATCTCATGTGTTGAGAATTGCCCACACTAGTCTAGGTGGTTCTAAGGATACATTGGAAGATTGTGAAGAAAATAGAAGATCGGTTCAGTTTCTTGATAATACTCTGCGACAGAAAGGATACAAGAGTTAGAGAAACTGAAGGAAGGACTTTTTAATTCTGCTGCGTATACTGTAAGTATTCTATTTTTGTTTCTCTTTGAATTCAATTTTAGAAACATGTTTTAGGGTATCTCGTATTAATTTTTTTAATATTAGATATACATGAAAATAAATAAAGATCCTGTATAAGCTTTTTCCAACAGATAAGTACCGCATTATGGGGTCTATCTTGTTAGGAGTGTGTCCTAAAAGCATGTAAAAGACATTTGTTTTTTTTTCTGTGAATAAATAAATACAATGTTTTATTATTATTGTTATATTTAGATTGTTAAATTATTGTTTGAATAATTTTGTAAATATCAGAAAAATTACATATTTATTATTGAGGATGTGATCTGGTATTAGTAAGAGAGAATTAAGATCACATGAATGAATAAAAATAGTCAACAACAACAAATTAAAGTTATGGAATTCTTTAATTGGAGTTGAGAGTACGGTTTACTGAGTATCATAATGATACAAATAATCTAGATTCAGATTATTGATGTGGTAAGACATCTCGGTAAATATCCTTTATATAATATGATTATATATGACTAGGACCGATATGAATTAAAGTCTTTATCCAAAAACCATTTAACAATAAAGACTTGTAATTCATATCATAACTGATGATCATTTATAGATCAACCTAAATCCTGAGTGTTCATGAACTCCTGTTCATGTTTATTAAATCTTTTGATTCATTCGTTAAGGTCTCTTCAAAGAATGAGGCTAATGACTTTTGTTTTGGAGATTTAATATCATGGATGGCTGGGAACATGTATCAACAATACAGAATCTAATCTTTCCTAACAGATCTTATATTAGTTCCCTTAAGGGTTAATTTTGGAACTAAATGATTTTGAGCTCAAATCTATAATTAGATTATAGATTAATTATTCACTAGTGAATTAATGGTACTTAAGGAATAAGAAGTAAATTAGAAAG
The DNA here is from genome assembly GCF_963169125.1 of Humulus lupulus. Taxonomy (NCBI): domain Eukaryota; kingdom Viridiplantae; phylum Streptophyta; class Magnoliopsida; order Rosales; family Cannabaceae; genus Humulus; species Humulus lupulus. Next base: position 90,261,108 of record NC_084799.1, read on the forward strand.
GTAAAATGGTAATTCTTCCATTCTAATTTATGAACTAATTAATTAGAGGGTTGAACTATTGTAAGATGGTTATATCAATGGACGACTTAAGAAAAGATTTCTGTAAAAGTATATCTATAACATAAAGAGTGCAATTCTGAATTTATAGTGGAGTAATATCATAATTAAAAAATTAACTATTATAATTAAAGAGTTTAATTATTTAGTTTCAGTTTATTGGAGCTTAATGTTAAAGGTCCATGGTCCCCGAAATGGCTCAAACAAACACTGACAAAGGTAAATACAAAAATGGGAAAAAAGGACTTATGTGATAAGTAAAATATTTTTCTACGTATCAAACATAATTATTGTTTAATTATGTGTAATTAATTAATTAATTATTGGATTTAACAAAAATATAAGTAATTTTGAATTAATTTATTTTTGGGATTTTTTGTATTTAAATAATGTATTGAAAGAGAACAGTGACACAAACAAAAGTCAATGTTCTTCACAAAAACCTAGGTCCAAACTTTATCAGATCTCATGTGTTGAGAACATCTGATAAATAGTTTTTTTGCCTATTGTTTGTATAGCGAGCCCACACTCGTTCTTTGTGTGCTGAGAACATTTTGGAAGATCTTGGTGTGAGATCTCAAGGATTTAGCCATACAAAAAGATAGCAGCAAGGAAGGACCTGAGGTAATTTTTCTATTCATGTATTTGATTCAATATATATATGCATGTGAAGAAGTAGATCTAGAAATCTTATGGGATTAAACTAACAATTTGAATGTTGTTCCGCTGTGTATAGTCTCTGATTTGATCAATAAAAACCAACATATCAAACATTTGGGTTCTATCAAAATTGAGCAAACCTGGGGGTGATCATAAGTGGGAGTTATTGAAATCTCTGAACGACGAGTATACTCACCCATTGAAGCTTTCTTGGCTAGGACTTCCGCCCTCAAATTTATTTCTCGCGGAATTTAGGTGAGTACGAAGAGGAGAAATTGTTATTTTAGAGCCGAAACCTTCTTCAGGAGGCTGGCGAGCTGAGGTGCCTTAGTGTCAAAGTTTCCAACCACCTTTTCGGACATGAGCTTGGAATCACCTCTGACTCTTATGCGCTTGATGCCCATGTTTTGAGCTAGTTCCAATCCATATATAAGAGCCTCTTAATCAACCTCATTGTTCGTAGCATAGTGTTCAAGTCCCAGAGCCTCTTTAACTTTCAACCCGGAGGGAGCTTCTAACACTACACCAATCCCAATAACATTCGAATTAGAGGCACCATCAGTGCTTCTAACATTCTTCCTTTGTGTTCTGCAGTTGAAGGGTGTTTCAGATGAGAATGACTGTATTTCCACTAGAAAATAGGCCAATATTTGTCACTTCTTTGCTTTGCGAGGTTGGAATCAGATATCATATGCTCGAAGCTCGATTTCCCATTTGGACAATCTTCCAGAAAGGTTAGGTTTTCCTAATACTTCCTTGAGCGACTAATATGTGTACACTGTAATGGGGTGGCCTTCAAAGTACTGCTTTAGCCTCTTTTTTGTCATCACCAATGATAGAACTAGTTTCTCCATCATATTGTATCGAGTTGCAGCATCTAATAACATCTTGTTGCAGTAGAATACTGTCTTCTGTTTTCCTTATTCTTCCCGAAATAAGACCGAGCTCACTACGACAATAGAGACTGCTAGGTACAAATAGAGTTCTTCGTCTGGGAAATGAGTGGTGCGTTAAGTTAATTTTTTAGCTATTCAAAGGCTTGCTTCTGCTCCTCCCCCCATACTACGTTTGTAGATTTCCTTATACACTGAAAGAAGGGTTGGTAGTGATCAGACATGTGGGATATAAATCTACTTAGAGTTGTTATTTTCCCTGTCACCTTTTGGACGTAACGAACAATTTTTGGCTCCTAAACTTCTGAAAGCGACATGATCTGAGTTGGGTTGGCCTCAATGTCTCTTTTGCTGACTATATACCCTAAGAATTGTCTCGAGGCTACTCCAAAAGCGCATTTTGAATGATTAAGCCTCGTTTGATATTTGTCAAGGATGTCGAAATAATCAGTCAAATACTCAATGTGAGTATCACTTTATTTGGATTTAATGACCATATCATCGATGTATACTTCCACATTATTGCCCAATTACGTGGCTCCAACATTTCTGAGCCCAAAGGGCATGACTTTATAACAGTATAACCTTCGTTCTATGGTAAATGCAGTGTGGATATGATCTTCTTGCTTCATAAGGATTTGATTATATCCTGAATAAGCATCGAGAAATCTCATTCTCTCATAACCCGCGGTTGCATCAATTACTTGATCAATTTTTGGGAGTGGATAACTATCTTTTGGACATGCTTTGTCGAGTTTTATGTAGTCAATGCATACTCACTTTTTCCCGCTGTTTTTTGGGACCACTACAGGATTAGCAAGCTAACTAGGATATAAGCATTCTTCAATAGCTTCAATGCTTAGTAACGCTTGGTTCAATTTTGGCGTGAACCGTCATTGCTTCTATTTAACAACTGGGAAATCTTTGGAGATATTAAGACTATGGGGACCAGTCAAACATTTTTAGTCTAGTTCTGAGAAAATAAACTAGCCTCTACTTCTTGGCCTTTGATAGTTGAGAATTTTTCAAAAATTTCTTAGTGGGATCGTTTGGGTTGATACAAACTACTTTTAATTCATCAAGTGTTGCTTGCAACTTTTCATATTCTTCCTCATCTTCTAGCTATTTAAGATATGCTGGTAATTTGTCGTTTAATTTCTATTTGGGATCTGTGACAACATAAGCAGGGGTGTCGACGTGGTTGATTTCTTTCAGAGTCAAATAACATTTCTTGGCTTGCTTATGGCGACTGTGACAGTCAAAATCCTGTGATCCGTGAGGGGAAAGACCGGGTAAAGCTGTGCAATCCCACACCGTCTGGGGAAGGTCAAGTGTAATGATTCTAAGACAGTGTAGGTATGGGACTACACACTTGAAGAGGTCTTAAATGGATTGATGGGTACTACCTTTATCAACAAGATGCATCTTATTTTTGGTAGCCCATCACTTGAGAACTCCAAAGGTAAACGTGCTTAACCTGGAGTAATCTTAAGATGGGTGACCTCCTGGGAAGTTTTCCCAAAAAGCGTGCGAGTGAGGACAAAGCAAGCTGGAAAGACTCATGTTGGTTTGTAGGGCCAGTCATCATTCCATGAAGCATCCATAGTGACTTGGGGCATTACAAATGGTATCAGATCCTTGACCCAGCCGAAAGTGTGGCCGACGGGGAACGTCAGGCCCGTAAGGGGGGTGATTATGACAGTCAAAATCCCGTGATCCATGAGGGGAAAGACCGGGTAAAGCTGTGCAATCCCACACCGCCTGGGGAAGGTTAAGTGTGGTGATTCTAAGACTGTGTAGGTATGGGACTACACAGTTGAATAGGGCTGAAATGGATTGATGAGTACTACCTATATCAGCATGATGCATCTTCTTTTCGGTAGCCCATCACTTGAGAACTCCAAAGTTAAGCATGCTTGACCTGGAGTAATCTCAAGATGGGTGGCCTCTTGGGAAGTTTTCCCAAGAAGCGTCCGAGTGAGGACAAAGCATGCTAGAAAGACTCGTGTGGGTTTGTAGGGCCAGTCGTCATTGGAGGAAGCAGCCATAGTGACGTGGGGCGTTACAACAACCCTGAATGTCGATGGTGTAACAGCCATCAATTGATTGACATTACATCAATTGGTGCAAATTTAAGACGACACCTTGCATGCGGTGAATCCAATTCCTTCCCATAATCGCATTGTAATTGGTAGGGGAATTGATTATCAAGAAATCAACTTCCAAGTTGTGCTCTGCTGCAAATATGTTCAATTTAAATGCTCCATTTGGGTAGACCCTGAAGCTCTTTAACCCCAAAACTGGCATTGTAGAGGGTTTGGTAAGGCATTCTTCGAGCCCAATCTTTTGGAACACTTCCTTGAAAAGAATGTTGATACCACTGCCTCTGTCAACTAAAACTCTGCCCAATTGGCAGCGGTCCACCTGGAGTCTGTTAAAGAAGAGGTCATCATGTGGCAAGTGGAGGTCGGACGGATCTTCTTCTATGAATAAGACAGGGTCTGCGGGGTAACATAGCTCTTATGTTGTAATAAAGTTCACTATGTGTCTGAGGGAGCGATATCATTTCCCTTTTTCTTCCATACGCCTCTAGCACTTAGTTTTCTTCTCATCCTCCAAGGAGGACGCTACAGTTCTGTGTATCATGGGAACCCGCTTCAAAGGCTCCTGCATGTTCATTGATGTCGCAACTGTTGTGGTAGGAGCTGTTGTTGTTGTTAGGGCAGGTGTAATGGTAGGCGGTTGTGCAGGGGCAGCTTATGTAGAGCCTTTAATGTATTGAGTTAGTTTCTCGTTCCTCATTGGAGCTTGAATCTGATTGTAGAGGTTATGGAATTCTGCAATAGTGTGACCATGGTCTTTATGGAAGGTTTAGAACAGATTCCTGTCTCGACGGTCGGGTGGTGTGGTGATCTTGTAACAATCTCGCCATATTGGTCGATCTTTGTTCTCCTTGTATATGACTGCTTGCGGTACCGTAAATTCATAGGAAGAGAATCTGGAGGTATCATTGTGGCCTCTTGGTTTCTTGTTCCCCCTTTGTGAAGCTTGTACATTGCTCTTCCATTTGTCCCTTTAAACTGGTGGTGAGGGATTGTCTGGTTGAGGTTTAGAAAAGAGTCTTGATTTCTTTTGTGGGCGCTCGCGACATTCTAACACCTGAAAGACACCTTCTGCGCGGAGTTGCATCTCTACCATATAATGAGGAGTCAAAGGGAGATTTTCATGCAGAAGGGTTCCTACTTCCAGACTTTTGACAGATAAGTTGGCCACAATAGATGAATCCACATCATGAATTTGGTGAACCAAATCAATGAATCGTTGTAAGTATGGCCATGGATGCTCGTTTTCTGCTTGTTCAATTCAGTAAAGGTCTGCCATGGTTCTTGGAGCCTCACAATTTGCATTGTACTATTGCAAGAAAGCTTTGCGAAAGTCGCTAAAGTCGTTATTCGATCCCAACTTGAGTTGGCGGAACCATAGAAGGGCTGGCCCATAAAATGTAGTAGAAAACACTTTATAGTGTATTGCTTCATTATTGAATTCCAATGGCATCTTCAGTTGGAACTGAAAGGTGTCTAAGTTGGTCCCCTCTACTGTTAAATGCTGACAAAGATAGAATCACGCAGTCTTTGGGCTTGGGCTTGTTCTGGATTCATTCAGTAAATGAAGATTTGTTAGCTTCTCTTGTAACCAACTCCGCTAAATTCGAGCCATGTTGGGGTCTAGTTTCTGAAAAATGCTGCTCATTTCGCACATCATTTCCTCTTTCCAATTCTCAAGAAATTTGGTTGTTGGGGCAGAATTCACATTTGTTGTTCTTGATTCATTTCTATTAATGGGATGTGGGAGCCCATGCTTGGTAGCAACGAGGTATGTCCGAGGTCGCTCCGTTTCTTGACCTTTAAGCATCTCTTGTAGTTGTCCATCATGATCAGCTGTCTTGGGTAGATGGCAAGTTGGTGATGGTGGCCTTGGAGTCTGAGATCCAGACCTATTGTGAGGAATGTCGTCATCAGGCGATTCAATCACGACGATGGGAGTTTCGGCTCGATCAACATTGGGTTCATTTTTATTTTGATTCTTTTGAAGTTAGGCATTTTCTTTCTTTGATTGAGAGATCTATGTTTCCATCTTAGCCTGTACATCTTTTAATTTCTTGATGGCTTCGTTAGATTGCTGTTGACTAGCTTCCATTAATTGACACCTCTTTTCGACTTGTTCGCTGATGTCGACAGTAGTTGAGGCTATTGAGGTAGTGGTTGTTGTTTTGTTAGTTCTTGGCGGCATGACTTTTTGTCCAATAAATTCTTTATCTCACAAAACTTCGTTCTTTGGGGAGATTGTTCTCTTCGTAGGAGTTAGGAAAAATTAAGAACTGATTCCTATTTATCTTTGATTCCCACAGATGACACCAAATTTTTGATGACAAAAAATTTCTCTTTCTATTCCTGGAAGTGTTACCTCTCAGTCCATCGACTCACCGATCTTCTCCGACCAAGTTTTGGATCTCCAATGATCGCAGTGTCTCTTGGGATTTCTTACAAGAAAGATACTCTGATGCTTAAGCCAGATTGGGCCCTAATAAATCTCCACTCACACTATTTATAGGAAAAATATTTTGGGCCTAACACTATGTCTCCGCAGGGAAATAGTAAAGGATATTGCCAAGGATTACAACAACCAAAATAATGTTAAATTATTTGACTAAATCTAGAATGTGAATAAACAATTACGTCAAGATTTTATGTACTTCTATAATTTAATCATCTAACTAGATTGCTGCAACTTGAGAAACTGGAGGACGATTATATACTGTTTGATCTAAATGAGGGTCAGATTGAATACAAATTTTGTAATTTTCCAAATATTTTATATTTCTAAGATTCTTAGAAAATAAACAATATGGATTAACTTTTAAAATATCTATTAATAATTGTATAATATTAGCAGTAAGTTTTGAAGAATTATATAATTGATTTTCAATTTCATGTTCACAGAGATATAAATTAGATGGCTGATCATCTAACGACAAAAAATTATTTATGTAATGGTAAATTTGCTCTTGAACTTGAAATGTGTAGATACTTTTTTCGTTTTAACGTAAGGATTGATCATATTTGGCACCAAATGATGTAAAAGTAAAATTATTATCATATGTTGTAATATATTTTCAAAATTCAACAACATCAGGTGCTATGGAAGTATATAAAGCATATAATTGTTCAGGGATATCATCCGCAGTTAGACATATTTCTCCATTTGAGCTACAATATTTTCATATTGTTGGAGGTTTTAATCTATCAGGTACTTCAATAATATACATTAGTTGATCAGCTAAATTTTTTACACTTTTTGCGTCTCATATGTACTGCAAAGAAATATAATACAATGTTATAAAAACACACACAAATATATATTAGGGCCCATACAGGTAGAAGATAAACAATTATTATTTTATGGAAGGACAAATAATTCTTAAATGTACCAAAATTCCTACCAGTTTTCTGTATTCTGTGTTCAGATTGTTTAGATCTTTCACCTGGAAGATAAAATTATCTCTTTATCCATATATATTTTTATGAACAAACATACACATGTTAATGTTAACGATGGCATGGCTTACTAATTTAAAAAATCTTAGGAATATGGTCATCATTTTTGGTATTATGCTGCCATGGATACCTAATATGTTGATCTGCAACTTTAAAATAAAAATAACATAGAAAATTTCAGTGATTAACATTTGAATATTATGTTTAATATGCAAATATGTTACAGAATTAATTCAGTAAGTTCTCTTGCCTGATGATTATGTATGTGCTAATTCTTTTTCTTTTAAAATTCGTAATCTTCTTATTGGTGGGAATTTATTTAGGGCCACAATTGTATATATAAATGTGTGTTGGGTCATCATATAAATGAGTCAAATTTATGTGGTCTATTTTGGAATAAAGTTTATGACTTAAGGGAATGATTGTCATGATTTTAATATGTGGATACCATAAAGGTAATTTCTGATTTGATGAGGGGCCAAATTAGAAATAGTAAATAAAGATTAGTTACTGATTTGTCAGTTATTAATAAAGAGGTAATGGTCCCCAATTTGCAGTATGTATCTTTTCACTCTTGAATCCCCATCATCAAGAGACTAAGGTTCTCAAAAGTTTTGACTGCAAATTCGGAAGATCATAGCCTTGTACAATAGATTCAATGGACTCTGGTACGCTTCCGCTAATCTTTGGCTATTTATTGTTTGATTCTCTTGAATTAATTAGGGCTAAATTCAGATTACAGTAGTCTAACATTTGGTACCAAAGCATCCCTCAATTAATTCTTGAGAATGTATGGTAGTATTGGTCTTCCATGAAATTAATTTTTGCAATCGTTTATATATATATATATATATATTTTTTATTAGTTCATGCAATTCTGCTAATTCTAATCCTACTGTTCATGCGATTCGGTTATATTATTTCACTTTGGTGATATAAGTCTGTTTTAATTTCTTTAATGAATATATATATATAAAAGTAATCATTGGATTAGGTCTGTTTTAGTTTCGTTAATGAATATATATGTATATATAAAAGTAATCATGTTCCATTGATACCGTAATACAGAATTTGGGATTGCTTATATTTGATCCCTCAAGGGCCTGTTTGTAGTAATCATGACTGTTTTTTTTTTTTTTTTTTATATATGAGGAATTGCTTATATAGAGAAACTGTATATAAGAAATATCCACACATATAAACTCGGTATCTTAAATGGACGAGCGGGTCATTTGTGTTTATATTTTGGTGTTCGAGCCTAGGAGATAAATATTATATTCCTCAGTAATTGCTTATATACAGTTTATTAATTTTGGAATAATACAGTAACAATAAATTTTGATTTTGGTTTTGGATTTAATTAAAGATATCTAATATTTTAGTTAAATTAATTAAAACAAAATATCACCAAAGTGATCACTTTTGTGTAGATTAATTCAATTAAAATATCAAGAAAATAATGTGTATGTAATTGATGAATTTATTAACTAACCCAAAGATGAGTTAATATTTGGCCAAGTTTCATACATACTTGTGGTGATAAATGTGTGAAAATTATAAGGTATTGTGTGAATAATATGTTAGTCCAAAGATTACATATTGTTTGACATAATTTATTGTCAATGGGTGTTCGCTACAACAAGAGTACCGCTTACAGTTAATATTACTGTCCAATGACTTGATATTAATGATGTGTTTGGTATCTTCAGATGAGATTAACCATTATTTGAATTTTATTGTTTTATATGGATTCTTATGTGAGCTTGTTTTTTGTTATTTTGTTATATATTCAGTTAATTCATCTACTCCTGCCACAATAACTACCAACATTAACTCTATTCCCATGCTTAATGGGACAAATTTCAAGGCTTGGAAAGGAAAATTACTTGTAAACCTTGGTTGCATGGAATTAGACTATGCATTAAGGCAAGAACAACCTTCACCTCTTATTGCAGAAAGCACTCCTGATGAAAAGATGGAGTTTGAGAGATGGGATCGTTCTAATCGCATGAGTCTAATGATCATGCAACAATGCATTTCAGAAGCCTTCGGAGGCACATAATTTGAATAGATCACTAAGGCCAAGGATTTCCTCGATGCAATTGAAAAACGTTTCGCTAGAAATGATAAGGCTAAAATGACTTCACTTCTGGCTTCCTTGATGTCCATGAAGTATAAGGGTCGAGGAAATGTTAGGAAGTACATTATGGAAATGTACCAAATTGCTTCAAAACTTAAGGCACTTAAGATTGAGCTTTCTGAGGATTTGCTTGTTCTTATGGTTTTGATATCGCTTCCTGCACATTTTAATCAGTTCAAAGTTAGTTATAACTGTCATAGGGAGAAATGGACTCTAAACGAGCTCATTTCTCATTGTGTGCAAGAGGAAGAAAGGTTGAAGCAAGATAAAACTGAAAGTGCTCACTTGGCTAGTGCCTCTAAAGATAAGGGCAAGAAAAGAAAGCATGAAAATGAAGCTGCTAAGGGTTTAGTGCAAAAGAAACAACATAAGGAACCAACAGGTTGTTTCTTTTGTGGCAAGCTTGGACATGTGAAGAAGGAATGTACAAAATATCACGCATGGCGTGCAAAGAAAGGTATGTTTCTTACTTTGGTATGTTCTGAGGTTAATTTATCTTTAGTACCTAGAAACACTTGGTGGATAGATTCTGGTGCTACTGCTCACATAAGTGTTTCTATGCAGGGTTGCCTGAGCTACCGAAAGCCAAGTGATGGTGAAAGACACATCTTTGTGGGCGATGGACAATCGGTAGAAGTTGAAGCTATTGGGCATTTTAGGTTGTTATTAGGAACTGGTTTTTATTTGGATTTAAAAGACACTTTCATTGTACCGTCTTTTAGACGGAATTTAGTTTCTGTTTCATTATTGGAAAAACTTGGATATTGTTGTTCTTTTGGAAACAATCAATTTAGTTTTTCTTTAAATTCAAATGTTGTTGGAACTGGTTACTTGAATGCTTATGACAACCTTTATTTGCTAGAAACAATTGCATCCTATAATGAAACCTTGCATGTGGAATCACGTGGTACTAAACGCAAATTAAATAAGGAAAATTCAGCCTCATTATGGCATAAGCGCTTAGGTCATATCTCAAAAGGTAGAGTTGAGCGTCTTGTGGCTGATGGCATTTTAAAGTCTCTTGATTTCACAAACTTTGATGTTTGTGTCAATTGTATCAAGGGAAAACAGACCAAAACTAAGAGATTAGGTGCCAACAGATCTACAGATGTCTTATAATTGATTCATACAGATATTTGTGGGCCATTCCCTACAGCATCATGGAATGGTCAACAATATTTCATATCATTCATAGACGATTACTCACGTTATGGGTACCTATATCTCATTCATGAAAAGTCACAGTCTCTGGATGTGTTCAAAGCTTATAAAGCTGAAGTTGAGAATCAACTCAACAAAAGGATTAAAAACGTCAAATCCGATCGTGGTGGTGAGTACTACGGTAGATATGATGGCTCAGGTGAAAAACGTCCAGGACCGTTTACTAAATTCCTAGAGGAATGCGGTATTGTCCCACAGTACACCATGCCAGGATCACCTAGCATGAATGGTGTAGCTGAAAGACGCAATAGGACTCTTAAGGATATGGTAAGGAGCATGATTGTTCATTCTACCTTACCTAAGTCCCTCTGGGGAGAAGCTTTAAAGACAGCAGCTTACATTCTAAATTGAGTACCAACTAAAGCAGTTGCAAAAACATCTTATGAGCTTTGGACAGGTCGAAAGCCTAGTCTAAAACACTTTCACATTTGAGGATGTCCAGCTGAAGCAAGGCCTTATAAGCCACATGAAAAGAAATTGGACTCCAAAATAGTGGGCAGCTACTTTATTGGTTATTCTGAGCTATCTAGGGGCTATAAGTTTTATGATCCCATAATTAGAAATATTTTTGAGATAGGAACTGCAACATTTTTTGAGGATGTTGAGTTTGGGGGGAGAAATAAGGTAAGAGACATTGCTTTTGAGGAGGAATTGAATTCAAACCCAATTTCTACTATCACTTTTGACAATATTCAGGTTCCTACACCTATCATTCATCAAGAAGTGAATCCAGAACCTCAACAAGACAATGTTGAACAAACCCCTATTCCAAATGAGGAAATTGTTCCAGAAGAACAAACTCAACAACCTCAAGAACCAATGTCATTAAGGAGATCCACGAGAGAAAGAAGAAGTGCTATTTCGGATGATTATATTATATTTCTCCAAGAACATGAGGATGACAATGGAATGATGGAAGATGACCCAATCAACTTTCATCAGGCCGTGAAAAGTTCTAACTCTCAAAATTGGATTGAAGCAATGAATGAAGAGTATAAGTCTATGCAAGACAATAAAGTTTGGGAGCTTGTCCCATTACCAGAAGGAAAGAAACCGATTGGTTGCAAATGGATTTTTAAGACAAAACAGGATTCAAAAGGTAATGTGGAAAGGTATAAAGCTCGTCTTGTACCAAAAGGATATACTCAAAAGGAAGGGATTGACTTTAAGGAGACCTTTTCTCCAGTTTCATCAAAGGACTCTTTTAGGACAATCATGGCACTTGTTACACATTATAATTTAGAGCTTCATCAAATGGATGTGAAAATAGCATTTCTCAATGGAAACATTGATGAAACAATATATATGATGCAGCCTAAAAACTTTGTGTCGAGAGACCCAAAGAAGTTGGTTTGCAAATTGACCAAATCCATTTATGGGCTCAAACAAGCTTCCCGTCAATGGTACCACAAATTTCATCAAGTGATTCTCTCGTTTGGTTTTGAGATGAATGTTGTTGATGATTATGTGTATCACAAGTTCAGTGGGAGTAAACATATTTTCCTGGTTTTTTTATGTTGATGACATATTGCTTGCCACAAATGATATAGGCATGTTGCACGAAACCAAGAGATTTCTGTCCAGAAATTTTGAGATGAAAGATCTTGGTGACGCCTCTTTTGTTTTAGGAATTCAAATACATCGAGACCGTTCTCGAGATATTCTTGGATTATCACAAAAGAGCTATATCCATAAAGTACTCAAAAGGTTTGGCATGCAAGATTGTAGACCAGGTGATACCCCTGTCCTTAAAGGAGACAAATTTAGTCTTAAGCAATGCCCTAAAGCAAGCCTTGAAATTCAAGAAATGCAAAAGATTCCCTACGCTTCAGCTGTTGGGAGTCTAATGTATGCTCAAGTTTGTACGCGTCCGGATATAGCGTACATTGTTGGAGTGTTAGGCAGATACTTAAACAATCCAGGAATTGATCACTGGAAAGCAGCCAAAAAGGTTATGAGATATTTGAAGAGAACAAGAGATTACATGCCCAGATATAGGAGGACAGATCACTTTGAGATCATTGGATATTCTGACTCCGACTTTGCGGGATGCCAAGATAGTAGGAGATCCACTTCAGGCTACATATATTTGTTAGGTGGTGGAGCTATATCATGGAGGAGTGCAAAACAAACACTCATAGCTTCATCCACCATGGCAGCAGAGTTTGTTGCATGTTATGAGGCATCCAACCAAGGTATATGGCTGAGAAACTTTGTCACCGGGCTGCACATTGTGGATGGAATTGAAAGACCACTTAAGTTGTATTGTGACAATAAGTCAGCTGTATTGTATTCCGACAACAACAGGAGCTCGACAAAGTCAAAACATATTGACATCAAGTTCCTTGTTGTAAAAGAAAGGGTACAGAGTGGACAGATTTGTATAGAACACTTAGGTACAAACTCCATGATTGCAGACCCCCTTACTAAGGGTTTGTCGCCCAAGGTCTTTCATGAGCACACTGCTCGTATGGGTGTTTTAGAGTATGAGGATATCTAGATTCAGTGGGAGTTTGTCTTTATTATCCTTTGTGTTTTTTATGTGTTTCATGAAACTTTTATAATTGGATATTTTTCTGATAAGAAATTATGTTATTCAGTTTATTTCACTTTGTACATTAAGCTAAAGTTTTGATCTCTATAAAGTAAAGTAGGACCAATTGAAAATTGACATGAATAGATCATCATGCATGTAATTTTCATACCACATTATCATGATTGATCTATGTCATTTAACTGTATCGATATATGTGACCATTGATTGGTTTAGTTGTGATTGATACAACGAAAATCGCTTTGATCCTATGTTGATATAGTTAATGGACGAGATTGCACATGCTTATGGTTGTGATGGCAAATTTATGAGCTCAATAAGGTTAACACATTTATATGTATACATATGTGGCCCAGTGGGAGATTGTTGGGAATTTATTTAGGGCCACAATTGTATATAAAAATGTGTGTTGGGTCATCATATAAATGAGTCAAATTTATGTGGTCTATTTTGGAATAAAGTTTATGACTTAAGGGCATGATTGTCATGATTTTAATATGTGGATACCATAAAGGAAATTTCTGATTTCATGATGGGCCAAATTTGAAATAGTAAATAAAGATTAGTTACTGATTTGTCAGTTATTAATAAAGAGGTAATGGTCCCCAATTTGCAGTACGTATCTTTTCACTCTTGAATCCCCGTCATCAAGAGACTAAGGTTCTCAAAAGTTTTGACTGCAAATTCGGAAGATCATAGCCTTGTACAATCGATTCAATGGACTCTGGTACGCTTCCGCTAATCTTTGGCTATTTATTGTTTGATTCTCTTGAATTAATTAGGGCTAAATTCATATTACAGTAGTCTAACACTTATAATTTTCGTTGATGTTTTCTTTGATTGCTTATTTTATCATTGACAATATTTTCTGGGTTTTAATTTGTAAATGAAATGATATAACTGCCGACAAACAGTGAATTTCACAGTACTGCATAAGTGAAGAAATATTTCTTATTAACTTCTAAAATTGTAAAAAAAAAAAAAAACAGATATGATGAATACCATGAAGAGAAAAATAACTTAATAAAACTGCAAAATAATTTAAATAAGAGATATAATAAATACCCGGAGGAAAAATTACAAAGTAAAATTTCAGGAAGAAATATCTTGCTGGTGCAAGCAAAAAAAAAAAATCTTATAAACACTGCAAACTTCATGGTCAACAATAGAAGCAAACGAAAGAGAACAAGCACCCCAATTAGCAAAATTTTAAAAACTAAGCGAATATAAGAAAATAAAGAAACTGAAGAAAGACCTTTGTGGAAGCAGTTGCAAAGAAAGACCTTTGTAGAGCTTTGATGATTTAGAATATTTTGCTCTCTTATGAAAGATATAAAATTGACACGTAAGTTTTATAGTCTCCATTGATGCATTTAAAGTATTATATATATAGGACGTTGATGAGGTCACGCTGCGTGACTAGTCCTGCAAATAATCTAAGCCGTTTAAATGTAATATGAATGCATCTGACGGGTAATAATCATTTAACATATTTAATATATATATTTTAATTTACAACAATACAAAATTATAGGGGCATTTAGGGGGAACCAGTTCAGCAACCGGTTAAGGTGTAAAAAAAATTGCATGTTTATGACATAACCAACTTGTCATGTCTTCTCTCTCATTCACTTCTTCTCTCACTCATTCCTTCTCACTCACTCTCTCATTCCCTCTCTTATTTGCAGAAACCCACTTCAGAGCGAAAAAAAAAACCTTGCTTCTTCGCCACTGCATGGGCACCTTCAGACCAAAATAATAAAGGTGAGTAACTTATGTTCTTTGATCATCATCATCATCATCAATGTCATGTTATTTTGTATCAATTTTTTAATTTCTTCGGTCATTATTAGTAAAGTATGTTAGTTTATGTGAGTTATTCCCATTGTTAGGGCTTTTAAGTACATCATATTATAAGAAATGATTTATTTAAGCATTTTGGTTTGTTAATAGGGTTAACTACTATTTTTCGTGAGTTTGGTTCCTCAAGCACCATTTGGAGTTCAAGTTTCAAGGTTATTTCGAAAGGGGGTTACTCAAAAATCCAGGTCGAGTAAAAATCTATTAAGGTGAGATTTCAGTTGCTTATTTTTGTCTCTGTTAAGTGATTTAATTTAGGAATTTCATGTCTCTGTTATGTGTGATCGATGTGTCTTTATTTTGTCCTTACTTGAGTTTGAAAATAGAATACATTGCATATGTTTGATAAATTGATTGGACTATCCCATATATAAATTGAATAGTATAGCAATATTGGAACATAATTTAGTAATTGTCTTGTTAATCTATTAAACTTTTTTGACTTGGCCTCTATATTTCCTGATAATGTTTAATGTTTCTTTGATTGAGAGTACATTGCTTATAATCTTCTACTGCATAAATTATAACACAACTGATATTTCACTACAAGAAAAAACAATATTCATAACACTTAAAAACTGCTAACCAGGAGTATTGATAACGCTTCTGAAAACGCTAACATAGCCCCTGTTATTAAAAGTCCTGTCTTTTCTATAATAGTATTTGAATGTTATATTCGATGTTATCTTAAACTATTCAATAACACATTTTTAGTTGCTATAATATTCAAATAATAACATTTAGTTAGAGTATTTGATTATAAATTTGAAGTTTAATCTTATACTTTATGCATAACACTTTCCAACTGTTATGAAAATTGTTATATTTGATCATTTTATAACATTTTTAGTTCATTCTATTATATAAATCATAACTTTTTGTCCCAATTATAATATATTATACAAAACCATAATTATTGTAAATTCTCCCAGTAATAACATTTTGTTATTTTATAATATGCATTTTTAATTGTTATAAAAAGTTTTTATTATTGTATTTTGATTAAAAAAATCACAATTGATCACAAGTGTAACATTAAATAGATCAAACAATTTAAAATATTCAATATATATGATAAACCATCAGTATTTTTACATTTGAAGACAAACTACTTCAAACCATGACAATGTCCACTTCAAAAGTTCTTAGTTCTAACTTGAATTTGAAAGCATACATAATAAAATTCTATAGTCTTGCACATTTTGTGCTTCAAAAGTAAAAATCAGAAACATAACAAGATACACAAAAAGTAAACCATGAAGCTTGCTCCACCCTCCAATTCATCATCCATTCCATTGTGCACTTGTCTTTGTTGTGAAGTTGATTTGCTTAGCTACACAAGAGTTTAAATAATTAATGCTTAAACTTAGAGTTAATAGTAAACTAAAATAGTTCAAAAAGAAAGAAAGTTAATAAACTCATTACGAATTTATAAATTGGCCATGCAATTACACTAACTACAGCACATAGGCATGAAAGATTGAAGATTTATGCTTGGTAAAATACTCATTAGAAAAGTTAGCTCAAACACTTTATGATTATGAAATGAAAATGCAAATGATACACCAACCAAACATATAAATATATATATAATACATTATAATCAGAAAGATGCTACTTTAGAAGACCATGAGAATCAATTGCTAGTTAATTACTTCTGATTTCAATTAAAAATGCATTCAAACACAATAAAAGTTAAAGAAACCAATATATATCTTAAATAAAAAATAACCACAAACATCAAATTCAACAAAAATCAGCAAGCATGAGCATATATATTAGACCAACATGAGCAACAATATCTCAAAATTGTACATGGAAGAATTTAAGTAGCATAAAGATCTACTAAAACTACAACTACTTCACATTTAGAGTTTAGAGTTCAAATTCTAGTTTGTACTTCTAGTTTCACACCCAATGCATGTCGCTTGCCAGAGAAGGATCTAAAATTCAGGAAAACATTATCATGCTAACTAAGTGGGGGTGATAATCTAATTTTATATACACTGATGTGTTAGTTTTTAATAGAGGTTAGTGAAAAAGTTTCTCACTTTAGGGGAGGCACTATTAAGAATAAGATCATATCCATTCTAAAATATATGCAAATTTCTATTTATGAATATATATTTTTCACATTTCTTCTGCAGATTGAAAGGAGTTGAGTCTGATCATATATTATAACATTTCTAAGTCTTTCTCAATATGCATTCACAAAGTATTACAAACGCAAACCTATTTGGAAAGATGGTTGTAACTAAAATACAAGTGATATGAGATATAATATGATATTGTTTGGACACTCCAAACTTGTGAAAAGAAACTACTTGAAATAATACTGTGCTATAAAGATGACATAAAGGTGAAAGTGAAACTTTTTGCCACTGTGTCTTGATAACATTTAATGATATCTCACCAAAAACTAGCAGATTCCCAAAACACACCGACAAATAATTAAGTGTCACAATCATAAACAAAAATTGAAACACTAATGATATACATTTTCCTTTAAAGAAAAAATTACCTGCAAGCAGCGTACGTATCTCTTCGTATAGCCTAAATCATTCACCAACAGCACCTCCAAAGTTTTGACCAATTGGCGAGCTGATGCCACAAACCTAACATACAATAGCCCCATTTAAATCAAGTCAGGACATTTAAAGTCAAGTCAAATCATTAAATTCATACTGCATAGGAGTCGTAACAAATTGAACACCAATGATCTAAACAAATACGTAACCCTTATTAGTGTGAAAATTATCCAACATAGAGACTGAAGATATAGAAAGCAGCAAGAATTACATCACATTAAGACCTAAATATGTCAAACTAAATAATCCTACTACAGAATTAAGTAATATACCCAAGGGAGCTTGAGAAAAATTGGAAAAACATTATCAAATGCATTATTCTATAAAGGCCATATGATTCATATTCATCCATATCTTAATTCCTAAAAGAATTACAAGGGAATCCACATCTTAATTAATATATCAGCAACTACGGTTGTGTGAATCCAAATCATTACTGACTATAATCAACCTGAACAAAACAAAATTCAGAAATCTAAATATAAATAAGCATAATAGAAAACAAAATGAAGATTCGAACAAAGCTTGGGAACAACTGCAAGATGAAAACTAAAATAAATAAATAATATAACAAGTGAATGCAAAGCCAATCCCATAACTATCATATAAACTATAACTTACCAAAGCTATAAATAAGAAAAGAGAATACAGTGCAAATAAAATCAAACTTGTCAAACAACTTGCTGCCATTAAGAGAATACAGTGAATGTATATCAATATGTATTATCAGTATATTTGTATTTTACTATTTTAACAAGTTAATAATGAGTTCATACAATCCTGTAAGTAAACTGAGAGGCATTAATAGTGATACTATTTTTTTTCCATCATTTTGCAGAAAAGGAAAGGGAGTTGGGGGTTGCTCACGATGAAATCAAGTCACTTAGAGCAACTGAAACTCTTAAAGATAAGGCAGTAGAAGAGGTACCGAAGAAATTTCTGCCAGCCAACTATATACACTTGAGTTTCACATACAATAAATTCAGTATTATAACACTTAAATTGTGTCTAAAGTTAGTTTTTTTGTGTTGTTATTTCCTTTCCAGCTCAAGAACGAGGTTGAAAAAATGGATGAAAAAGTCTCTGTCACTAAAAATCTTCTTGAGCACAAGGTGAGTTATGGTCTTTCATGAGATATTTTCAAACATTATGAGTGTACTTCAAATAAGATCTAATGGAGGCGTTTGCATTTTGACAGGTCATGGCCAGAATTCAAGCCCTTACTTTTTTTCAATTGTTTTCTTGTTAATATCATTAGATTGTAGACCTCCAAGAAGATAAGAAGGCTTTGGAACGCCACACCAAGTCAAAAGAATCAGCTCTGCTTGAAGCAGAAAGGATTTTGCAAAGTGCTTTAGAAAGAGCTTTGATAGTTGAAGAGGTTCAAAACCAGAACTTTGAGTTGAGGAGACAGATTAAGATCTGCCAAGTATTTATAACATCACACCAGATTCTATTTTGTTGGTTCGGCATATACATATGGTGAGGCTGAATTGTCAAGGTAACTGACATGTGTAACATGTGCAGGAAGAAAATAGAATCCTTGAGAAAACAAACCGCCAAAAGGTTCAGGAGGTGGAAAAGCTTAGCCAAACCATTCAAGAACTTGAGGAGGTTGTTCTAGCTGGAGGAGTTGCAGTCAATGCTATTCATGATTACAAATGACAGATAGAAGAATTGAATGTGAGTCTAGATAAATTTACTTGTTGTCTTTTTGACAATTATGGTATGCTAACCTCATTTGAGTAAAAAATTCAGGAGGAAAAGAGGACTCTAGGGCGAGAACTTGCAAGAGCAAAATTTTCAGCAAACCGCATAGCAACTGTGGTTGCCAATGAGTGGAAGGACGAAAATGATAAAGTTATGCCAGTTAAGCAGTGGCTGGAAGAAAGAAGGCTTATGTAGGTATAGTTTGATTACCTCCAAAATTTCCTACAAATCCTACATTTGACACAATAGCAAAATACATATTCTATGCTATTAAACCATTAGCTTGTATGCCATTACACAAGTTCAAAATATAAGAATAAATAAAAGTGAGATCAAGAAAAAGCTCAATATGGAATATAATAATATTTTCTAGTTATAAATTAAAACAGATAATCTGGTACAGACAAATAACTAAATCTAAACATCTCACAAAGTGTACATTATACATGTTTTTAATAATTTCAAAAAGTAGAAGCAGAAACACACACATGGTTCTTTGAGGTATTTTCACAAGCACATGGTTTACATTGTATCAGTTGAATGGAATAATTACATATGATCAACACTTAAATCTCATCAATAATGAATACATTAATATATACCCAATAATAGAAAAGAACAAGAAATCAAATGCACAAAGTAAGATCTTGAGATCATTTCAATCTATCTAATCCTCGTCTTCATATATTTCAATGATAAGAAAAATATTAAAACTTTATACCCAACTTGTTTCCTTCTAATTTATCATTCAGAAATGATTATTTTATTCATTATTTTATGTTTTTTACCTTATATTTTTTAATCCAATCCAATTTCACATTCCAAACATGACTTAAAAATACTGATGTTGTGCTTCTTGTAATGTTCGATTTGTCTCCAGATACGTTTATGCTTATTTTTATAAGAATTGCTCAAACCATATAGAAAATTATATACTTCAACAAAAATCATGACAAAGATGGTCTACAGTTGTGTTGAACAAGTCTAATGGTCAACCAATTAAGCAAATAATTTTTTTTTAAGATTAATCATTCAAATCTATTTGAACAAACAGAGCATCTTTGCTATTTATATTATAATCATGCTATGAAATCAGAATCATGAATTACAATTTTTTACAACTCCCACTATCATCTTACACAACTCTATTGTTCATAACTTAGGAAAACAATCGGTTTGGCTCTGGCAATGGAAGACACTAATAGGACAGAAAGAGCTTAGGCTAAAAACCTTTCAAAATGGCACATAAATTATGGTCACTTATATTAAACTTCTTATGTTTTGGGCAAAAGAACTACTTTCTGTAACCTTGGAGGTCAGCTCATCTAAAGCTGGATAAGCTTCAGCTTCCAATTCTCTTGTGCGAGCATCAAGACAACTACATATAGCTTCTAGTGAAACTTCTAAGGCCCAGAATTCGAATGGAAACTTTGCATTGCATGACTCAAGGTATCCAAAACCATCAGAAATATTAAGCTCAAGCGATAATCTAAAATGAAAGCACTATATAAGTATTCTAACACTTGTTCTAGCAATGCCACATTCAAGGATCAATGTAAGCACAAGAACTAGACAAGGAAACTAAGCATAAAACCATAATTTCATTATGGATTGGCATACCATTTTCTTTGCTGGTTTTAGTTTCATCTCGTATCCCTGAGGCTTTCTCTTCTTCTTCACCATGGTCTTTAGGACTGGCGCTTGTTAAAGGTAAACATCTTTGAAGTTCCTCTACAATGGGGATTACATTGTCATCGAATGGATCTTGAAGTAGCACCTATACCAAATGTTTTGTCTCTAAGTTCAGCACAGTTCATTTTACTAGAAAAGTAATCTAAATATGCAACACATAACTCAAAACATTTTTTTTCAACAATCGCATAACTCAAACAAAATTAAACATATGAAGATTTAACTATTCAATTGGAAAACAAACATTAAGAAGACCCCACCTCAATAATTTTCTATATTGGTGTTCACAATGCCTACAATAATGCATACCTCTGTTAAAAGGAAAACTACACCAGCAAACCAGAAAACAACACCAGACAGCAGTGAGAATAACTCATGACCATGAGAAAGAAAATCTACACCATCTTACAAAGAAGACAGAACATCAAAAGTAAATTTTATCATGAAGTTTAAACAGCATGAAAATTGCCCAAAGCAACACAATAACATGTCCCAATGCTAGCTACTAAGACCATGTTCATAAGAAAACATAAGTGATTTGCAAGTAAAAGACAATAAACAATATAATTAGAGATAATTAGCTAGATACCAAAATGCATGAAGCCTTTATATTCAGAGGTTTTGATGATGAGTGACCAGAATCCTCAGTGCCACTGCTCTCATTTTCCAAACTCGACCTCACACGGAGCCCGACTGGCTTCGAGTTTACTACCAAATTTAGCAATGAAATTAAGGGTTTAAGTTATTTCTCATACTAAAACATCTTACAGAAATAAAATCAAGTATTGTTTACAATCCATGGAATGTGAATGGAACATTTAGTGACATAACTAAACCAATCTAGGTTGCTAATGAATTAAACTCGTCATATTATATGACAATTTTAAATCTTTACTTTCTAGACATATTTAAATTAAAGTAATTAACAAATACAAACTAAGCACTGAGTAGTGTACAGTTTTAGGTTGAGTCTCATTTAAACGAAACAAATAAAACCCAATTTCATATTAGTTATAAATTTTCTCATAAATAACACAAAACGTGACAAAGTAGATGATTGCCCAGAAATTTTTTCTTGTTCCAACAAGGGATAATAAGAAAAACCAGAATCACCCAGAAATGGTAACAACCAAGACTTCAAGTAAGAAGTATCCTTATTATATAAGAATTATGTGCAAGAAATGGTTGATAATTAAAAATTCTCAACTAGTTCATCTTAAGGGTACTAGTAGTGTCATATATATATATGTACATATATTATATATACAGAGAGAGAGATTTACTTACAGTGGGAAAGGGAGGGTTTTGAGAGGCGTTGTGGGATAGCTGTGAGGTGAGAAGGAGAAGGAGAAGCCATGGTCTCTTTCGGCCTTTCTGCCTTAATGATTTACAACACATCAGAGAAGAAAAATCAGAAAAAACACCCATGAATGGCAGCAGCTTGGACAATGGATGCCGGTGGCTTGGAAATCAAACGGCGGTATTCTGGGTATGAGGCATTTGGGTTCATGAACGGTGATGAAGGTGTTTGGATTCAAGCTCAGAGATGAGATGTTTAGGTTCACGAACAGATATGGAGCCATCTGGGTTCAAGCTCACAGAACAGGCTTCGGGTTTCAAGAACAGGGATGAATGACGTTTGTGCTCAGCTATTCGGACAGAACATGATGTTGGGGTTTTATGCCCTAATTAAAACCCAAATTCTTTGTAATCTCATTTTATTATCAATAAAAGAATAGAAATCATTTTTTGACTTGGTCAATCATTTTACTCACATGTTTTATTTTCATGATTATTTGTTTAATATAAACTTCTATTAAATCCCGAGCATATAGCTAATCTTATTTATAGTGACGTAATCACAGTGGAATATAAATATGATTATATGTTCAAAATAAGTTAGTCCTAAGACTAGTCAATGCCCAGGATTTACACTGATTTGCCAATCTACGATATGATCTACTGACACATTATAGTGTTATGTTCTTTCCAGAACATTAGCAAAGTAGATAAGATCGGATGTATTTGCAACATCGGACTGGACCGATATTGACAGTTGATAAGATAAGTAAACATACCGTTATTATCTATTATAGTCATATCATATAGTTGACAATAGCTCAATTCAATCTCAATTCTGAGTGGTTAGTATTCTAACTAATTGTATTATTTGAGTTCTTTGACTTGTTCGTTACCAGCTTACCCTACGGACAAGCTCATACTTACATCTTGGGAACTCGGTAGTATAATTGAGTTGGAGTGTTATTCATAAATATGAACATCTATTGCTTTTGATGAAGAAGTGAAACGATGGTTTCCTTTTAGTTTGGGTCAAGGTGTTAAATGATAGAGATCTCATTTCAGTAATTAAATTAGTTTACTCAAATATCATTTAGAAGGAACTAAGTGTTTTAAGGATAAAATACAATGAGGGGTAAAACGGTATTTTAGTCCTATCTCATTGTAGACCGTCTATAGAGGATTGAGTGACAATTATGGTTGTAACAATGGATAATTAATAGCGTATCTATATTTGTTATAGAGCGTTCTATGAATTCAAGAGTGCAATTCCGAGTCTATAGTGGAGTCACGAGGAATTAATAAGTTAGTAAATTTATTTGTTAGATTTATGATAACTTTTTGGAGCTTGATTTCATAGGCCCATGGTCCCCATTGTACCTTGGATAAAATCATCTAGATAGTCTCAATTAATTGATTTAATTATAAATTAGAATGATTAAAGTTGACCAGGTTAATTTTGGATAGTTTCACAGAGTTGTGTAATTTTGAGAAGAAAAGAGAAATTATGGCAGACTTATTATTAAGATAAATTGGTATCTAAATTAATTAATAAGTTTAAATCAAAGTTCAAATTATAAATAATTAATTTGATAAAGGATTTAAATAATTATTTAATTAATTAAATCAATAGAAAATAATACAAGCCTTGAATTTAAGTCCAATGGACTTATAATCAAATGGGAAATTTCACGGGCCTATAGCCCATGATAATTTCGACCTAGGGTTTTAAAATGGTTGTTATTTTATTGATTTTTTTAATAAATTAAATGGCCTAATTGAGTCTATAAAAGGAGTGCTTAGAGAGAAGTCAAAACATAAGTTTGATAAGTCACAAGTCAGATTTTTTGATAGTTTTAGATTCTCTCTGAACACAAGTACTTCTCTAAGCCTCTTTGTTATTTTCTCTTCTTCTCTCTATATCTATCTCATGTGTTGAGAATTTCCCACACTAGTCGAGGTGGTTCTAAGGATACATTGGAAGATTGTGAAGAAAATAGAAGATCGATTCTGTTTCTTGATAATACTCTGCGACAGAGAGGATACAAGAGTTAGAGAGACTAAAGGAAGGTCTCTTTAATTCCGATGCGTATACTGTAAGTATTCTATTCTTTGTTTCTCTTTGAATTCAATTTTAGAAACATGTTTTAGGCTATCTCGTATTAATTTGTTTAATATTAGATATACATGAAAATAAATAAAGATCCTGTATAAGTTAATCCAACAACTGGCCTCAGAGCCTTTGGTAATCTTTATTTTCATGCATGAACATATTTAAAATTGGATTATTTGATATCTTTGAATAATTGGATGGATTTTCATGTTTTTATGAACATATTGATTTTATGTGAATTTTAGCAATTTTTAGGTTATTTTGTTGTGTTTTCTATGCTATTAATTTTTATATATTCTTTATTTTGTGTAAAACGTGTTAAAAATTAATTAGAAAATGGTTTTGGTTTGAAAAACTTTTCAAAAAAATTTGCACTGGCTTCCATGTACGCGCACCCCAGCCCCCGCGCGCGCCACCAGCAGCCCAGCCAAGGGTGAACAGTACCCGTTTTGGGTACTGTTCATCCAGTTTTATTTTTATAATTAAAAAAATAATTAAAATTTGTGGAAATAAATTATTTATAATCAAAACTAAAAAAATATCTTTTTTGTTTTATCATTTAATTTTTTTTTTTAAATAAGATATTTTTGTTAGTTGAGATTTAAATAATGTAGTGCACCAAATTTTTTTTTTTTAGATTATTTAAATTTTGTGCTTTATTTGATTTAAATGTTAAGTGTGATGAATTGTTTTATTTAAGTGTTGTTATTTTATTTAATTGTTTATTTGTTTTATTTGATTGTTTGTTATTTTATTTAATTGTTAGAAATGTTTTGGTTAATTAATTTAATAAGTGATTAAATGTGTAACATGTTATCTTACTATTAGTGTTACATTTTATTTAAGTGTGACAAATGAGGTATTTATGTGAGCTATGGTGGAATGCACTAAGGTGCATGATAGATAGTAATGCACCCTAGTAATTTAGTGTGTGCTAGTGCATGGTAGCATGGTGCACATGTGTAGATTTTTCTACACATTTTAGGTTTCCTTATTTTAGATTTAATGGAGTTATTTATTTAAAAAAAAAAAAAGAATAAAAGAAAAGGGAAAGGAGGAGTGGGCGTGTGACCTAGTGGGAATGCAATATAACATTAAAATGGTAAAAAGGATCAAAAATTGAAGACTATAATCATTTGGGGATAGGCTTGATCATGTTTTATTCCTTGTATCTTTTTGAAATAAAGAAAAATCAAGGAAAATAAAAGAGAAATGGAAACTTACCTTAATTTGTTTGGGAGACTTTATGAGAGGATTTGTCATAAAGGGACTAAGAAAGGAGAGAAGAGCCATTGCTCTTGTGTGTGTGTGTGGCTGCCGTGACCTAGAGAGAGAGAGAGAGAGAGAGGCGTGTAGAGAGAGAGAGAGAGAGAGAGGAAGAAAGAAAGAAAGGAAGAAGGAAGAAGAAAGTGAAGAGGAACCCCTAGAGTATGTCTTCTTATTTTCTCTTTGTTTAATCTCTTTATTTGATAATATGATATTGATTTGTGTTATGTTTGTGTGTGTTTGGATTCTTCTTTCTCCTCATGGTGGCTTTCCCATAAAACCCTAGGCTTGAACAAGGGTGTGGAGTTTGTGGTATTGATCTTTTGTGTTCTTGATTCTACAATCAAGAGAGGTAATGGTCTTTTCCTTAGCCTTATATTGTTTTTGGTGGTTGTATTTGAGGTTTTGCTAATGGTGTTAATGGTTGATTTTTGGGTAGGAATGATGTATAGGATTTGGATTTTGTGAGAGTATGACTTGTGTTTAAGGGTTGTGATGTTGATTTTGCTATGCATGAAAAATTGTAATAATCTATGAGTACATGTAAGGTGATTTCGGCCTAGGTACACCCAAGGGTGTTCTTGATTTGTTGTGTGATTTACAAAATATTTGATCCATGTTTTAGGACCTTTGATATATGGGTAAGAGAACAAGAGGTAACCTTGATATTTTTGATCATGAAAAGTTGTTAGATGCATGTTTTGTTTTGAATGATTAAATTGTGAGATGCATGAAAATAATGATAGAAATATGCTAGGTTAAAATAAGGCACATGTGAACATGGTATAAATTTACTATATGCTATTTTATTGAAAAGGTTTTGTTGGCTTTCATGGAATTGCAACAAATGATTTTAAAAGGATTCATGTGATTATGTTAGTGGAATCATGCATATTATAAGAGCATAATGAGATTATAGGCATGAATGATTTTATGTAATTTTTTGAGACAAAAGTTGAGTTTTACAAAGAATTAAGCTTGTTGTTTTTTTTTCAAGATAATTGGGTAAAAGTTGATAAAAATATGAGTTGCATGCATAAATAATGTTCTTGATGAATGTGTTAATTTTTATGAAATTAAAAGGGGATTTTAAGTCTCATATTATGATATTTTACTCAATTAATTTCCTACAGAATTTTTATTGAATTTTGAGAAAAAAATGAGTTTATAAAATTGAATATGGTGATTTTAATGATAAAAAAATGGTTGCTGGAATTTTGTAATAAAATGTGAAGAAAGTTTCACTAAAAATGGATTTGATTAATTTTTGGAATAAATTATTTTTCCTAAGTTATGGTAATATTGAAAATTGATATTTTAATGGTATGAATGCATATTTTGATAAATAATGATTTTTTTTATTTTGATTGAGAAAAATATTTAGACTCTATTTATTTGTGATTTTTGAATAAAATAAATAGTGGCTGAAAGTTTGTTTTAAAAAGTTAACAATTGTTATTAAATTGTCACATATGGGTTTTTACCACTTAAAAACTAAGTCTTAAATAAATTAAATCAAAATATAATTTTTTCCACACTTAAAATATATTTTTCACATCATTTTTGTAACACAATAATCAAATATATTTTTCTAAAGAAACATGTTAAATTAGGTATTTTAATTAAACCCAAGCTTGTTGGTTAATTCTTGGTAAATTAATATTTATTTAATGAAAATGTCACATATTTTATTTTGAGCTAAAATAAAATAAAGTTTTGAGAAATTTAATCAACTTAGAAATTTTAAAGAAAACATGTAATATGGCCTTTGATTTTTCAAACAATAGAAGCAAGAAATGTAGAGTTATCGTTTTTGAAAACGTCTTTATTACGCAACGTTCCCACGTATGCATGTTACATGCAAATCAACTTTTACGTCCAAAATCATGATTATTATTCAAATATGTAATTTTTATAAAGCAATCATGTTAGCAAAATGGGTAGAACGAGCATTATTCTTTTTGGCGATAATTGCATGTTTTAGTGTAACTGTATTCATGAGTGCATGGCCCATGCACACATGAGTTGTATGGAAGGGCAAAATAGTAATTTTATGAACCTAAGAAACGTTATTTTGATTATGATATAGGCTCGTTGAAAAGGTTGTGAAATTCTTAGCTTGGACCTGAGGTAAGGAAGTTAGATAGATTTTATGTTTCTATGCTATGAATGGTAAGGCTGTTATATGAACGAACTGTTATGCAATTATGAATGCCTTAATGTGATGATATGATTGAATGTGAAATGTGTATGGATGTTAGATACATCAAACAGAATACGATGTTAGATACATCAAACAGATTTCGATGTCAGATACATCGACCGAGTTACTAAGGACATTGAGACGTGACTCCTAGGGCGGACGCGCCGAGGTTATTCAAGGACCAGTGATCTCCTGTTTACCTCATAGGGTGACATGGACAACTAGCGTTCCATGCTCATCATGTATGCTGTATGTTGTGATATGATGATATGTCACATGTATGTTATGATATGTTGATATGTCACGTTTATGTTATGATATGATGATATGTCACATTTATGTTATGATATGCTGATATACTTATGTTATGATATGATGATATGTCACATTTATGTTATGATATGTTGATATGTCACATTTATGCTATGATATGTTGATATGTCACATTTATGTTATGATAAGATGAAATGTTACGATTATGTTATGATAGACCATGATGTTTTAGATGAATGTTAGTGTTTGGTTGTTTGTTGTTTTTCTTACTTGCTTACTTGCTTGTACTTCCTTACTGGGCTTTTAGCTCACCCCCTTACTTTCCTTCCAGGTAGCAAATAGGTTTTCTCTATGGCACGCGTGGTGACGTGGGGAGTTCTTCATCATGGGGTGTATGGCGTGGGGCAATCCTATGGACGATAAAACGATCAACGTAGAACGCCATTTTTATTATGTTTTGTTTTTAAGAGACTTTTTCCTAAAATTATCAGTGGGACTCTGTTATTTAAATTATTTGGTTTTCTTGAACTTTGCATAAAAACCTATGTTTTATTTTAAACTTATGGCGCCAACTTGCATGATTTTAAATAAGTCCCCTGAGACTTTAGTAATGGACGGTATTCTTTTATAAGCTATGTTGTACGAATGTTTTGTAAGTACTATTGTAGGGCGTTCTTTACAAATGGTATCAGAGACGGTCGTCCATGTTTTCCAAGGACCCCCCCCCCCCCCCATACACACTAAAGATGGGAAAATCTCACTTCACCGCGTCGTAAGTATTTGGTTATGTGTTATTACTTGTTTCTATTTTATTTAATGTTTCTATTTGTTAACTGCTGTAGTAAATATGCCTCCTGTATTAAGAACAACAAAGAAACAATTGATTAAGGAGATTCGTGCAATTCCTAAAGTTGAGCTTGACGAAGACTACTACGATTGGAAGGTAGCGGTCTTAAAGACGACGAAAGAGGTTTGCGAACGTATACAAAGAATGATGAATAAGAGAGGAGCCTTGCTTTGGCCCATAGAACAATACTGGGTAATGTGTGAGGCGTTGTCAATGTACCCAGAGGCTCTTTTACAGTTAAATCAGTCATGGAATAGCGTTGTGATAGATGACATGGAGTTTAGCACTATGGAGTTCACGATTCGCGACTTTCTGGTAAGTTACGAACTAGATCATCAGGAGCTGGTATTAGTAATGACGGATGATGGCGAGATAGAGGAACGTTTAGAGTCGATATATGACGTGGAGGAAGTATTGCGTGCTATACCGCGTCCGACCCCGAGGATGGAAATTATGGCAAGCGCGCCTGACTATTACCACATTCCGGAGGACATATTCAACTATAATTCAGAGGACGAGTCCACCGTCGAGGACTAGAGTCCACTTCGTGATCGTCGCATGAGGATGCCAATGAATAAGATGGATTAATAATAATTTCCTAAGACTTTAAGGAAACATGTTTTGGTTAATTAAACACTTTTTGGGATTGTTTAATTATTGGAATATTCTAAATGCTATGGATATTTTGTTTCAAATTTAATGGTGTGATGTGAATGCATGATTTACAAATATCCATCGGTATGCAAGTTCCTTCCTTACGATTTTTCCTGTGATTGCTTTAGAACTTCATCATGTCAACCAGAGGAAGAGGAGGAAAGGGAAGAGGTAGAGGCAGAGGAAAGGGTGCCTCCACAAGGTCTGAAACTACGGCCATCCCTGATGTTGAAGTGCCAACTGTTCAACCGGCAGCTCCAGCAGCGCCAACTGTGGACCTGGCTGCAGAGGTGGCAAGGCTAAGAGAAGAGTTGAGACTAAGAGATGAGGAGCTAGCGCAAGCTAGACAAGCACCACAGACATCTCAAACGCACCCTATACCTCAAGTACCAGTGGCACAACCGCAGCCGCCAGTACCACCACCTGCACCACAACCTGTAGCCTATGGGTTTGAACCAGTATATGAACGCTTCAGGAAACAAGCCCCACCGACGTTTGAGGGGAAAGCTGATCCAATGGTGGCAGAAGATTGGCTAAGGTCTGTCGAGGCTATTTTTGATCATATGGAGTTAGATGATCGCCAAAGGGTTTCCTGCGCAGCTTACCTACTTAAGATGGATGCACGTATTTGGTGGGACGTGACTAAACAGACCCATGACCCAAATACCATGACTTGGGCGCAGTTTGTCCAAGCATTTAGTAAGAAGTATTATAGTCCAGCGGTGCTAGCAACTAAGGTTGATGAATTTATAACTCTGGTTCAAGGGAGCCTTTCGGTCACCGACTATGCACAGAAGTTTGATCGATTGGCCAAGTTTGCCCCTGAAGTGGTGCCGACTAATACAATGCGAATTCAAAGGTTTGTAAAGGGACTCAAACCAATGATAGCAAGGGATGTTAGGATGACCAGTGCTGAGGTGGCTAGTTATGCAGAGATATTGGATAGAGCTCTTGAGGCTGCAAATTTGGAGGATCGAATATGGAAGGATAATGCCGCTAGAAGAGAGAGCCACCGCAACAAGAACTTCCATGAGAACAACAAGAGAAAGGCTATCGAAGGGCAGAATAGTGGGGTTGACAAAAGGCCTAGACCTCCAGTCCCGAACAGCAGCAACCACAACTCTCAGAACCATAACAACCGCAATAACCGCTTCAATGACCGGAACCGTGGGAACCAACAGGGCAACCGAGTTGAGCATCCTACCTGCCCTAAATGCACAAGGAAACACCCAGGAGAGTGCCAGACCGGTACTAACAAATGCTTCAAGTGCGGCCAGGCAGGATACTTGCGGAAGAATTGCCCACAATGGAAGGCGGGACAGAATACCAATAACAATCTGGTGCCAGCAAGAGTCTTCGCCTTAACTCAGAACGAAGCGGCCAATAGCAATACCGTGGTTACAGGTCAGCTCCCTATATCTGGTACAATGTGTAGAGTCTTAATTGATTCTGGAGCAACTCATTCCTATGTTTCTATGAATGTGATTGATAGACTGAATATGCCTTGTAAGATGTTTACACATAACTTTAGTACATTGTTGCCATCGTGAGATATGATGTTGTCAAATAAGTGGTTACCGTCAACACCTGTAACGGTAGAAGGTAGAGAGTGCCCAGCAGATCTCATAGAACTAAGTATCCCAGATTATGATGTTATACTAGGAATGGATTGGTTATCCAAGCATGGGGCTACTATAGACTGTCGAAAGAAGATCGTAGAGTTCAGGCCAAAGGAAGGAGAGGTTTTCTCCTTTAAAGGTGAAGTAGCAGGCCTTCGAACACCCATAATATCTGCACTGGAAGCACGGAATATGATGCATCATGGATGTTCGGCATTTCTCGCCAGTGTAGTGGATAAGACCAAGGAGTCAGAACTAAAGCCAGAAAATGTTCACATTGTTTGTGAGTTCCCGGAGGTGTTTCCCGAGGAATTATCAGGGCTACCCCCAGACAGAGAGATCGAGTTTGTAATCGAGCTTGCACCTGAAACTGCACTGATATCTAAGGCACCCTATCGAATGGCGCCAGTAGAGTTAAAGGAACTTAAGAACCAACTACAGGAGTTGTTGGACAAAGGGTTCATAAGACCTAGCCATTCGCCATGGGGAGCACCAGTCCTATTTGTGAAGAAGAAGGACGGGAGTATGAGGATGTGCATTGATTATCGAGAGCTCAATAAGGTCACCATTAAGAATAAGTATCCTTTGCCTAGGATAGACGACCTTTTTGATCAACTACAAGGGGCTTCAGTGTTCTCAAAGATTGATCTGCGGTCTGGGTACCATCAGTTGAAAGTGAAAGAGGGAGACATACCGAAAACGGCCTTCAGAACTCGCTATGGACACTACGAATTCTTAGTGATGTCCTTTGGACTCACCAATGCCCCAGCAGCCTTTATGGATATGATGAATAGGGTATTTAAGGATTTCTTGGACAAGTTCGTAGTAGTGTTCATTGATGATATCCTCATTTACTCAAAGACCAAGGAGGAGCACGAAGAGCACTTGAGATTGACTCTAAACAGATTACGGGAACATCGGTTGTATGCCAAGTTCTCTAAATGCGAATTTTGGCTGGAACAGGTAACCTTCTTAGGGCATATAGTCTCCAAGGATGGGATTGCAGTAGACCCATCAAAGATCGAGGCCATTAGAGACTGGCCCCAGCCAAAGAATGCCTCAGAAGTTCGTAGTTTCTTAGGGTTGGCAGGTTATTACAGAAAGTTTGTCGAGGGTTTTTTCGAAGATAGCTACCCCGTTGACCAACTTAACCCGGAAACATCAGAAGTTCGCATGGACAGAAAAATGTGAAGAGAGTTTTCAGACCATGAAGGATAAGTTGATTTCCGCGCCGATCCTTTGTGTTCCCACTGAGGGCGGAAAATTTGTGGTATACTGTGATGCATCAAAGAACGGTTTGGGATGCGTGTTGATGCAAGAAGGGAAGGTGGTAGCTTATGCTTCCAGACAACTCAAGGATTATGAGCAGCGGTATCCCACTCATGACCTTGAATTGGCAGCTGTAGTATTCGCACTCAAGATATGGAGACATCACCTGTACGGAGATAGATGTGAGATATACACCGACCACAAAAGTCTGAAATACTTTTTCACACAAAAGGAACTAAACATGAGACAGCGGAGGTGGTTGGAATTAGTAAAGGATTACGATTGCGAGATTCTATACCACCCAGGCAAAGCAAACGTAGTTGCCGATGCTTTGAGCAGGCGGGGACATGGGAGTGTCTCAGCACTGCATGCGATAGAGATGCCTCTTCAGAAAGAGATCATAAATGCCAGGATTGAAATTGTGACAGGAAGTTTGGCAAACCTCACATTGCAATCCTCTTTACTAGAGCAAATCCGAGAAGGACAGAAATTGGATGAAGCCTTGGTGAAACAAGAGGCTTTGGTACAAGAAGGTGGTAACAGCGATTTCACGGTGTCTGATGGTGGATTGCTAAGATTCAAGGGTAGGATTTGTGTACCTGACAGTGCTGAAATTAAGGAAAGTATCATGAAAGAAGCGCACACAACTCCTTATTCCTTGCACCCAAGATCCACGAAAATGTACCAAGACCTCAAGGCACTATATTGGTGGCATGGAATGAAGAGGGACATTGCTGAGTTTGTGGCTAGATGTTTGGCATGCCAGCAAGTCAAAGCAGAACACCAGAGACCAGCAGGGTTGCTTCAACCGCTCTATATTCCTGAATGGAAATGGGAGGATATCAAAATGGATTTTGTGGTAGGGTTGCCTAGAACTACCAAGCAGCATGACTCAGTGTGGGTGATAGTAGATAGACTCACTAAGTCCGCTCATTTTCTGCCAGTTAAGACCACATACTCGGCGGATCAATATGCTGACTTGTATGTTAGTGAAATAGTGAGACTTCATGGGGTGCCAAAGTCGATAATTTCTGATCGAGGGTCAGTTTTCACATCGAACTTTTGGAAAGGGCTACAGAGAGCTATGGGGTCAAGACTGAAGTTCAGCACTGCTTTTCATCCTCAGACTGATGGTCAGTCTGAGAGGACTATACAGATATTAGAAGACATGTTGAGGTGCTGTGCGTTGGACTTTTCAGAGTCTTGGAACCGATATCTACCTCTAATGGAGTTCTCGTATAACAACAGTTACCAATCTACCATAGGGATGGCTCCCTATGAGATGCTTTATGGGCGTAAATGTAGATCTCCTTTGCACTGGGATGAAGTTGGGGAGAAACGGATTTTAGGGCCTGAAGCAGTTAGTGAGGCTAGTGAGGCGATTGAAAAGATACGCCAAAGGATGCTTACCGCGCAGAGTAGGCAAAAGAGCTACGCTGACCTCAAGAGGAGGGACATCAAGTTTGCTGTAGGCGAGTTTGTTTTCTTGAAAATCTCGCCAATGAAAGGTGTGATGCGTTTTGGAAAGAAAGGGAAGTTAAGCCCTAGATATATCGGTCCATTTGAGATATTGGACAGGATAGGGCAGGTTGCGTACCGTTTGGCACTGCCCCCAGCATTAGCTGAAACGCATAACGTCTTTCACATCTCGATGTTGCGTAAGTATGTGTCAGACCCCTCTCATGTGTTGAGTTACGAGCCGTTACAGCTGAAGCAGGACTTGAGTTATGATGAACAGCCTGAGCGCATTTTAGAAAAGGGAATCAAGGAACTGAGATCCAAAAGGATTCCGTTAGTCAAGGTCCTGTGGAAGAATAGTACGGAACGAGAAGCAACATGGGAGTTGGAGGATGACATGAAAGCAAGATACCCTGAGTTATTTGGTAAGAAAGAATTTCAGGACGAAATTCCTTTTAAGGAGGGTATATTGTAGTGCACCAAATTTTTTTTTTTTAGATTATTTAAGTTTTGTGCTTTATTTGATTTAAATGTTAAGTGTGATGAATTGTTTTATTTAAGTGTTGTTATTTTATTTAATTGTTTATTTGTTTTATTTGATTGTTTGTTATTTTATTTAATTGTTAGAAATGTTTTGGTTAATTAATTTAATAAGTGATTAAATGTGTAACATGTTATCTTACTATTAGTGTTACATTTTATTTAAGTGTGACAAATGAGGTATTTATGTGAGCTATGGTGGAATGCACTAAGGTGCATGATAGATAGTAATGCACCCTAGTAATTTAGTGTGTGCTAGTGCATGGTAGCATGGTGCACATGTGTAGATTTTTCTACACATTTTAGGTTTCCTTATTTTAGATTTAATGGAGTTATTTATTTAAAAAAAAAAAAAGAATAAAAGAAAAGGGAAAGGAGGAGTGGGCGTGTGACCTAGTGGGAATGCAATATAACATTAAAATGGTAAAAAGGATCAAAAATTGAAGACTATAATCATTTGGGGATAGTCTTGATCATGTTTTATTCCTTGTATCTTTTTGAAATAAAGAAAAATCAAGGAAAATAAAAGAGAAATGGAAACTTACCTTAATTTGTTTGGGAGACTTTATGAGAGGATTTGTCATAAAGGGACTAAGAAAGGAGAGAAGAGCCATTGCTCTTGTGTGTGTGTGTGGCTGCCGTGACCTAGAGAGAGAGAGAGAGAGAGAGGCGTGTAGAGAGAGAGAGAGAGAGAGAGGAAGAAAGAAAGAAAGGAAGAAGGAAGAAGAAAGTGAAGAGGAACCCCTAGAGTATGTCTTCTTATTTTCTCTTTGTTTAATCTCTTTATTTGATAATATGATATTGATTTGTGTTATGTTTGTGTGTGTTTGGATTCTTCTTTCTCCTCATGGTGGCTTTCCCATAAAACCCTAGGCTTGAACAAGGGTGTGGAGTTTGTGGTATTGATCTTTTGTGTTCTTGATTCTACAATCAAGAGAGGTAATGGTCTTTTCCTTAGCCTTATATTGTTTTTGGTGGTTGTATTTGAGGTTTTGCTAATGGTGTTAATGGTTGATTTTTGGGTAGGAATGATGTATAGGATTTGGATTTTGTGAGAGTATGACTTGTGTTTAAGGGTTGTGATGTTGATTTTGCTATGCATGAAAAATTGTAATAATCTATGAGTACATGTAAGGTGATTTCGGCCTAGGTACACCCAAGGGTGTTCTTGATTTGTTGTGTGATTTACAAAATATTTGATCCATGTTTTAGGACCTTTGATATATGGGTAAGAGAACAAGAGGTAACCTTGATATTTTTGATCATGAAAAGTTGTTAGATGCATGTTTTGTTTTGAATGATTAAATTGTGAGATGCATGAAAATAATGATAGAAATATGCTAGGTTAAAATAAGGCACATGTGAACATGGTATAAATTTACTATATGCTATTTTATTGAAAAGGTTTTGTTGGCTTTCATGGAATTGCAACAAATGATTTTAAAAGGATTCATGTGATTATGTTAGTGGAATCATGCATATTATAAGAGCATAATGAGATTATAGGCATGAATGATTTTATGTAATTTTTTGAGACAAAAGTTGAGTTTTACAAAGAATTAAGCTTGCTGTTTTTTTTTCAAGATAATTGGGTAAAAGTTGATAAAAATATGAGTTGCATGCATAAATAATGTTCTTGATGAATGTGTTAATTTTTATGAAATTAAAAGGGGATTTTAAGTCTCATATTATGATATTTTACTCAATTAATTTCCTACAGAATTTTTATTGAATTTTGAGAAAAAAATGAGTTTATAAAATTGAATATGGTGATTTTAATGATAAAAAAATGGTTGCTGGAATTTTGTAATAAAATGTGAAGAAAGTTTCACTAAAAATGGATTTGATTAATTTTTGGAATAAATTATTTTTCCTAAGTTATGGTAATATTGAAAATTGATATTTTAATGGTATGAATGCATATTTTGATAAATAATGATTTTTTTTATTTTGATTGAGAAAAATATTTAGACTCTATTTATTTGTGATTTTTGAATAAAATAAATAGTGGCTGAAAGTTTGTTTTAAAAAGTTAACAATTGTTATTAAATTGTCACATATGGGTTTTTACCACTTAAAAACTAAGTCTTAAATAAATTAAATCAAAATATAATTTTTTCCACACTTAAAATATATTTTTCACATCATTTTTGTAACACAATAATCAAATATATTTTTCTAAAGAAACATGTTAAATTAGGTATTTTAATTAAACCCAAGCTTGTTGGTTAATTCTTGGTAAATTAATATTTATTTAATGAAAATGTCACATATTTTATTTTGAGCTAAAATAAAATAAAGTTTTGAGAAATTTAATCAACTTAGAAATTTTAAAGAAAACATGTAATATGGCCTTTGATTTTTCAAACAATAGAAGCAAGAAATGTAGAGTTATCGTTTTTGAAAACGTCTTTATTACGCAACGTTCCCACGTATGCATGTTACATGCAAATCAACTTTTACGTCCAAAATCATGATTATTATTCAAATATGTAATTTTTATAAAGCAATCATGTTAGCAAAATGGGTAGAACGAGCATTATTCTTTTTGGCGATAATTGCATGTTTTAGTGTAACTGTATTCATGAGTGCATGGCCCATGCACACATGAGTTGTATGGAAGGGCAAAATAGTAATTTTATGAACCTAAGAAACGTTATTTTGATTATGATATAGGCTCGTTGAAAAGGTTGTGAAATTCTTAGCTTGGACCTGAGGTAAGGAAGTTAGATAGATTTTATGTTTCTATGCTATGAATGGTAAGGCTGTTATATGAACGAACTGTTATGCAATTATGAATGCCTTAATGTGATGATATGATTGAATGTGAAATGTGTATGGATGTTAGATACATCAAACAGAATACGATGTTAGATACATCAAACAGATTTCGATGTCAGATACATCGACCGAGTTACTAAGGACATTGAGACGTGACTCCTAGGGCGGACGCGCCGAGGTTATTCAAGGACCAGTGATCTCCTGTTTACCTCATAGGGTGACATGGACAACTAGCGTTCCATGCTCATCATGTATGCTGTATGTTGTGATATGATGATATGTCACATGTATGTTATGATATGTTGATATGTCACGTTTATGTTATGATATGATGATATGTCACATTTATGTTATGATATGCTGATATACTTATGTTATGATATGATGATATGTAACATTTATGTTATGATATGTTGATATGTCACATTTATGCTATGATATGTTGATATGTCACATTTATGTTATGATAAGATGAAATGTTACGATTATGTTATGATAGACCATGATGTTTTAGATGAATGTTAGTGTTTGGTTGTTTGTTGTTTTTCTTACTTGCTTACTTGCTTGTACTTCCTTACTGGGCTTTTAGCTCACCCCCTTACTTTCCTTCCAGGTAGCAAATAGGTTTTCTCTATGGCACGCGTGGTGACGTGGGGAGTTCTTCATCATGGGGTGTATGGCGTGGGGCAATCCTATGGACGATAAAACGATCAACGTAGAACGCCATTTTTATTATGTTTTGTTTTTAAGAGACTTTTTCCTAAAATTATCAGTGGGACTCTGTTATTTAAATTATTTGGTTTTCTTGAACTTTGCATAAAAACCTATGTTTTATTTTAAACTTATGGCGCCAACTTGCATGATTTTAAATAAGTCCCCTGAGACTTTAGTAATGGACGGTATTCTTTTATAAGCTATGTTGTACGAATGTTTTGTAAGTACTAGTCTAGGGCGTTCTTTACAAATAATTAGATATTTTCTACAAAGATTCAAATTCAAATTTGAAAATAAACTAACAACTTAATTTTAAACATTTTAATATATTAAAATATGAGAATTGTGATATCAGATATTTAAGATATTTTTAATTAAATTCTTGATTTTTTTTATTAAATCTTTATTTGAAAATATAAATATCTTTTTATTCTATAGTTTTTTTTAATATTTAAATTATTTGAAATTTGAATATTGTTAGTTGGATATTTTTATGGATATTTGAATTTGTTTAACTATTTTGAGATATTTTAGGATTGTTACAACTATTTATATTTTATTTTTTTTAAATGGTTAAAATATTAGCAAATAGTTGTAACAACACAAGATATTTTGGAAAATAGTTAAGATATTAATTTTAAAATTTAAAATTGGTCAAATTTTGAAAAATATCATTTTTTTCAGCCAATTAATAAAATATTTTTTTAATAAATGGCATTTAAATTAACTTTGGTTAATTGTTGATAAATCCTATTTAAATTAAATTAATATTTTTTTTATCAAATTAACCTAAAACCAAGTTAATTGTTGATAAATGAAATTTAAATTAACTATTGTTAATTGTTGATAAATTTCATTTAAATTGACTTATTTTTTGTAAAAATTTAATTAATTTGAATTTTTTTTGATAAATTCTAGATAATTAATTGTGGTATTTTGCAAATGAAATAAATTGTGGTTTTTTTTGCATAAATTCATAGAATTGCTCATATAGTAACATGATTAGGCCCATCCAATTATAACATGTATGTTTGCACTATATGTGATATTTTTGCAATTGGGCTTAGATGCATATAGTGACCCATATATTTGTTGGATATATGGTATTTTGCCAAATAAAATATTCATAAAATGATAGGTTTTATTTGGGCCTATTAGAAAATGTAAAGTTTAAATTCATCTCTTGTGGGTGATTCCACTTGTGAAGGTCCATTTGCTTTGCATGACTATAGTGGGCCTAATCAATTAATAAAACAAAGGTTTAAATTCCTATCTTTTGGACCTTGTATGGAAGATAGGGGGCCTTTGTAGTGGGAACGACATACTGGACCCATCCCTCTTCCATACAAGCCCAATTGTTAAGGCTCATTTACTTGAGTTGGACTTAATTGTATAGGTTCATTATATTAGTTAAACCTAAATATTGATTAGCAACAAATTAATTCTAAATTAATTGAATTTGTTTTAATGTGACACTTTAGAATTAATAAGAAATTATAGGACTTTGGTTTTAAAAAATTTAATTTGTTTAATTTTTTTTGGGAAAACCATAGTCATTAATTTTCTAAAAATAAATAATAAAAATACTATTTTTAATTTTATAATGAGCTTATTTTAAGAATTTTATTCGATCTCCACCATTGGTTTAACATAGTCAATAGCTTAATGGGGCCTCGAGGCGCTTCGATTCGTCCCCCTACGGAAGGTGTTCATTAGTTATTTTGACAAGGTTAGATTTCAAAAGATAGATAATTATAGGTCAAATTCTACTAGACTTACCCCTACAGTGACTACTAGGACTAAATCTATGATTATTGAAACCGTGGGTCTAGCTCATAAAATGAGAGATTTTATTTTCTTATTTTAATCGAATAGTAGGTTGTTAATAGTGGTGTCCATTAATAAATGAGTTTACAACTCTATTCAACTAGTTATATTTTTGACTCTCGCCAACCAGGACAAGGATATCATAGATTAGTTAAAAACCTAAAGAAATAGAGATATGATTGTTTTTGGTATTTTTCTCATATCTTACATATTTTTGGTATATGTTGTGCTATTTCTTGAAATTTGTGTGAATAGAAGTTTTATTGAACAAATGTGATTGATTTATATTTTATTGATAATTTTTAGTTTTAAGCTAAGTAGTGCCTGTGTCTACTCCCATCCTTTCTCAACTTTCGATGGAGCAACTCACTAGAGAAAACTTCCTTAATTGGAAGCAGAATATCAACATAAAGTTGATTGGTGACAACTCTGAATTCGTCATGATTGAGGAATCCCCAGAATGAGCACCGTGTCCACACGTTAGTGATGGCACCGTCAATGCTCGTGATGGTACCATAAATGCTTGGATAGCATCTTCTCTGCACGTTCGTGATGGCACCGTAAATTCTCGGATGGCACCGTGTCTGCACGTTCGTGCTCAACTCAACTATGGTCTGACGCTGCTCATGAACGAGATTCAGATTATTGAACCTGTCATGGGTGGACCTAGTAAAGGAGGTGAAAATAAGACTACTGATGTTGCTGCTCATCTAGCTAAGGCTGAAGCTAACCAAGCCTGCAAAGGCTGCAAAGACGAGTGCACAACCACGTGCACAGATGCCTAAAGGGAAGAACATGAATAACAAGAAAGGTAAAGATAAATGTTTTCACTGCAAAGAGAAGGGGCATTGGAAACCAGATTGTCCCAAGTTTCTAGCGGCAAAAAACAAAGGTAATGATTATAGTTCATTTATCTTGGAGACATGTGTTTTAGAGAATGATAAATCCGTTTGGATTATTGATTCTGGATCTACTAACCATGTTTGTCCCAAGTTTCTAGCAGCAAAAAATAAAGGTAATGATTATAGTTCATTTATCTTGGAAACATGTGTTTTAGAGAATGATAAATCCATTTGGATTATTTATTTTGGATCTACTAACCATGTTTGTAACTCTTTACAGCTTCTTGAATCGTGGGAGGAAGTGAACGAAGGCGGCTTAAAGTTTAGAGTTGGGAACGGAGCGTTCGTTGCGGTCCAAGCTAGAGGAAGAGCTCGTGTGAAGTTCGGAAATAAATTTTTAATTTTAAAAGATGTATTTTTTATTCCGAATTTTAGTAGAAATTTAAGTTCAGTTTCCATGTTGCAATTAGAATGATTTTTTATGACTTTCACAAGTTTTAATATATTTATTTCTTCAATGGATCACAATTGTGTATTGCATGTTTGGAAAACAGGCTTTATGTTCAGCGACCTAATGAACCCGTCACTCTTAATAATGATTTATTCAAAGTAGCTAAACCTAGGACCAATAAACGTCAAAAGACCGATAACAATAATATGGCGTATTTATGGCACTTGAGACTAGGTCACATTGGCTATGATAGGATTCAAAGACTTACAAAGGATGAACCTTTGAGGGAACTCACCTTAGGTGAATTACCTGTCTGTGAATCTTGTCTAGAAGGCAAACTGACCAAGCGTCCATTCTCTACAAAGGGTGATAAGGCCAAAGAACCACTTGGTCTTGTGCATTCAGATGTTTGTGGACCTTTGAATATACAAGCCAGGGGTGGTTTTGAGTATTTCGTCACTTTCATTAACGATTACTCTAGATACTCATGTATTTACCTAATGCATAGGAAATCATAAACATTTTCAAAGTTTCAGGAATTCCTAGCAATGGCTCAGAACCAATTAGGTAAAAGGTTAAAGATCTTGCGATTTGATAGGGGTGGAGAATATTTGGATATGCAGTTCCAAGATCATTTAACTGAACTTGGGATTTTATCACAACTTACTGCCCCAGGTACTCCGCAAAAGAATGGTGTAGCAGAACGCCGAAACAAAACTTTATTGGAAATGGTTAGATGCATGCTTAGTTACTCAACTCTACCAACTTTGTTCTGGGGACATGCAATTGAAACCGCAAATGACATTCTCAATGTCGTGCCGTCAAAATCAATCCCCAAAACACCTTTAGAACGCTGGAATGGTCGTGAACCTAGTTTAAGCCATTATAGAATCTGGGGGTGTCCCGCTCACGTCCTGAGGAAAAAGGAGGGAAAACTAGAACCGCGAACTGAAGTTTGCATGTTTGTTGGCTATCCTAAAGGTACTCGGGGTGGACTTTTCTATAGTCATTCAGAAAAGAAAGTGCTTACTTCTACGAATGCTACTTTTCTCGAAAATGACTATGTCCAGAACTTTAAACCTCGCAGCAAAGTAGTTTTAGAGGAGATGGTTAAAGAATTGACTGCAGCCAATGTTCCATCGTCATCAACGCGAGTTGATGATGAAATTCCCACTCTTCATGGCCAACCGACGCAAGTCGGTTTAAATGAAGAAAGTACCACTGTTCTTGAGCAAACAGTCACGGAACCTCGTCGTAGTGGGAGGGTTTCTAGGAACCCAGTTCGCTATAGTTTGGATGGTGAAACCAATATGGTTGTTGGTAACACTAGTGATGATGATCCATTGTCTTTCAAACAGGCAATGGCTAGCCTTGAAAAGGAACTATGGCTCGAAGCCACGAAACAGAAAATGGAGTCCATGTCCTCAAATTATGTCTGGAATCTTGTGGAAGCACCTAGTGACTTTAGGGCCATTGGGTGCAAGTGGATCTACAAGAAGAAACGAGGCGTTGATGGAAATATCGAGTCTTATAAAGCTCGATTAGTGGAAAAGGGTTATACCCAAAGAGAAGGCATGGACTATGAGGAAACTTTTAGTCCGGTAGCCATGCTCAAATCCATTCGCATCCTCCTATCCATAGTAGCCGCTCTCGACTATGAGATCTGGCAAATGGACGTCAAGACAGCTTTTCTTAATGGAAAGCTTGACGAAGTCATTTATATGGATCAGCCAGAAGGATTTAAAGTATCTGGACAAGAAGGAAAAGTTTGCAAGTTGAATAGGTCCATCTATGGACTTAACCAAGCTTCTCGTTCCTGGAATCTTAGGTTTGATGAAATAATCAAAACCTATGGCTTTGAACAAAATATTGATGAGCCCTGTGTTTACCAACTGAAGGCAAATCAAATAGTGGTATTCCCGGTTCTTTATGTAGATGATATCTTACTCATTGGAAACAATATTAAGAAATTATCAGATGTGAAGAATTGGCTGAGCACTCAATTCCAGATGAAGGATTTGGGTGAAGCAAGTTATGTTCTAGGTATCCAGATCATCAGGGATAGAAAGAACAAACTTTTAGCTCTATCTCAAGCAGCTTACATTTATAAAGTGCTTGAATGTTTCTCAATGACAAATTCCAAGAAAGGACGTCTACCGTCCCGCAATGGAATTCATCTTTCAAAGAAGCAGTCTCCCTAGACTCCTGAAGAGGAAGATGCAATGATAAAATTTCCTTACGCATCTGCAGTTGGAAGTCTGATGTATGCCATGTTGTGTACTAGACCAGACATCTCCTATGCAGTGGGAGTAGTGAGCATGTATCAGTCAAACCCAGGACCGGAACATTGGATAACAGTTAAGCATATTCTGAAGTATTTGAGACGGACAAGGGATTATATGTTAGTCTACAAGGGTGGTGTTTTGAACCCTGTAGGCTACACCGATTCAGATTTTTGGACTGATGTCGATGAAAGAAAGTCTACTTCTGGAATGGTGTTTACTCTTGGGGTGGAGCTGTGATTTGGAGAAGCGTAAAGCAGTTTGCAATCTTAGATTCCACCATGGA
The DNA here is from genome assembly GCF_963169125.1 of Humulus lupulus. Classification (NCBI taxonomy): domain Eukaryota; kingdom Viridiplantae; phylum Streptophyta; class Magnoliopsida; order Rosales; family Cannabaceae; genus Humulus; species Humulus lupulus. The sequence goes on from NC_084799.1 coordinate 90,304,762, forward strand.
GGTTGAGTACATAGCCGTGTCAGAAATAGCTAAGGAAATAGTCTGGCTAAAGAAGTTCTATTCGGATCATGGTGTTATTCCAGAAATGGATAAACCGCTTGTGTTGTTTTGTGACAATACATGAGAGGTAGCCAACTCGAAAGAACCTTGAAGTCACAAGAGGAGTAAGCATATAGAAAGGAAGTATCATATTATTCGAGAATATGTGGCCAAGGGAGATGTGAAGGTTATGAAGATTGCAACTGAAGATAATCTTACTAATCCGTTTACAAAGACACTACCAAAAGCTACATTTGATAAGCATATCAAGGAAATGGGATTAGTAGAATTAAGGCATTAGTTTCAATTAGTGCAAGTGGGAGTTTGTTGGGATTTTATGCCCTAATTAAAACCCAAATTCTTTGTAATCTCATTTTATTATCAATAAAAGAATAGAAATAATTTTTTGACTTGGTCAATCACTTTTCTCACATGTTTTATTTTCATTATTATTTGTTTAATATAAAATTCTATTAAATCTCGAGCTTATAGCAAATCTTATTTATAGTGACGTAATCACAGTGGAATATAAATAGGATTATATGTTCAAAATAAGTTAGTCCTAAGATTAGTCAGTACCCAGGATTTACACTTACTTGCCAATCTACGATATGATCTACTTACACATTATAGTGTTATGTTCTTTCTAGAACATTAGCAAAGTAGATAAGATCGGATGTATTTGTTACATCGGACTGGATCGATATTGACAGTTGATAAGATAAGTAAACATACCGTTATTATCTACTCTAGTCATATCATATAGGTTACCATAGGTCAATTCAATCTCAATTCTGAGTGGTTAGTATTCTAACTAATTGTATTATTTGAGTTCTTTGACTTATTCGTTACTAGCTTACCCTACGGACTAGCCCATACTTACATCTTGGGAACTCGGTAGTATAATTGAGTGGGAGTGTTAATCATAGATATGAACATCTATAGCTTCTGATGAAGAAGTGAAACGATGGTTTCCTTTTAGTTTGGTTCAAGGTGTTAAATGATAGAGATCTCATTTCAGTAATTAAATTAGTTTACTGAAATATCATTTAGAAGGAACTAAGTGTTTTAAGGATAAAATACAATGAGGGGTAAAACGGTATTTAAGTCCTATCTCATTGTAGATCGTCTATAGAGGATTGAGTGACAATTATAGTTGTAACAATGGATAATTAATAGCGTATCTATATTGGTTATAGAGCGTTCTATCAATTAAAGAGTGCAATTCTGAGTCTATAGCGGAGTCACGAGGAATTAATAAGTTAGTAAATTTATTTGTTAGATTTATGATAACTTTTTGGAGCTTGATTTCATAGGCCCATGGTCCCCATTGTACCTTGGATAAAATCATCTAGATAGTCTCAATTAATTGATTTAATTATCAATTAGAATTATCAAAGTTGACCAGGTCAATTTTGGATAGTTTCACAGAGTTGTGTAATTTTGAGAAGAAAAGAGAAATTATGACAGATTTATTAATTAAGATAAATTGGTATCTAAATTAATAAATAAGTTTAAATCAAGGTTCAAATTATAAATAATTAATTTGATAAAGGATTTAAATAAATATTTAATTAATTAAATCAATAGAAAATAATACAGGCCTTGATTTTAAGTCAAATTGGCTTATAATCAAATGAGAAATTTCATGGGCCTATAGCCCATGATAATTTTGACCTAGGGATTCAAAATAGCTGTTATTTTATTGATTTTTTAATTAAATTAAATGGCCTAATTGAGTCTATAAAAGGAGTGCTTAGAGAGAAGTCAAAACATAAGTTTGATAAGTCACAAATCATATTTTCTGATAGTTTTAGATTCTCTCTAAACACAATTCATTTTCTAAGCCTCTTTGTTATTTTCTCTTCTTCTCTCTATATCTATCTCATGTGTTGAGAATTGCCCACACTAGTCTAGGTGGTTCTAAGGATACATTGGACGATTGTGAAGAAAATAGAAGATCGGTTCAGTTTCTTGATAATACTCTGCGATAGAGAGGATACAAGAGTTAGAGAAACTGAATGAATGACTCTTTAATTACACCGCGTATACTGTAAGTATTCTATTCTTTGTTTATCTTTGAATTCAATTTTAGAAACATGTTTTAGGCTGTCTTGTATTAATTTGTTTAATATTAGATATACATGAAAATAAATAAAGATCTTGTATAAGTTAATCCAACAGATGAAGGGGACTGGATTGGAAGCTCAAAGATGAAGGGTCTCAACAGGGAGAGAGGGAAGAAATTCAGAGAGATTAGGGATTCAAACCGTGAGAATGAGAGAATAGAGAAAACCCTTCTTCATTTTTTATTTTGCTTTTTTATTTGTTAAGTAACTTTTCATTTGGCACCTATATCTTCCGTGTCCGTGTATTTTTATTTGCATGTATTAATAACACTTCTAAAATTATGTAAGATTTTGCCTTAATATCTGGTCAAAAATGTTGTAGTGTTTAAGAAAGAAAAATTATCACTTAGTGTCAAATATTTAAACACTTATAGCGCAAGCCAATCCATGGCATAGGTGCACTGAATTTCTAGTCATTCAAGTTTCCATCGACATTGCAGCCAATGTCCTCCCATTTTTCCTTGCTATTTTGTGGCCAATCTCCACTCTTGTCCAAAGACTAGCTCTTGAACCCTTTTCAAAGTAGAAAATTATGAGATTTCCTTCACCGGAGAAAATAAGGAGGTAAAGTAAAGCATATGAAGAAATTTTCAAAGACTGATGGCAGTCAAAATTGGGCACTTTATCTCTATGATATGTTGTTTGTTGTTCCAAAGTCCAAACCTCATTTATTAATATTGTTTTTGACTCTATAATTATTATTAGGTATGGATGATCATTTGGCTGACATGACAAGTATATAATTGTTTTGAGGACAGAACAGTGAAAAATTCTACTCTTTCTAATGTATTACTATATAACTATTCATACTCTTGGATTGGTAGAGCAATGTGAACTAGTCTTCATTTCTTGAATAAATCTTAATTTACTACTACTATTCTTATGGTCAGTTAAAGAAATGTGTGGTTGACAGTCATATGATTATTCAACATTGTATGTTTTATTTCTAGTTTTTGAAAAGAGAACAAAAGGTTGGATACCATGCCACCATTCATATAAAAAATAAGTTGTTAATTTTGATATCCTTGATGCCCTCTGAGTTTAGCTTGGAGTGGAAATGGGAAGAGAATCATGATTAAACTATGACATTTGGGTTTAAATTTTAATATTTTGTGCTTTAGAGGTTGAGACACTGAATTCAAATGGTGAGTTGAATACGGATGCAAAATGATGTAATGTTATTATTGGATTGGATTGGTCTCTTTTCTTGGAAGGCCAAGATAGAGATTGATGGTATGGAAATGTTGGAATCAAGGGATAATTACTAGGTTATTATTTGTTTAATTCAATTATATGGGTCACGTGCTTGCTGGAATCAAGAGATAATTGTTATGTTATTATTAGTTTAATTCAATTATATGGGTGAGTTGCTTGCTGAGCCATGCAAACACTATTTCATAGTAAATAGATATTTGCTTCTATTGTTCATTGGGTTATGATTTCATCTTTACTATTAACTTCTCCCCCATTTTTTAATAAATGAAATCTTTTGTACAAATAGATTTTTTTTGTTGGAATAATAATAAAAAAAAATTCTACTGGTTAGACTATATTGCTTAATTAAGTTCAATTTATCTTTGGTTGAGCTTGCATTGCTTAAAAACATAGTAAATTTCCCTTGTTGTAACACTGTTTCGATTTTATTTTGAATCTAATTAATTGTCATCAAGAAAAAGAAAGTTTGGAGATCCAGGAGAGTCCAAAGTGAAGCGGAAAAGGTCAAGTGAGAAAGATAAAGAAAAAATGTCATTTGAAGATGAGGTTAGTAATCAACTAACATATAATATTTTTTTATACATATAAATATCATGTTTGTTAGGGTTTCATTCTACACTGAACTGACCAAAATTTATTATTAATGTAACTTCTTTAGCAAATATATATAGTTTATTGTCCAAACTATTATATTTTAGTATGTAGTCAATAAATTAGTTTACAATTTTGTTTTGTGTTAGTTTCATTGACATTTTATTCATACATATGTTGAATCTGAAAACTGCTTTCATGCAAGTTTGATCATATCCAAACTGTCATAATTTATAGTAGAATTTATATTGAGAGTAGCTCTACAAAATAAATTATTGTAAGAGTAGTGAATGAATATGTGTGTGCATATTCATTATATATTTATATATATACATGTACGAATGTATATTTTTTTCTCCGAATGCATGCATCAGTATGTATTGAAGAGATTTATTACATATGTGCATTAATATGCATTTAAACTCGATATTTGGCTAAAAGTTTAATATTGATATGTATAACAAGAATCCATGTGGCTTGTTCTGCTTATAATGTGATCATATCATCATACATCAAAATATGCTAGTCATACATATGTATTTTGTATGTATGTCACTATATATACATATGGTTCCATGATCCGTATGCATTTTAATTGTAATATTGTATTTCTCACTAGCTAGTACAAAATGGCTATATTACACGCATAATGTGCTCATGTAGATCTTCACCATTATTTCACATATAGATTACTGTCAATAAATTGTATAATATAGTCAGGGATATATATCACTACATATTTTCAACATCTACTGATCGACATTATATTTTTTAGATTATAATTAATGAATTTGATATGTTTCTCTTATGGTTTACAAGAGATTTACAACTAATTATTAAAAAAAAATAGCAGGTTGAGGGTTTCTTATATTTTCTTTCCACTTTTATATATATTATAATTGTATACCTATGAATTTCATGCTAATAATATTGGACATGTAATATATAATTAGAATATGTATTAGAGATTAGTAAATAACTAAATGTAGTTTGATAATAACTGTGTTATATATTGGACTATATATTATGTATTTTCTTTAATCCAACATATATTGTCTATACATTAATATATATAGTCTATATATTATATTATATAGGTAGAAGCTTTTGATATTAATTTGGCCACATAATCAAAAGTACAAACATCTTTATTTATATATATATGTTCTTACGTTTGCTATATCACAAAAGTAAATGCATACACTGATCTGACCTATGTTTTTTAAATGACAGGAACAAGTAGATGACATGATGTCTGTGGAGGCACTTATTAGACGACTTGTAAAGTAGTCAATGGCAAATAAAAGTGGTCAACCCAGCAATAGGAAACCGGTGGCTGACCCCACAATACTAGATGAGGAGAAGATGTACGACACAGTTGGGTGCTATTGTCAAGTGGACAAACTAGTGAAGCTCGTCAATAGTATGACTCCTGAACAAAAGGAAGTCATTAGAGAGATAGGATTTGGCTCCCTTCTTTTTAAAGATGTCCCTAGTGTTAGGGGCGGGCTGATATGGTACCTCTACAGCAATATGGATAAAGAAAATTTTGAGCTAAAGTTTGATAGGGTCAGCTACACTATAACAACGGAGGCTTTTGAAGGCATCATGGGAATCAAAGATGGGGGAGAGGATATATACATTGACTCAATCAGTGATGATGAGCACAACATCCATGGGGAAATACTCACTGACCAGCAGACCAAATGTAGTGACTTGAGGGTCAAAGCCATGGAATCAGATGTTGCCGACATATATTTTGTCGCACGATTTATGCTCGTCGCGATGAGCACATTTTTAGTACACACTTCTGGAACATTTTTTCGGAAGGAGTACTTAAATGTGCTCCAAGATATTGGCAAGATAAAGAAACTCGACTAGGCCTCTTTTGTTGTGTAATTCCTCCATGATAGTGTGATTCATCTCCGTTCACGCATAAAGGAAGCTTCCCAGAACGAGGACAGCAAGGGTCATCACTACCTCCCAGGATGCACCTATTTTCTTCAGGTTTTAATTTCTCAACCATTAGCATTTTTTTCTTTATGAAATTTGGTGTTGCTTTTAACTTAGCTCACTATTTTTTGTAGCTATTCTTTACAATGGTAACAAGGTAAATAGAGATTCAATTAAAAAAAATGTTGCTTCCTAATTTTTTAGTTTGTCCCTAAGCATATTGAAAATGTTCGTTAACCTTTGATCTAAATATTTGGTAGGTTCCTCTATGGAAGCCAATGTACCAGAGGCAACACACCGACCCAGAAAACTACATGACCACATCCTCCACCCAATTTGCAACTATTCCAAACAACCCTTCCTGCAATTGCATCCTTAGGGATGAAATACTAATTCAAGATAAGAAGATGAAAGAGATAATTGACAAAGCCAACGATGCAATGAAGAAATAAATAGACATTTTGCAACAAAAGACTTCCCAATAAATTGTGAAAGACGTTTGGGTTTTGTGAGATCCAACTGTGTCTGGCTCTTCTACTAGTTCATGCCGTGTTGGGTTTCGGTAAGTCAACCATTATTTGGTGCTTTTTTCAATTCTTGGATGTATACAAACTATCTGATGAAATTTCCTGATTGATTTAAAAAGCATATGAATCTGGGTGTTGCATATTCTACTATCACATGGGCAATGAAGAACAATTGGGAAAAAATGTTTCACGGAAATCTCAAAATAACCGAGCATGTAAGTTTTTCTTTCCAAATAGGCCAGCCTTTACATACATTTTAAACATGTTCTCTGTCCAATTGTAGTTTTTTTTTAATTGGTTTCTGCTTATACTTATTATGCAGATGCTGGTTCCAGTGATCTACAGAACAAGAGGCAATCACTGGTTCATGGTAGAAGTTTACCACTTGGTTAGTAAGGCATTTATTTGGACAACATGAGGACCTCTTGAGGTCCTAGAACCCAAGATTGTCGTGCTCTGGCTACCACAGAAATGGTAACTGATTATATTACTTAATATTGTTCACTTTTTATTTGGTTGAGAACACATTTCTTAGTGTATTAGTATATTGGTTTCCAGGTGCGTACATTAGATGATCTCCTTCAATTGAATGTGAAATTGGAGAAGGGTGATGATTTCACATTTTCGTGAATGGCTGTCAAGTACAAGGAAGGGGTCCCACAACATGCATATGGCATGAACTGTGGGGTTTCGTGATGAAATTCATGTAAGATTTCTCAAACAGACACCAAGGTGAATTGAAGGTAATGTTATTAAGATCTCCTAAGGGTGAATTCCAACTATAAGTTTGAATGTCGGTTGCCACTGCATGAGTTTTCACTTTTCAATATCATTATGGCTTATGGTTAATTTTTCTAAGTTTTGTTTACAGGTTGATGCTGAATAGTGCAGATTTGACACCATGATGACTTAATTCATCATGAGAACAACATATTTCTATCACAGCTTGTGGAGGAATTGAACAAAAATTATAGGATTGAGGACCATGTTGATAGTGAGTCAAAAAAGACGGCATCTGGCAACAAGCTTCTTACCCCGGTAGGATCTCCTCAAGTAACACTAGCTGACCCATGATATTCAACTAAGAAGAACAGGGCAATGAACATGATCCCATCCAGAAGTTCAACAAAAAGAAGATCAAGTGGCCTTGGTCTAACCATGGAAGACTTGGTTTAGACAATGGAAATATTTGCTTCTTATTATTATTATTTCCTCTACTAAGTGAACAATTAAGCTTCCAAGGGTTAACACTAATTAGTAGTTATTTTGGCATATATTTGTCTAGCTCATATACATCATTAACAGGTTGATGTAGCATATACTATGAGCTTCAAATTTCTAGTTATGCATATTAATTTCATGTGCTAAAATTTCACCTCCAATCCTATTTTTTTTAGTTGCATGATAAGATCTCACAAACTAAGTCTTGAGCATGTATGTGTATATTGCGACTATTAAAAAAAAGCGTATTATGTAACTGCATTGTTACCATGTCGATTGTTATAAAAGGATACTACAACAAAATAACATTAAAATATATGAGATTTAGAATAGCACAAGGCAATAACAATGGCTACTAATTGAGCTACAAACCAACACACTTGAGATAAACATCTTAATAAAATACAAAACATAGGATAATTAATAATTTTTTCAACTTTTTATCTTTTCGACAATCATCATCTCAAACAATTTATTGTATTGCGCCACAAACTTATGCTTCAGATTGGAAATGTCAATCTTCATAGAAGCACGTTCAACCTCCCAAGCCTTTTGCTTTACTACAAAAATCTTCCTCTATAGCATGACATTGGTATTGGGCATCCAAGAGCTTTACCTGAAGGTCACTAATGGTTTCCTTGTATTAGTACTTGTTATGTGATGAAATATCTCCTTGTAGATACTTAGTACAAAATAAACCTAAAACTCAGAAAGTAGCCACCCTAACACCAAGTTATACATGAGAGTTGGAACCATGTTAGAACTCTTGGACACTGAAAGGGTTTTTTAAAATTTGGAGACATTTAATTTATTTTTATCTATATTATATTATACTATTCATTTACTATCAAATAGAAAGTAAGGTAATAACTTTAATTTTTTTAGGTGTATCTCTATATTATATTAAATTACAAAAAATATCCTTAAATAATGTATGGACATATGAAGAAATATGTGTTCGATATAGCAAATATTGCGAGGCCCTCAATGAATTATGTCTGACTACGACGCAATATTAGGTTCGTACACATTACTTCATACCATAGTACATTTTGTCAGTACTAGCAGCTATAATAATACTTATTATCTTACAAAATATCTTCTTTATAGATACTTGTACAAGTTAAACACTAAACTTAAAAAGTAGGCACCCTAACCTAGGTAGGTAGTTGTTAATATATATATATATATATAATTAACATAATAAACTTCACTTGATAAAAAAAAAACATAATAAACTTTAAAACAAAACCATATTTACAATAATTTATTGTAATGACCCGACAAACTTAAAGACCTCAGAATATTAAAACTACTAAGAGATAACTATTATTCTCGAATACATACATAAAATGATAGAACTTTATTATAGAAAATCCAAAATATGGGATCCCATTGTTATTACATAAAATCATAAAGAAAAAAACAAAACCTTTAATTAAATGTTCAAATACTAAATGTGGAAATCATAAATACATAAATAAAAAACTCAAAACATTAACATCATCATCGACCATTTCCATCGGTCCATTCCTCCAGTCCTCTCCCAATACACATGCCAAAGCCACCTAGAATCTGTCCTACCTTTCATGTTCATTTACCTGGACCATCTAATTAAAAGGAATGAGCCTAATGCCTAGTAAGGAAAAAATACTAAAGCATAACATAAAACATAAGACGTAAAAACATACAACATAAAACATAAAACATAAGACCAAAAATGAATGTCCATTAACTCAATACCATAGTATGTGATAGAAACCATCTAGGTTCTCTTGCTACTATTTAGAGGTAGGTTTAAACACAACGATAGTCTACGATAATGATACAAATCTCATAATTTGCTTATTTGTTATCTAAGCAACCATATTTCCCAAGCGACTACAAATACATAAACAACATACATATATACACATAGCATATAAACATAATCATAACACATAACATCTAACTTTTTTTCCTTACTAAAAGCTTGGGTATTGGAGACAAGTGCGAGATTGGAAACTCCTAAAACCAAATAGTAAAACCATAAGTTTCCTAAAGAAAAGAAGATGAAAATAGGATCTAAACCATCAAGATAAGAACTTACCGAAAACCTTAAGTTTCAAGGAAAATTAAACACCTAACCAAAGGCCATTATAACACGTTAGGATTTGAAGAAAAAGAAAAGATTAAGAACAACAGTAATGAACTAAATTTGAGGATTGAGAGTACCTTAGACAGCTTAGAACTTCAATCTACACCTCAATACCAAAATCACACTCTAGCTTACTTCCCAAGTGTTTAGAAAAGCTTAGATTTGAAAGCTTTTAAAAAACCTAGTGTTTCTCTCTATAACGAAATTAGCAACTTGGAGGATCTAAGAAGTGTTTGAAAGATGATGCAAATGGTTGACTGAAGGGTCCTATTTATAGAGTTCAAGGAGTGAAACTAACTCCCAATAAAATGAATAAAAATTGAATTTTCTGTTCAACAGATGCCCATGCCCATAACTCAATTAAAATCGTTCAAGAGAAAGTTGAAGTTGTTGATGGCCATTTCTGTTGGTTTTTATAGATCAAATCAGAGATTATACGCAGTAGAACAACAATCAAAATTGTTAATTTAACCCCACAAGATTTCTAGATCTACTTCTTCACATACATATATATATTGAATCAAAGAGATGAATAGAAAAATTACCTCAAGTCCTTCCTTGCTGCTATTTTTTTGTACGTAAAAATCCTTGAGATCTCACACCAAGATCTTCCAAAATGTTCTCAACACACAAAGAACGAGTGTGGGCTCGTTATACAAAACAATAGGAAAAATCTATTTATCAGATGTTCTCAACACATCAGATCTGATAAAGTTTGGTCCTAAATTTGTGAAGAACAGTGACCTATGCTTGTAGCACTATTCTATTTCTCTCAGGGAGAGTTCACGGTATATTTTCTATCTCTGAAAAGTATCGTTCTGAAAAACTGATCTCCTTTATTTAATATATTCAATATATATTATTTAATATATCCAATATATATTATTTATTTTAAACAATTTAAAAATAACTAATAAGTTATAACATTTTTGTTTAAATAATAATATTTTAATCATATTAAAATACCTCATTATTTATTTAATATTTAAATAACTAAAATTGTTGAACCAAGATTCCTATGGAATCTTCTTGTGCGTGTAGCATAGTGTCTGTGCACTGTGCTACATGCCCAACCCATGCCAGGGAGGGCATGTGATTTTCTCAATTTTCATCATTATTTAAATACCAAAAATCCCAAAAATAAATTAATTATATTTTTTAAAATCAAATAATTAATTAATTACACATAATCATACAACAATTATGTTTAGTGCATAGAAAAATATTTTACTTATCAAATAAGTCATTTTTCCCATTTTTGTATTTATCTTTGTCAGTGTTTGTTTGAGCCATTTCAGGGACCATGGACCTATAACATTAAGCTTCAATAAATCAAAATTAAATAATTAAACTTTTTAATCATAATAGTTAATTTATTAATTCTGATATTTCTCCACTATAAATTCAGAATTGAACTCTTTATGTTATAGATATACTTTTATAGAAATCTTATTTTAAGTTGTCCATTGATATAACCATCTTACAATAGTTCAACCCTCTAATTAATTAGTTCATAAATTAAAATGGAAGAATTACCATTTTACCTTTCTAATTTACTTCTTATTCCTTAAGCACCATTAATTCACTAGTGATTAATTAATCTATAATCTAATTATAGATTTGAGCTCAAAATCATTCACTTCCAGAATTAACCCTTAAGGGAACCAATATACGATTCGTTAGGAAAGATTAGATTCTGTATTGTTGATACATGTTCCCAGCCTCAATCGATGAAGAGACCTTAACGAATGAATCATAAGATTTAATAAACATAAACAAGAGTTCATGAACACTCACGATTTAGGTTGATCTATAAATGATAATCAGCATGAGATGAATTACAAATATTTATTATTAAATGGTTTTTGGATAAAGAATTTTATTCATATCGGTCCTTGTCATATATGATCAAATTATATAAAGCACCTTTACCGAGATGTCTTACCACATCAATAATCCGAATCTAGATTATTTGTATCAACATGATACTCAGTAAACCCTACTTACAACCCTAATTAAAGAATTCCATAACTTCAATTTGTGGTTGACTATTTTTATTCATTCATGTGATCTTAATTCTCTCGCACTAATACAAGATCACATTCTCAATAGTGAATATGGAATTTTTCTGATATTTACAAAAAATTATTCAAACAATAATTTAATAATCTAAATATAACAATAATAGACCATTGTATTTATTTATTCATTGAAATAATAAATGTCTTTTACATGCTTTTAGGACATACTCCTAACAATCTCCCACTTGTACTTAAAGCAAGTAAGGCGTTTCTCTCAATCCCATATTACGTACATGACCCTCGAATTGCTTTGCAGGAAGCGTCTTCGTAAATGGGTCTGCTAGGTTGTGTTCTGATGCGATTTTCAGAATGGACACATCTCCTCTATGTACGATTTCTCTGACTAAGTGGTATTTGCGCTCTATATGCTTTCCTCTCTTGTGGCTTCTTGGTTATTTAGAATAACCACTGCTCCACTATTTTCACAGTAAAGAACAAGTGGTTTCTCCACTTCTGGAACAACTTCCAGATCCCTGTATTACTTTTTCAGCCAAACTGCTTCACAAGTTGCTATGTATTCAGCTTCCATGGTTGAATCAACTATACTGGATTGCTTAATGCTTCTCCACAAAACTGCTCCACCACCAAGAGTGAATACTGACCCATAAGTAAATTTTCTACTATCTTTGTCTGATTGAAAATCTGAGTCAGTGTATCCAGTAGGTTCAAGGTCACTACCCGAATATACTAGCATATAGTTTCTCGTTCTCCTGAGATACTTGAGAATATGTTTCACTGCAATCCAAACTTGGATTTGACTGATAACGACTAACAATCCCTACTGCATAACATATGTCAGGTCTAGTACATAACATTGCATACATTAGGCTCTCTACAGCTGATGCATAGGGATACTTTCTCATGTCCTCTTACTCTTGTGGTGTCTTTGGACACTGATCTTTGCAAAGAGTAATTCCATGTCTGGTCGGCAATTGAGCCTTTTTGGAATTTTCCATAAATAATCTTTCAAGCACTTTATCAATATAATTTGCTTGTGAAAATGCCAAGAGCTTGTTCTTTGTATCTCATAGAATTTTAATGCCTAGAACATAGCTCACTTCTCCCAAATCTTTCATTTGGAATTTGTCAGCCAACAATTTCCTTACATTTTATAATGTCTCTACATCATTCCCAATGAGTAGGAATCATCAACGTAAAGAACGAGGAATTCTACTATACCATCTTTGATTTGTTTATAAACACAAGGTTCATCATTCAAAACCAAACGTTTTAATTGTGTCATCAAATCTAAGAATCAATGATCTAGAAGCTTGTTTGAGTCCATGAATGGACCTAAGAAGCTTGCAAACCTTTTGCTCTTGATCTTTTAATTCGAACCCTTCTGGTTGAGACATGTAAATGGTTTCGTCAAGGTAGCCATTCAGAAAAGTTGTTTTGACATCCATTTGCCAAATCTCATAATCCATGCACGCAGCTATGGACAAGAGTATACAAATGGATTTTAGGATGGCTACAGGAGAAAAGGTTTCTTCATAGTCAACCCCTTCTTTCTGTGTGTAACCTTTGGCTACAAGCTTTGCTTTGAAAGTCTCTACTTTCCCATCCGCTCCTCTTTTCTTCTTGAATATCCACTTGCAACCAATGGGTTTGATATTCTCATGTGGATCTTCAAGAACCCAGACAGAATTGGAATACATCGATTTCATTTCTTGGTTCATGGCGTCTTGCCATTTATCCTTGTCAGAATCATTCATTGCATCTTTAAATGTCAATGGATCATCTTTGTTTATGTCAGACACAAGCATTTGAACTTCGTGTTCATAACATGGGGGTTGCTTACTAACCCTCCCACTATGACGAGGTTCTCTACTATTTTGACTAGAACTAGCAGTTTCCTCTTGCTGTTTCTCATTGGTTATTGCTGGTGACTTTGGAACTTCATTCGAGACCATCTCCTCCAGAACAACCTTACTGCGAGGTTTGTGGTTATTAACATAGTCATATTCAAGAAAAGTTGCATTTGTCGATACAAATGTTTTATTTTCTTTTGGACTATAGAAAATTCCACCTCTAGTCTCTTTGGAATATCCCACAAACATGCACACTTCAAAGTGTGATTCCAACTTCCCGGTCTTTCCTTTAAGCACGTGTGCAGGACACTCCCAAATTTGAAAATGGTGTAAACTAGGTTTACAACCATTCCATAATTCTATGGGTGTCTTTTGGATAGACTTAGATGGAACATCATTCAATAAGTATAGAGCACATTGAATGTCATAGCCCCAGAATGACAGTGGTAATGATGAGAAACTCATCATTGATCTAACCATATCTAATAACATTCTATTCTGTCTTTCTGAAACACCATTTTGCTGTGGCGTTTCAGGTGTAGTGAGTTGTGATTGAATGCCATTCTCATGCAAATGGTCCTCGAATTCAAAATCCAAGTACTCTCCTCCTCGATCAGATCGAAGAGCTTTTAGTGATTTACCTAATTGCTTTTCAGCCTCTGCTTAAAATTCTTTGAACTTTCCAAAAGTTTCAGATTTTCTTTGCATTAAGTATAGGTAACCATATCTTTAATAATCGTCAATGAAAGTGATGAAATATTCCTTACCTCCTCTTGATTGTACATTAAGTAGACCGCAAACATCCGTATATACTAGCTGAAGTGGTTCTGTGGCTCTTGAACCTTTAGCAGAGAAAGGTCTCTTGGTCATTTTGCCTTCTAGACAGGATTCACGAATAGGGAGAGATCACGTAGATAGTTCTCTTAAATGAACATCCTTTACAAGCCTATTTATTTTGTCTAGACCAATATGGCCCAATCTCAAGTGCCACATATATATTTCACTATTGGAATTAGTTTAATAGATCTAGGATTAGCTATTTTAAATAATTCAGAATTATAAAAAAATTTGTCATTCATTATAAGTGTGTAAATTTTGTTTATCCCAAAGCATTTTCATAACAAGTAAATAGATAATTTCTTTAAATAATAACTACTTTATTAATAAAAGAAATAAATGTTATGAAAAAAAATAGAAATAAGTTTCCAAACATTAATAATCAAAATTAAAATTACTAATAGTAAAATAAATTTCTAGAGTGTAGTTTTCTTTGTTTAAAGGAATCTAAAATTTCTAAAACAAAATAAAGAAATTTAAATTGTTCAACTAACAATAAAATTACTAAATAAAACCACTCTTCAACTTCTCCATCTCTTTACTTACTATTAAAATCCTTATTAGTCTCTTCCTCCTTTTCAAGGATCTGATTCTGTAAAGGAAAAACAAAAGAAAAATAGATTTGTGGCATATATAATCTACTATCCAAAAATTTGAATATGATATTCATAGTATTTGAATCTATTATTCAAAGTTGAAAAATATATGTAAATCTTATTTACCTTTTTCGTTTGATATAAACGATGACACTTAACAAAGACTTCTTCTGTCATTGCTCGCCACATCTCATGTGCTTAGTCATAGTGTATATATTTTTCCTTTGTTTCGTCAAGCAAGGTTGAAAGCATGCAATAACGTGCCAACCGATCGGATTTCATCCAATTTGCATATTTTTCTTCTGCTTCATAGCTAGTAGCCAAAGGTGGTTCTGTTGGAGGTTTGTTACAGTCGGTTGACATCATCTTTTTGTAAGAAAAAATGGTCAACATGCCTCGAAACTAGTGTTGCATATTTTTAGGTTCAAAAACCAAGGATTTGAGAAAGGCATCGGTGTGTAATTCACCAATAGATATTTTCTGAATAAAAAATACAAATATTATTATAGTTAGAAAAATAAATATCAAAGTTTCAGAAATTAAACGTGATGCATGAGAACAATTAAAACACATAAAATAAAGTTTAATTTCCATGATAAAACTTTCTAACAATTAAAGTGTCGCCTTAGGGTCGGTCAAATTAATCTTAGAGAATTTATAAGACATTCTTACCTTTATTGTTCAAAACTTAAAATAACTCATTATTTTCTCTTTTAAACATTAAAGTATCGCTTAGTTTGGTCAAGTTATGATTATCCACTGCAAAGGCTTAATCATAACTTTGTGAGTGTAACCCATTATTTCGGAGTTCATGACTTAACTTAGGACATGCCGCCTTAGGGTCGGTCAAACCTAAAATACATCATTAGTTCCTATCTTTGTAAGAAATATAACCTTGCTATTGACATGTCTAGACACCTTCCTTTGGGGGATGGAAACAAAGTCGTCGCGAGGCGCTATTCATATCTCACAGTGTAGTATTAATAATGGAGACCACAGGTTATGTTGAGTTATCAACCCTCTCCTACTCACTATTTTGAAATAAGTGTTTTTAACCTAATTAATTCCAAATTAATTATAGATTCTTTAAACTTTATGAACATAATTAAAATTTGTAAGAAAGCATGTTTCTAGGTCCACATCCAATTTTAAATTACCAATTATATTCATCTAAAGTTTACTAAAAAATAATTTTAAAATAAAGTCGGTTTAAAGAAATTAAGTCATAAAGACTTAAAAAAACCGGTGTGATATTTTACCAAGTTTTCAAAGAATAAAACTAAGTAATTTATATGCAATTGGTTTCACAAAACAAATCATATAAACATATAGGACAATCCTAATAATCATGTTTCTACCAATGAGATGCCTAATAATAACTGTGTGGGTTTTTTATGTATGTCACAAAATGCATGACCATATTATCAATCACATGAAAACAATTATTTAAATAAATAAACAATAAATGTTGAACCGGGTGCTTTTTGGGTATTTCTAATTTTACAACCTCTTTATAAAATCAAAATAAAATAAAACCGCCTTGATCTCCATCGAGCTACTTCACTTTACTTTCGGTAGGATATGTGTCGTTGGTCCAGAATAATAATAAGAAAATAATTTTCTAATTATCTTGATTAATTAAAACAAAATTTTTAAATAATCATAATTTTATTTTCCACTAATTAAAACAACTTTTAATTAAAAACATAAATAAATTTAATTAAAATCTATTATTTTGAAAATAAAGTTTTAAATAAGATATTCAAAAAAGTTTGTTAGGATAACAAAAATATCTCATTATTTAAATATCAAATTTCTAACAAATAGGATATTAAACATTTTTAAATTAAAAAAATAGATTAATTTCAGAAAAATAAAAAAAATCTGGACCAATGAGACGGGGACATGTGGCACTGAAATGTGCTGTCGGGGCCCACTGTACGGATCTGTACGGACGTCCGTACGACATCCCCGGCAGCGGCTTGGAGGATGGCCTCGGAGAAACGGTGGCTAAATTCTGAATCCCGGGCTCTGTTTTGACTTTGTGTGATCGGAATTACAATTTAATGCTTTCAAAAACCAAATAAAATTACATAAATCCTATGCCCCTTAATGGCTTACACAATGATCTAATCATGAAAAAATCCTAACCCAAAAACACCGTACAAATAACGATTCAACATTCCCATGCATTCAATCATATAAAGTCATCCATTCATTCATCATAAATAAATAAATGCATAAAACTAAAACCCACACAGATTCAATATATATATATATAAATGTGAAGATGGCTCTGGTACCATTTGTTGGTTTTTATAGATCAAATCAGAGATTATACGCAGCGGAACAACAATCAAAATTATTAATTTAACCCCACAAGATTTCTAGATCTACTTCTTCACATATATATATATCGAATCAAAGTGATGAATAGAAAAATTACCTCAAGTCCTTCCTTGCTGCTATCTTTTTGTACGGCAAAATCCTTGAGATCTCACACCAAGATCTTCCAAAATGTTCTCAACACACAAAGAACGAGTGTGGGATTTTTATACAAAATAATAGGCAAAATCTATTTATCAGATGTTCTCAACACATGAGATCTGATAAAGTTTGGACCTAAATTTGTGAAGAACAGTGACCTATGCTTGTAGCACTGTTCTATTTCTCTGAGGGAGATTTCACGATATATTTTCTATCTCTTAAAAGTATCGCTCTAAAAAATTGATCTCCTTTATTTAATATATCTAATATATATTAAAATAAATGATATTAGTTATTTTAAACAATTTAAAAATAACTAATCAGTTATTAGATTTTTGTTTAAATAATAATATTTTAATCATATTAAAATATCTCATTATTTATTTAATATTTAAATACCTAAAATTGTTGAACCAAGATTCCTCAAGAATCTTCTTGTGTGTGTAGAACAGTGTCTGTGCACTGTGCTACACACCTAACCCATGCCAGGGAGGGCATGTGATTTTCCCAATTTTCATCATTATTTAAATACCAAAATTCTCAAAAATAAATTAATTCAAAATTAATTATATTTTGTTAAATCAAATAATTAATTAATTACACATAATTATACAATAATTATGTTTGGTGCATAGAAAAATATTTTACTTATCAAATAAGTCCTTTTGCCCATTTTTGTATTTATCTTTGTCAGTGTTTGTTTGAGCCATTTCGGGGACCATGGACCTATAACATTAAGCTCCAATAAATTAAAACTAAATAATTAAACTCTTTAATCATAATATTTAATTTATTAATTCTGATATTTCTCCACTATAAATTCAAAATTGACTATTGGAATACTCTTATATCGTAATTCCTTCATCCCTTCTCCAGGATGCTAACCGATAGTTCCTCATAACTTAGGTCTTTCTGAAGTACTAACGTATCATACTTGTGTACATGGCATGGGTCTAACACATATCTATGCAACATCGAGATGTGAAACACATTGTGGCTATCTGCT
This sequence comes from Humulus lupulus, assembly GCF_963169125.1. Classification (NCBI taxonomy): domain Eukaryota; kingdom Viridiplantae; phylum Streptophyta; class Magnoliopsida; order Rosales; family Cannabaceae; genus Humulus; species Humulus lupulus. The sequence goes on from NC_084799.1 coordinate 90,323,392, forward strand.
AGAGCTGGCGATAGGGCTAATCTATATGCTACTGGTCCCATCTTTTCCAATATCTCAAAAGGAACTATAAAACGGGGACTAAGTTTGCCTTTCTTCCCAAACTGCTTCACTCCTTTCATAGGAGATATTCTTAAGAAGTGTTGATCTCCGAAGTTTAATTCCACATCTCGTCGCTTGGTATCTGCATAACTCTTTTCTCGACTCTGAGCAGCATACGCTTATTAATCAGTTCCACTGTGTCTTGAGCCTCTCTAACAGCCTCGGGTCCAAGAAGTTGTCCTTCTCCTACCTCGTCCCAATGTATCAGCAATTGGCATTTCCTTCCATAAACTAGCTCATAGGATGACATACTGATAGTTTCCTGGTTGCTATTATTGTAGGAGAATTCTATAAGTGGCAAATACTTACTCCACGATCCTCTGAAGTCTAGTACAAAAGCGCGCAACATATCTTCTAAAATCTGTATAGTATGCTCGGACTATCCGTCGGTCTGAGGATGAAATGAAGTGCTAAGACTTAGCTTGGTACCCATGGCTTGCTACAAGATTCCCCAAAATCTCGATGTTAACACCGAACCTCTATTGAATACTATGATCTTAGGATTCCATGCAGTCGTATAATTTTTCGAACATAGATGTATGCGTACTGTTCTGCAGTGTACGTAGTCTTGATAGGCAGAAAGTGAGCTAACTTTGTGAGTTTATCTACCACAACCCAAGCCGAGTCGTGTTGTTTATTTGTTCGTGGTAATCCTGTCACGAAGTCCATGGATATGTCTTCCCACTTCAATTATAGAATACTAAGCGGTTGGAATAAGCCTGCGGGTCTCTTAAGTTCTGCCTTTACTTCTTGGAATATTAGGCATTTGGACACATATTCTGCTACATCTTTCTTCATTATCGGCCACAAATATAGTGCCTTAAGGTCATTAGTCATCTTAGTAGACCCCGGGTGAATAAAGTATGGGGTAGTGTGTGCCTCTTCTAATATCTTCATCTTAATTCCATGGTCATTCGACATGCATACCCGACCTTTATATTTCAAGAACCTTTGTCCTGATATAGAGAAATTCGTAGTCTTTCCTTCTTTGATTGTAGCCATATGCGATAATAGTGTGTCATCAAGCCCTTGTCCGATCCGTATATCATCTAGTAAACTTGACTGGATGGACAAGTTGGCTAGTTGACCCATGACTACTTCTATTCTGGCATTAAGCAGCTCTTGCTGTAGCGGCTTTTCAATTCTGGATAATGCTGCCAGTTCTCCGTAACTCTTATGACTTAACGCATCTGCAACTACATTTTCCTTTCCTGGGTGGTATAGGATTTCGCAGTCATAATCCTTTACTAGTTCCAACCACCTGCGCTGCCTAATATTGAGCTCCTTTTGCATGAAGAAATATTTTAAGCTCTTGTGGTCTATATAAATCTCACACTATTCTCCATATAGATAATGGCGCCAGATTTTCAATGTGAAGACCACCGCTCCCAACTCCATATCATGTGTAGGATAGCGTTGCTCGAATTCCTTCAGCTGCCTTGAGGCGTAGGCTATCACCCTATCATTTTGCATTAGCACACAACCTAAACCTTGCTTGGACGCATCATAGTATACTACAAACTTACCGTTAGGTATCGGTACACAAAGTACTGGTGCAGAACACAATTTATCTTTTAGCAATTGGAAGCTTTCTTGACAATTATCTGTCCAGTTGAACTTTTTCTGTTTCCGGGTCAGGTTGGTAAGCGGAGTGGCTATCTTAGAAAAGCCTTCTACAAATCTCTGATAATAGCCTGCTAGGCCGAGAAAACTTCTAACCTCTGACGAATTCTTAGGTTTTACCAATCCTTCACAGCCTCTACCTTAGTTGGGTCAATTGCGACTCCATCCTTAGATACTATGTGGCCAAGGAACGCTACTTATGATAGCCAAAATTCGCATTTCTTGAGCTTGGCATAAAGTTGATGCTCCTTTAGTCGCAACATGGTCAGTATTAAATGTTCCTCATGCTCGACTTCGTCCTTTGAGTATACCAATATATCGTCAATGAATACCACGACAAATTTGTCCAAGTAATCCTTGAAGACCTGATTCATTAAGTCCACAGATGCGGCTGAAGTGTTGTTAAGACCAAAAGGCATAACTAGGAACTCGTAATGTCAGTATCGAGTCTTAAAAGTTGTTTTTGGTATATCTTCTTCCCTTACCTTGAGCTGGTGATAACTGGACTGTAGAAAAATTTTCAAAATATAATTGCTCCTTAGAGTTGATTAAATAAGTTGATGATCCAGGGTAGCGGGTACTTGTTCTTAAATGTCACCTTGTTCAACTCGCGGTAATCGATAAACATCTGCATACTTCCATCCTTCTTATTCACAAATAGAACTGGTGCTCCCAATTGCTAATGGCTCGGTCTAATGAATCCCAAGTCTAAGAGTACTTGTAATTACGTTTTCAACTCCTTGAGTTCAGTAGGTGCCATCCGATATGGTGCCTTTGAGATAGGCTTGGTTCCCAGTACTAGTTCGATTATGAAGTCAATTTCCCGAGTTGGGGGTAACCATGGTAAGTCGTCAGGAAATATCTCTGGAAATTCCTTTATAATGCGGACGTCTCCAACCTTTAATGGTGTTTCTTGTGCCACTTCCATGACGCTTGCTAAGAATGCGTGACATCCTTTCTCTATCATCCTCTACGCTTTGAGAGATGAGATAATTGGTGTCCATAGTCCTGAAACCTTTCCCATAAAACATAGTTTCTGACCCTCTGGCGTTTCGAACGTCACTTGCTTGCTTCTGTAGTTGATGGTTGTGCCATGTCTCGCTAGCCAGTCCATGCCCTGTTTTACATCGAAGTCTTTGATCTCTAGCTCTATCAAGTCTCCGTCTAGCTCAGTGCCCTAAACTTTGATCGGTACTCCTCGTACTATTCGTGATGATAGAACAACTTCGCCCAAAGGCAGTTCTGTAACAAACCTAGTTCTAAATCTTTCACAAGGTTTGTCTAATTTCTCTATCATCCCTAACGAGATATATGAGTGTGTTGCTCCCGAATCAAACAATACTAAACATTTATTATCGAGGATAGGAAGCTGACCTGTGACCACCTTGATACTAGTTTCTGCTTCTCCCTGGGTCAAGGCAAAGACTATGACTGGCACCATCTTGTTGTCCTTCTTTTCTTATGGTTTGAGCTGTGGACAATCTCTTTTCCGATGACCTTCTAGCACTTAGAGCACTGAGGGTATTCCACATAACCCGACCTGTTATTACCACTGTTATTCCGTGCTCTTTTGTCAGCATTGGCTTGCTTATTATCAGGATGCTTTCTTTTCTACTCCTTATTGTTGTGGTTTTGATCATTATGAGTCTGATTCTACTGCCTGGGTTCAGATTTGCTTGCCTCCTCCTTACTAACATTTGCTTGGAGCCTTTCCACCTCTATATCCATTTCCAGAATATCAGTGTAAGAATTGGTTCCAGGGTTTGTAAGCTTGACTCCTAACTCAATCTTAGGTTTGAGTCCCCTGGTGAACTTGGTAACCCTTAAGTAGTTATTCGGGACCAACTCTGGTGCGAACTTGGCAAGACGATCAAATTTTTGAGCGTACTCGACTATCGTCAAATTTCCATGTTTCAGACTAGAAAATTCTTCCACCCTTATAGCGATGAATGTTGAGTTGTAGTACTTTTTGTGAAATAGCTCCATAAATCTAGTGCAAGTCATGGTGGTGATATGATCAGTCTAATGTACCAAAACCCACCAGATTCTGGTATCCTTTTTCATAAGAGAGGAAACTTAGGTTATGTGATCTGAGTTGCTGAGGTTCATGTGTGTCAGAATTGGCTCTACATTCATGAGCCATTCTTCAGCATCAAAAGGGTCAATTGTCCCTTCTAAATTTGGAGTCCTGCTTGCCGAAACGCTCTTAGACTGGCTCTATGTACTGAGCTTGATAAGGCGCATAATTTTCCACTTGCCATCCCCCATACGGATATCCTACATTCTGCTCTTGCTGGGGTGCTTGAGCTGCTGGCTAAGGCTGCGGTTGAGGTTGTTGTTGAGGCAGCAGCTAAGGTTGTCATTGTTGCTGCAGTAATTCATCTACTTGTTACCATAACCAGATATTCTCAGCGTTGTTGTCAACCGGAGGTGGTACATTTCTATTAGCAGCAGTAGTGGCAGTGCGTTTTCCCTTTCTTCGGACTGAAGGGACCTCGTGAGTCCCGTTGGCGGTGCTGGGGGCATTTCTATTAGTGCGTGCAGACCTTCGGAGCGACATCTTCAGCAAATTTCTAATAGTTGAGAAAATACGTTAGAACTTACCCTAATAGTTTCTAAGGCAAAACTTAGTCTAAGCAAACATAACTCAGACCTATCAGTTATAATTTCTTATAAAAAAAATTTGTAAGTCGTCTTTATAAATTAGGGTGTGTTTCTATACTTAGACTATTAGGGCATCTTTATTATTTTCTAAGTCTATTTCTAACCACCCTGTATGAATTAATTCTCAAGCTCGAAACTCGTCACTGTTCCAAAGTTAACCATATTGAGGGAGGGTTGGGATCAGTAAAATCCACTTCAAGAAAAAACAGTATTCATAACACTTACAAACTGCTAACCAGAAGTATTCATAACACTTCTCAAAACGCTAACAAAGCCCCTGTTATTAAATGTCCTGTCTTTTCTATAACAATTTTCGAATGTTATGTTCAATGTTATCTTAAAATATTCAATAACACATTTTTAGTTGCTATCATATTAAATTAATAACATTTAGTTAGAGTAATTGGCTATAAATTTGAAGTTTAATCTTAAATTTTTTGCATAACACTTTTCAACTGTTATAATTGATTATTTTGATAGCGTTTTTAGTTTGTTATATTATATAAATCATAACGTTTTGTTACACTTATAATATGTATCCAAAACAGCCATAAATACCACATTAAAGGTCCAATAATAAAATTTTGTTATTTTAGTCTAGATAATAGATTTTTAGTTGTGTTGTGTAAGGATAATTATAAGTTTTTTTTTTAAAATTAAAAGGTTTTATTATAGTATTTGGATATAAAAAATATATCAAAATTAATCACAAATGTAGTATTAAATAGATTGATAAACCATAAATATTACATTAAACAAGAACTAATTGAAACTATGAATGTGGCTACTTCATGAGATCTTAGTTCTAACTTATGTTTGAAAGCATACATAATAAAGTTCTATAATCTTGAATATATTTTACTTCCAAAATGAAAAACAAAAACATAGCAAGATACACAAAAAGTAAACCATGAAACTTGCTCCATCGTTCAATTCATCATCCATTGTGCACTTGTCTTTGTTGTGGGTCGATTTGCTTAGCAACATAAGAATTTAAATAATTAATGCTTAAACATAAAGTTAATAGTAAACTAAAAGAGTACATAAAAAAAAGTTAATTACCTAATTATTACTTTATTAGCTAGCCATGTAATTATAATTCCTTTAGGCTATAACATCTTCTATAGTAGACATAACTCCTGAAGGCCTCCACAAAAATGCATCATTCTTTCTCAAAAAAGATCTATCCCAACATTCATAGCAATAGGCCCAAGAGGAACATGGTGAACCTCATCCTTTGGGTCACTTGAAACAAAATAGCCTTATGCAATAATTTCACCAGATCCAATCCAATCTAATATTTTGCATTTGGAGCCAAATGTGTGATTTTACATTGAATAATATAAGCTATAAATTTTATAATTTTCATGTAATTAGTATCATAATTACCACAGGAGAAGGAACATGAGAATTTGATTGAACATTGGCATTTGATTGCTCCACTCTGAGCAGATGTATTCTATTTACAAGTAAGATAGCAAAACATGAATTCAGCATCAAAATTAAAAGAAGAAAGTACAAAAGTAAAGACAAACCTAAAAATTAAACATGAATCTTAGTTATTATTATATGAAGAGAATGAACAATACTTTCAATCACTGATGTAACAAAAATATCCCAAAAAAATTAAAGAATGAACATAACCTTACCACTAATTCAACCACATGAAAATTAAAAGAAGAAATTGCAATTCAACCTACACTAACTCAACTACAATACTTTCAGTCACTATCTCTTATTTTGGAGTACCAATAAATGATTGTTTCTTTTTATTCCTAAATTTCTAAGAAAAACAGTATATATATATATAACCATTAAACAGGTAAGCAGCCACAAATATTAAAAATAATATTTAGAGATAAAGATGCTATAAAAAATTAGATCAATGAGTTTACACTAAGAGATAAGCTTCAAAGTGGATAAAGTGAAGAAAAATATGAAGAAGTAGGTGAGGCCATCAAGAAATAAGTTATGGGTTTGCTGATATTAGAACAGTTACGAAGAAAGAGATGACAAAATATAATATTTTTTAATTTTTAAACTTAAAAATAATGAAACATTCAAAATTTTAAAAATAGACTCCAAAGAGAAGATAACAGAAATCGCAAAATACAACATTGAGAGTCACTAAGGATGGACAAGTTACTGTCATGGCAACCAAATAATAATCTCACTACACTTAATTCATAGTAATTACTCTTGAAAATTTCCCGACACCTGCCTTTATATAATTTGCAATGTCTTAATTGGAATTTATATTTGTAAAGAAAACCAATGAACATGGACAGAAACTTTTTGATGCATAATTAATGTAACGCCCTACGTCCTTAGAGCCGTTACTAAGTGAGTTTAAAATGTACATTTAACTCGCTAAGCGAGGTTTTAAGTAAAAAGTGTAATTAAATCATAAACAGAGTTATAAAATTTGAAAATAATTCCATTTACAGAAAATCATAAAGAGTTTGACATTTGGGATACCAAAATACCATTTAGAAATATTTACAATATATAAGTACAAACAAAGTCAGCTAGACGACAAAATCTAGGTTTTAGTACAACCATCTCCCTCATCTCTGATTCAAGTTCCCACGTCGCCTCCTTAACCATGTTGTTCCTCCACAGAACTTTCAGAAAGGCGATGGTCTTGCTCAGCAAGACTTTATCCTTCTAGTCAAGAACCTGAACCGGCTTCTCCTCATAGGACAAATCCTGATCTAGCTCCAAATTCTCAGAACTCAGAACCTGCGTCGAATCTGACACATACTTCCGAAGCATGGACACATGAAAAACATCATTAACCCCTGATAAAGCTGGAGGCATCGCTAGTCTGTAAGCTACCTCTCCAACCCGTTCCAGAATCTCGAAGGGGCCAACAAACCTAGGGCTCAGCTTGCCCCGAACATCAAACCGTTTCACTCCCCTCAAAGGTGAAACCCTAAGAAACACATGATCACCAACCTAAAATTCCACGCTCCTGCGTTTCAGGTCTGAATAACTCTTCTGATGACTCTGGTAAGCGAGCATTCGCACTCTAATCTTCTCAATCGCCTCATTGGTCCTCTGAACCATCTCTGGACCCAGATACCTCCTCTCACCTGTCTCATCCCAATGGATAGGTGATCAACACTTTCTTCCATAAAGCATTACATACAGAGCCACTCCGACGGTCGCCTGATAACTGTTGTTGTACGAGAACTCGATCAAAGGGAGATACTTACTCCACGATCCCCCAAAATCTAGCACACAGGCTTGCAACATGTCCTCCAATATCTGAATCGTCCTCTCAGACTGTCCATCTATCTGAGGATGATAAGCGGTACTTGTAGAGTCCAAGAACTTTACTTAGCTAATTGTTTAGTAGTATTATAGTATGTTTAGTGTTATCATTGTTACTTTGGATTTTTGGTTCAGACCGGGAGTTATTTGGACACTCATAGTAGTACTTATAGATTTTCTAAGTTTAACCTATAGTTTAAGAATATTAAGTATAACCTAAGGTTTGATTAATGTGTCTGATATTAAGGATTATATTATTATATTATAAGGTTTAGACATCAACCAATAGGATTTTAAGCACATGTTTTGAATGGTAATTAAGGATTAAGTATTTTTGAGGATTAAATTAAATAAGGGTAAAAGTTTGAATGTATAGGGTCAGTCAGCAGCTTTGAGCACGTTGAGAGCTTAGTCAAGGCTGTTTACTCCATTCAAACTCAGCTAAAAATGTGTAAATTCGTGTTTAAATATTCAGCGTATGCCGATATATCGCAGCTATAGGGGGCGATATGTCGCAGCACGTAGATACGGAAAACACGAATCGATGCACGGTTGCCTCGGGAACAAAGGTCCAGGCGATATATCGCCTATAGGGGGCGATATATCGCCTCCACCAGCATGAATTCAAATACATTTGAATTCTTTTCCCTTCAGCCATTCAAACTCCTTCAACAGTCCAGCATCTTCTGAACGAGTCTTCAGCCTCTGCTGAACGATTATTCAAATGATTTTCACCTAAAAAGCCATTATTTTTATTCAAGTAAAATCAAGATATTTTCATTCCCAAACTCTATAAATAGGACCTAGTACCCAGCCATTATTCACCATTTGCTCTAAGTTCAGAGGCTGCTAGTGTTAAGTGAGTGTGAGAGTGTAAACACTTGGTTTGGGGAAAAACTATAAGCTTAAACATCATAAGCTTATCAAACACTTTGGGAAGTGAGTGCTATAGTATTTCGGTGGATGTTAGATTGATCTTGCAATCTTTGAGGTAAACCCAAGACTCTAGTTCTTTTCTGTATTTTTATGTTAATTCCTTTCTCAAAACCTTCTACTCAGTCCCCTAACCTTACTCTTATTTTGGTTAGGGAATCCAAGCTTTTAAGCATATAAGTTGGTAAGTATGTTTTCTATGGTTTAGTCTTTCCATCTCTTTCATTTCATCTCCTTTCTTTAGACTTACTCTTTCTTATGGTTTTAGGAGTGTTCCAACAATCCCAACTCAGTCCATAATCTCGGTAACTTTGGTAAGGAAAATAGGCTAGAATCTACATGTTTATGATTATGCTATTTTATGTGTTATGTTTTCATATGTTATATGTTATTGATGTGTATGTTGTAGGCTTGGGCATATGCCTATTTGACTAACAAGACCCCAAAAGGATTGTGGGCATAAGCCTATTTAGCTGGTAGGACCCCACTAATCTCATGGGCATAAGCTTGTTTAGTCTATGGGACCCCAAGTAATAATGGCCATTATAATAAGTGAATTATGTGTTATGATATGTCTTTATGTTTTCTTATGAAATTATGTATATGACTATGTGTTAGGTTTTCCTTGCTGGGCATTAGGCTCACTCCTTTTTGTTTATGTGCAGGAAAATAAGTTAGAGGCGGTAAGATTCGTGACGCTTGGAGGATGTGTATCGATGATGAATGGAGTCAAGGATCCGAGCGTTATTCGATTCGAGGATATAGTCTCCTTTTATGTTTTTTATGGTTTTTATGTGTATTTTCCGCATTATTATGTAATGTCTTTTATTTTAAATCTTGTTTTGTTTTAAAGACAATGGGATCCCAAAATCCTTCTTAGTATTCTGTTTATTTGTAAATAACTCTTATTTTCAAGTTACTTAATAAATTATGGTATTTTCGTAAAAATGTAAGTTTTATGTATAGTTTCGATAATGGTCCAATTAGTCTAGATTAGTGGGTCATTACAGTTGGTATCAGAGCAAAACGGTTCCTTCGCATGAAGTTCTCCTCGATACACATGCTCAAAGCTCCGAATCGGACCGCCAAGTAAGTGTTTAAGTTACAAGTTACAAGTTACTTTGTCTATGTGTATAGCTAACAACTTTAGTGTTTATGTTTCAGTTAAAAATGAATGGAGCTTTAACCTACCAAGATATCCGAGCCATTAAGGCCTTAAAAAGAATAAGGGAGCCAAGAAACACCGTAGGATCCTTAGAAAGGATTACACGAAGGTTGCTTTTGTTTCACCAAGCAATAGGTGGCCTTCAAGAGGCTAAACAAATAATGCTAAGATCAACAGAACAATATGTATTAGTGATTAGGTTGTTTAAAGATTTCCATCCTGTAATAGCAGCCTTAGAAGAAATATGGGAAGAAATGAATGATGAGGATGAATCACCATTAGCAATGAGATACTATTTCCTCTTAGTTAGGTTCACCGCAAAATTTGAATTTCAATTCACCAAGGAGCAAAAGAATAGGATTCTCACAAACCTTCCTAGAGGGCATTTTGATGCTCATGATAATGATGACTATGAGGCTATAGATGATGATATGTTAGATGACGGATCGGATGTAGAAGATCCCGATTTTTAGATTAGTAGTTTTTATTTGTTTTATTTACTTTTATGTTATGATTGTAATAAGTGAATTTTTTCCAAATGAATAAACATGCTATTTGAATATCATGTGTGAGTTTGAATTTTTTTTTTTTCAATCATAATAAATACTAAATAAAATGAATAATGACTGAGTTCGGTGAGGGTGGATACAAATCAATGAACCTGGTTTCCTTGTTGAGAGTTAGGGGGCCTTAGTAGTGGGAACGATTTTACTGATCCCAGCCCTCCCTCAATATGGTTAACTTTGGAACAAAGATAAGTTTCGAGCCTGAGAATTAAGTCATATAGGATGATTAGAAACACACTTAGAAAATAAATATGACTTGTTTTTCTAAGTATAGAAACCCACTCTAATAATAAATAAAGACCTATATAATTTTTCATAAAAAGTCATAATAAATAGGTCCGAGATATGTTTGTTTTAGAATAAGTTTTTGCCTTAGAGCCTATTAGGAAAAAGTTCTAACATGTTTCTTTTAACTGTTAGAACTCTGCTACGATGTCTCTCCGAAGATCTGCTCGCACCAACGGGAACGCTTCCAACGATGTTCCAGCGACCAATGCGGTCCCTACCGTTCGCCGAAGGGGAGTGCGTGCTACTGCTCGCCGCAATGCGCCGGCACAGCCAGCTGACAACACTGCAGAGATTGCCAGACTGCGACAACAAGTTGAGGAACTTCTGCAGCAACAACGCCAGCAGGCTCAATCTCAGCCTCAGCCTCCGCCACAGCCGCAGCCGCAGCCACAGCCAATGGCCCCAGCACCCCAACAAGTTGGTCCGTATGGTGGATGGCCTATGACGAACTACGCTCCTTATCCTGTTCAGCACATGGAGCCAGTGTACGAAAGGTTCCGCAAGCAGCACGCTCCGAACTTCGAAGGGACTACGGACCCCTTTGAAGCAGAAGAATGGCTAAGGAATGTGGAGCCGATCCTAGCCCACATGAACCTTAATAATGCTGACCGCATATCCTGCGTCTCATCTTTACTCAAGAAAGATGCCAGGATATGGTGGGATTTGGTCCAGCAATCCCACGATGCTGCCACTATGACGTGGACCCGATTTGTGGAGCTCTTCCACAAGAAGTACTACAATTCAGCAGTGCTTGCTACGAGAGTTGAGGAGTTCACCAATCTGAAGCAAGGGAACTTAACAGTGGCGGAATATGCTCGTCAGTTCGATCGCTTAGCAAAGTTCGCAGCAGAGTTGGTTCCAACCGACTATCTAAGGGTGAACAAGTTTGTTAGAGGACTTCGCCCGAAGATCGAGATGGGGGTTAAACTAGCAAACCCGGGAAACACTTCATATGTCGACGTTCTTGAGACGGAAATTGAAGTAGAAAGGTTGCAAGCCAACGTGAGCAAAGAAGAAGCCAGCAAGCCGGAACCTAGGCAGCAGAGCCAACCTCAGGCCAGTCGGAACAACAATCAGTCCAGCAACAGTCAGTCCAACAACAACGGTAACGGACAGAAGAGAAGGCATCCTGACAACAAGCAAGCTGACAACAATAAAAGGGCATGACCAAGTAATGGGGGAAATAGGTCGGGCTACGTGGAATACCCGCCATGTGCCAAATGTCAGAAGAAGCACCCCGGAGAATGCCGTGCCAACACCAAGGAGTGTTTCAACTGTGGTCAAGAAGGGCATCGTAAAAGAGACTGTCCTCAGCAAAAGCCGGAAGGAAAGAAAGACGAAAAGATGGTTCCTGCTCGGGTTTTTGCTTTAACCCAAGGAGAGGCGGATGCTAGCAACAAGGTGGTCACAGGTCAGGTTTCCATCCTCAATAAATTATGTCATGTATTATTTGATTCGGGAGCCACCCATTCGTATATTTCGTTAGGAATGATAGATAAACTAGACAAACCTAGTGAAAGATTTAGAACTAGGTTTGCAACCGAGTTGCCTTCGGGCAAAGTAGTTCTATCATCACGAATTATACGAGGCGTACCAATCAAGATTGAGGACAAGGAACTAGAAGGAGACCTGATAGAGCTGGTGATCAAGGACTTCGACGTCATACTAGGCATGGATTGGCTAGCACGGCATGGCGCAACGATCGACTGCAGACGCAAGAAGGTGATGTTCGAGACTCCTGACGGCCAGAAACTGTGCTTCATGGGACAAGCTTCAGGACTACGCACACCGTTAGTATCATCTCTCAAAGCTCAGAGAATGATGGAGAAAGGATGTCAAGCATTCTTAGCCAACATCACGAATGTGGAGAAGGAGACATCACTCAAAGTTGGAGATGTTCGAGTCATACAAGAATTTCCAGAAGTATTTCCCGATGACTTGCCAGGATTGCCGCCAACTAGAGAAATAGACTTCACGATAGAATTAGTACCCGGCACCGAGCCTATCTCTAAGGCACCATACCGGATGGCACCTACGGAACTCAAGGAGTTAAAGACGCAGCTACAAGAACTCCTAGACTTGGGTTTCATTAGGCCAAGCCATTCACCGTGGGGAGCTCCGGTACTATTCGTGAAGAAGAAGGACGGAAGTATGCGCATGTGCATAGACTACCGAGAGCTGAATAAAGTAACAATTAAGAACAAATACCCGCTACCTCGGATTGATGATTTGTTTGATCAACTCCGAGGCGCGACTGTATTTTCTAAGATCGATCTACGGTCCGGGTATCATCAGCTCAAGGTAAAGGGAGAAGATATCCCCAAGACAGCCTTTAGGACTCGTTATGGACATTACGAGTTCTTGGTTATGTCTTTTGGTCTTACTAACGCGCCAGCCGCGTTTATGGACTTAATGAATAGGGTCTTCAAGGACTACCTGGATAAATTCGTCGTTGTGTTCATCGACGACATTCTAATTTACTCCAAGGATGAAGTAGAGCACGAGGAACACTTGAGGATGATTTTGACGCGATTGAAGGAGAACCAACTCTACGCGAAGTTCAAGAAATGCGAGTTTTGGCTCTCACAAGTGGCGTTCCTCGGGCACATCATATCGAAAGACGGAGTTGCAGTAGATCCATCGAAGGTAGAGGCCGTGAAAGATTGGCCTAGACCAAAGAACGCGTCGGAAGTAAGAAGCTTCTTAGGGCTAGCAGGTTTCTATAGAAAGTTTGTAGAGGGCTTTTCTAAGATAGCCACTCCACTCACCAACCTGACCCGGAAGCAACAAAAGTTTAACTGGAGTGATAAGTGTGAGGAAAGCTTCCAGTTGCTTAAGGATAAGCTTTGCTCAACACCAGTACTTAGTGTCCCAACACCCAACGACAAGTTCGTTGTCTACTGTGATGCATCAAAGTTAGGATTGGGATGCGTACTGATGCAAAATGACAAGGTGATAGCCTACGCGTCACGTTAGTTAAAGGAGTATGAACAACGCTATCCAACTCACGATATGGAGTTGGCAGCGGTGGTCTTTGCGTTAAAAATCTGGCGCCATTATCTTTACGGAGAACGGTGCGAGATTTATACGGACCACAAAAGTTTAAAATACTTCTTTACTCAGAAGGAGCTTAACATGAGGCAGCACCGGTGGTTGGAATTAGTGAAGGATTACGACTACGAAATCCTATACCACCCGGGGAAGGCAAACGTAGTTGCCGATGCACTTAGCCGAAAAAGTTATGGGAACTTAGCAGCCTTATCCGGAATAGAAAAGCCACTGCAACAGGAGCTTATCAGTGCCGGAATAGAAGTGGTTGTAGGCAAGTTGGCTAACTTGTCTATCCAATCGAATCTGCTAGAAGACATACGGAATGGTCAGAGACATGATGATTCACTAGCAACGCACATGGATGCAGTCAGAGAAGGCAAGACTACAGATTTCTCAATATCCAGTCAAGGTTTATTGAGATATAAGGATCGGGTATGCGTGCCAGACGATCAAAGTATTAAGAAGACGATCCTAGAAGAAGCGCACAACACCCCATACTCGGTTCATCCAGGGTCTACCAAGATGACTCATGACATCAAGGCAGTCTATTGGTGGCCAGGGATGAAGAAGAACATAGCGGAGTATGTATCTAAGTGTCTGGTATGCCAGCAAGTGAAGGCGGAGCATCAGCGGCCTGCAGGATTATTGCAACCGCTTAGCATACCGGAGTGGAAGTGGGACGATATAGCCATGGACTTCGTGACGGGTCTGCCAAAGACAAATAAGCAGCATGATTCTGCTTGGATAGTCATAGATAGACTAACCAAGTCGGCTCATTTTCTGCCTGTTAAGACTTCTTATACGGCAGACCAATATGCAGACATCTACATCCAAGAGATTGTACGATTGCATGGAATCCCCAAGACGATAGTATCAGATAGAGGATCAGTGTTTACGTCAAGATTTTGGAGAAGCTTACAGCAAGCCATGGGTACTAAGTTAAGTCTTAGTACAGCTTTCCATCCTCAGACAGATGGGCAGTCAGAGCGTACGATTCAGATTTTAGAGGATATGCTACGCGCATGTGTACTTGACTTCGGAGGATCGTGGAACAAGTACTTACCACTGATCGAGTTCTCGTACAACAATAGCTACCAGTCGACGATCGAGATGGCACCTTATGAGTTGCTATATGGAAGAAGGTGCCGATCACCGTTGCACTGGGACGAGGTAGGAGAAAGGCAGCTTCTAGGGCCCGAAGCTGTTAGGCAAGCTCAAGAAGCAGTAACGCTTATTAGACAGCGTATGCTTGCTGCTCAAAGCTGACAGAAAAGCTATGCAGATACCAAGAGACACGATGTGGAGTTCCAAGTTGGAGATCAAGTCTTCCTGAAGATATCTCCTATGAAGGGTGTCAAGCGGTTCGGGAAGAAAGGCAAGCTCAGTCCCCGATTCTTAGGTCCTTTTGAGATATTGGACAAAGTGGGACCAGTTGCGTATAGACTAGCCCTACCGCCAGCACTAGCCGATAGTCACAACGTCTTCCACATCTCGATGTTACGCAAGTATGTGTCAGACCCATCTCACGTCCTCAAGTACGACACCATAGCGCTCCAGAAGGACTTAAGTTACGAGGAACGACCGGTTAGCATCCTAGATAGGGGGATGAAGCAGTTACGGTCCAAGAGCTTTCCTATAGTTAAAGTCCTATGGAGCAATAGTTCTGAACGCGAGGCAACGTGGGAGTTGGAAGAGGACATGCAGAGCCGGTATCCGGAATTATTTGGTAAGTAAATTTCGAGGACGAAATTCTTTTTAGTAGGGGAGAATTGTAGAGTCCAAGAACTTTACTTAGCTAATTGTTTAGTAGTATTATAGTATGTTTAGTGTTATCATTGTTACTTTGGATTTTTGGTTCAGACCGGGAGTTATTTGGACACTCATAGTAGTACTTATAGATTTTCTAAGTTTAACCTATAGTTTAAGAATATTAAGTATAACCTAAGGTTTGATTAATGTGTCTGATATTAAGGATTATATTATTATATTATAAGGTTTAGACATCAACCAATAGGATTTTAAGCACATGTTTTGAATGGTAATTAAGGATTAAGTATTTTTGAGGATTAAATTAAATAAGGGTAAAAGTTTGAATGTATAGGGTCAGTCAGCAGCTTTGAGCACGTTGAGGGCTTAGTCAAGGCTGTTTACTCCATTCAAACTCAGCTAAAAATGTGTAAATTCGTGTTTAAATATTCAGCGTATGCCGATATATCGCAGCTATAGGGGGCAATATGTCGCAGCACGTAGATACGGAAAACACGAATCGATGCACGGTCGCCTCGGGAACAAAGGTCCAGGCGATATATCGCCTATAGGGGGCGATATATCGCCTCCACCAACATGAATTCAAATACATTTGAATTCTTTTCCCTTCAGCCATTCAAACTCCTTCAACAGTCCAGCATCTTCTGAACGAGTCTGCAGCCTCTGCTGAACGATTATTCAAATGATTTTCACCTAAAAAGCCATTATTTTTATTCAAGTAAAATCAAGATATTTTCATTCCCAAACTCTATAAATAGGACCTAGTACCCAGCCATTATTCACCATTTGCTCTAAGTTCAGAGGCTGCTAGTGTTAAGTGAGTGTGAGAGTGTAAACACTTGGTTTGGGGAAAAACTATAAGCTTAAACATCATAAGCTTATCAAACACTTTGTGAAGTGAGTGCTATAGTATTTCGGTGGATGTTAGATTGATCTTGCAATCTTTGAGGTAAACCCAAGACTCTAGTTCTTTTCTGTATTTTTATGTTAATTCCTTTCTCAAAACCTTCTACTCAGTCCCCTAACCTTACTCTTATTTTGGTTAGGGAATCCAAGCTTTTAAGCATATAAGTTGGTAAGTATGTTTTCTATGGTTTAGTCTTTCCATCTCTTTCATTTCATCTCCTTTCTTTAGACTTACTCTTTCTTATGGTTTTAGGAGTGTTCCAACAATCCCAACTCAGTCCATAATCTCGGTAACTTTGGTAAGGAAAATAGGCTGGAATCTACATGTTTATGATTATGCTATTTTATGTGTTATGTTTTCATATGTTATATGTTATTGATGTGTATGTTGTAGGCTTGGGCATATGCCTATTTGACTAACAAGACCCCAAAAGGATTGTGGGGATAAGCCTATTTAGCTGGTAGGACCCCACTAATCTCATGGGCATAAGCTTGTTTAGTCTATGGGACCCCAAGTAATAATGGCCATTATAATAAGTGAATTATGTGTTATGATATGTCTTTATGTTTTCTTATGAAATTATGTATATGACTATGTGTTAGGTTTTCCTTGCTGGGCATTAGGCTCACTCCTTTTTGTTTATGTGCAGGAAAATAAGTTAGAGGCGGTAAGATTCGTGACGCTTGGAGGATGTGTATCGATGATGAATGGAGTCAAGGATCCGAGCGTTATTCGATTCGAGGATATAGTCTCCTTTTATGTTTTTTATGGTTTTTATGTGTATTTTCCGCATTATTATGTAATGTCTTTTATTTTAAATCTTGTTTTGTTTTAAAGACAATGGGATCCCAAAATCCTTCTTAGTATTCTGTTTATTTGTAAATAACTCTTATTTTCAAGTTACTTAATAAATTATGGTATTTTCGTAAAAATGTAAGTTTTATGTATAGTTTCGATAATGGTCCAATTAGTGTAGATTAGTGGGTCATTACAGTACTAAACTGTAACTCCGTGCCCATAGCCTTCTGCAGACTCTCCCAAAACATGGAAGTGTAGGTGGGGTCCCTGTCGGATACTATCGACCTCGGAGCCCCATGAATTCGAACAATCTCCTTTACATATAACTAAGCATACTGCTCCACTGTATGAGTCATCCTAATAGGCAAAAATTGGGCAGACTTGGTGTACCTATCCCCAATCACCCACACCAAGTCATGTTGTCCCATGGTCCTCAGCAAACCAACCATGAAGTCCATGGTGATATCTTCACACTTCCATTCTGGAGCTCCCAGAGGCTGCAGCAACCCCGCTGGCCTCTGATGCTCATCCTTGACTTGCTGACAAGTTAAGCACTTGGCCACATAATCCACCACATCCCTCTTCAGGCCTGACAACCAATACTAAACTCTCAAATCCTAGTACATCTTTGTTGTACCCGGGTGCAAAGAATACAGAGTGGTATGCAATTCATCTAAGATCTCCCGCCGTATTTCAGAATCCATCGGAATGCAGATCCGACTCTTGTACTTCAGTAACCCCATCTCTGAAATAGAAAAGTTCTTAGTGGCTCCGACTAAGACATTCTCTCTATGACCTCTCAACTGGGAATCTTTCCCCTGCGCCTCATTGATCCTCTCAAGGAGTGTAGACTGAAGAGTGATGTTGGCCAACTGACCAACCACCAACTCTATAGCTGCTCTAGTCATCTCCTCGGCTAGCTTATCAGATATCTGTCTCGAACTAAACAACTGTCATGGGCTTTTCTGACTCAATGCATCAGCCACTACATTAGCCTTCCCAGGATGGTATAGGATATCATAATCATAATCCTTAACCAACTCCAGCCACCGCCTCTAGCGCATATTCAGGTCCTTCTGAGTAAAGAAATACTTCAAGCTATTGTGGTTGGTGTAAATCTCGCACTTCTCACCATAAAGATAATGTCTCCAAATCTTAAGTGCGAACACCACCGCTGCCAACTCCAAATCATGCGTGGGATATCTCTGCTCATACTCCATTAACAGTCTCGATGCATAGGCTGTCACCTTACCAGCTTGCATCAATACACACCCTAAACCCTGTCTAGATGCATCATAATTAACCACATACTTTTCATTATCTGTCGGCAAACTTAACACTGGCGCGGTGATCAGTCGCCGCTTCAACTCTTGGAGACTGTTCTCACATATGTCTGTCCAGACATACCTTGTCTTCTTCTTTCTCAGTTCTGTCAAAGGCGTAGCTATTCTGGAGAACCCCTCAACGAACCGCCGATAATACCCCGCTAAACCCAAAAAGCTTCTCACTTCAGGAACACCATTCGGCCTAAGCCAATCTCTTGTTGCCTCAATCTTACTTGGATCAACCAGAATCCCCTCCTTACCGACGATATGGCCCAGAAATGTAACTTGTGGTAACCAGAATCCACACTTACTGAATTTAGCATATAACTTATGCTCCCTTAATCGCTGTAAAAGCAACTGCAGATGCGGCTCGTGCTCTGTCTCTGACTGAGAGTACACCAAGATGTCATCGATGAACAGAATCACAAACTTATCCAAATAATCCTTGAAAACCATATTCATCATATCCATAAAAGCTGCTGGGGAATTGGTCAATCCAAAGGACATAAGCAAGAATTCATAATGTCCATACCTCGTTCGGAAAGCGGTCTTTGGTATGTCCTCCTCTTTAGAAAACACTGTTCTTCCCTGTAACTGATCAAATAAATCGTCGATCCTAGGCAGTGGATACTTGTTCTTAATGGTTAACTTATTCAGCTCCCTGTACTCAATACACATCCTAAGAGATCCATCCTTCTTCTTGCGAACAACACTGGAGCACCCCATGGCAAGAAACTTGGTCTAAAGAATCCCAAATTGGGTAACTCCAGCAACTAAATCTTCAACTCCTTTAACTCCGCTGGAGCCATTCTGTAAGGTGTCCTAGATACCGGTTCTGCTCCTGGTACCAACTCTATCACAAAGTCAATCTCCCGCTGTGGTGGCAACCCTAGCAAATCTGCCGGAAACTAATCTGGAAAATCACACACCAATCTAGCCTCACCCGGTCCAAACGACACCACCCTAGAGGTATCCACAATGATCGCTAGGAATCCCATGCAACCTTCCTACATCAAGTCTCTAGCTTTCAATGTTGAAATCATTGGTACTCGCAGTCCACTAACTGTCCCCACAAACACAAAGGGTACCTCCCCTTCTGGTTCAAAAGTCACCATTCTGCGCTTGCAGTCAATCGTTGCCCCATAATTCGATAACCAATCCATCCCTAGAATCATATCAAGGCCATCCATCTCTAACTCAATCAAATCAACAGACAATTCCCTACCATCTATCTCTACTGGCAATGCTCTAATCCATTTCCTAGAGATTACCAGTTCTCCTATTGGCAACAAAGTCTGAAATCCCCTAGCATACACACCACTCGGTCTACAAAGCTGGTCTATCACTCTAGCAGATACAAATGAATGGGTAGCCCCTGAATCAAACAATGCAGTATACAGAGAACCAGCACTAGAGATCTGACCTGTCACAACTGAGGGGCTAACATAGACCAGCTCCTCTATCTTGGCTTGAGGGTAGTCCCTCTTCAGATGACTAGCACTCCCACAAACAAAGCAGGCCCTGATCCTGCACTCACCCTGGTGTCGACGTCTGCACCGTGGACACACTAGAAAACTCCTCCAGTTGTCACTTCCGCCCTGACGACCAGTAGAAGCACCACGTGGTCTCCTATCGAAACTGGGAGGAACAAAGGAATCTGGGGCCTTCCTCATCTGCTCCTTAGAGCCACCACTCCAACTGGATCCAATAAAAGGAGGCACTGTCCTCCTGGAATCGCGCCTAACTGCGCTTTTCTTCCAGATCTGACCCTCGACCCCCTCAGCTGTAAGGGCCTTATCTATAACCTCGGCATAGGTAGTAGTCTCTGGATCCAAAGTGATCTTCACATCACGGGCAATCATAACATTCAATCCCCGTATGAACCTGTCTCATCTTGCCGCATCAGTCGGCACTAAATCTGGCGCAAACTTTGCCAATCTGTCAAATCTCAAAGCATACTCAGTCATGGTCAACCAATTCTGAGTTAGGTTGATGAACTCGTCAACCTTCGCAGCTCAAACTGCCACACTGTAATACTTCTCATTGAATAAGTTTCTGAACTCTTCCCAAGTCATAACTGTTGCATTCCTTCTCTGAACTACCACGTCCCACCAGATGCGGGCATCTTCTCTGAACATGTAGCTAGCACAAGCTACCCTCTCATTTCCCTGAACCCTCATAAAATCCAGAATTGAGGAAATCATATTAATCCAATGCTCTGCACGCAGTGGGTCTGATCCACCTTTAAAGGTGGGAGGATGCTATTTCCTGAACATCTCATTCAAAGGTTCCCACTTATTCTCCATAACAGATTGAACTGACACTGGCGCCATAACCTACTGATTTGGCAACTCAGTGACCTGAGGTGAGGCCTGCTGCCTCAACTGTCGAAGCTCTTCCTCTATTCGTTGCAGTCTTGCTTCCATCTCAGCAAACATCTCTTGCGAATTCTGTGGGGCAGGTGGAGGGTCCTGACCCTGGTTGTCATCCTTGGCCCTATTGCCGCAGAGTCTAGATGATTGTCGACGCATCTCAACAAATATGCCTGCAACCAACGA